>NC_079290.1:114821871-115127288 GCF_023638135.1 Falco biarmicus
CCACACATTAAAAAGGGACAGAAAGCTTTGTGATAAGAACACAGCTGGCTGCTGGCAGTCCCAGCAGAGGCCGAGTCCTGGTGCATAAGCAGAGCTCACAGTGTTGCTCAAAGCCATGCCATTAATGCATGGAGAGATGGAAAAACTCGCCCTGCTGCTGTCTGTGCTTTGTGCTGGGGTTGAGCAGGGAGCTGTCGTTTCCACAGCCATCGCTTCAGCATCAGCTGCCAGCACCACACTCGCTTTACCCACCCTCCCCCTTCAAAAGTCCTCATTTGGGATTAGCTTGCCACGAGCAAATCATAAGGGAAAGCAATCGCTGCAAATTAAACGTGCACCTTACAGGCTAACAATTAGAGGGCACGGCAGCAACTCTTGCCACCACGATTCTAAGCATGACGTCTTTTTATGCAGGTGCTCTTGGCTTGTAGCTGCTCCAGCCACTGGGCTCCAACAGACCAGCTTTGCATGAAGTCAAAACCTGGCCTTCAGCAGCCAGGCCGGGTATATCTGCCACACCGAGCACACCACGCTGCTGACAAGTACATCGATTCTCTACTTTTAAGGATGGCATCACCTAACTGCATAGGAATAATCTAGAAATAATAGTTATGGTCAGAGTTGCACTTCACTATGAGTCAGAAGTCACCAACTGCAACATCATGGCTTACAAGGTGCTGGATCAGCATGCTTAATGGAGATGCCTTCCCATGGTGCAGGCAAGAGCTTTCATGCAAATTCATTTCAATGGTAGGGAAAAAACAGTGATTTAACTCATGTCTTCCACAGGCATTTTAGGCAAACAGGGGGAAAAGCTATTCAAAGCAATCTAAGTCAAAAAAATCTTATGAGTTTTAGTTGCAGCCATATCTTTGCATCAGTTAAGCCTAACAGCGATGAGTTTGCCTGCCTCAGAGCAAGTAGTACACAGTGCCTAAAACGAAAGCTTTAAAGGCAAATTTTGTTTAAAATCCTGTATCCTCTGCCAGACAGAGCAGCCTAAAGAAATAAAAACAGAAAGAGAAGTCAGGAGCTACCATGAGCTGATCCTTCTTCATGGCTTGCCATGTGCCTTGTTCAAACTGCATACCTGCTCAATGCTGCTAGCCTCTTACCTATTAAGAAAGGGGACATTATTTGTTTCCAAGAGCTTGAGATAGCCAATAGACTGGTACTCCAGGTTTCACAGATGGGAGATTTCAAAAAAAGATCTTCCAGACATACAACACTGCTTTAATCAGATCTGGTTGACACCATTAGTGAAGTACAGTTGCAACTGATGCATCTGCCAAACCACCTTATTTTCTAATCACCTTCTACAGTTGAATTGAAGACACAAAGTTTAAAGTAATAAGGTTCTTTATGATGCTTAACCAAGGAGGAAAGAACAGGTCCACAACCTGTGGTAAGATATCTAAGAGCGTACTCACCAGTGCTCTCTTCCATTCCTCTTGCACACTAGCTTTCTGAGCAATTCCTGCAAAAACAGGAAACAAAATCGACACGCAAATTAAAATTCCAAGTGTGACCAAAGCTCAGGTTTAGTTTCACTTCTCTATCAGCTCTGCTCAGTCTACGTATAACCAGCGTGGAGGGAACCTAGAGGAGAAACCCTGCCCTGGCAAACTAGGAATTGGAGTGTGGCATCTTCACCCCTCTTTGAAGATATTACTAGCCTCTAATCACACACATGCTGCGTTGGAAAGGAGAGAGACACAAAATTAAGGTGTAGTAATTACAAAGCATTAAATGTTTGCTCCCCAGGAAGACATTCCACATCTGCCTCTTCAAGGAGGCGTGTGCCTGCTGTAAAAGGGAACAGCTATTGCTTATCTAGCAAAGGCAGAATAGCACATGCACAGAAAGTATTTTGGACGTCACACAACATCAAGACAGTTCTGAACGCACTGGGGAAAAAAAAAGACAAAAAGGAGGAACTAGGATTTTAGCAAACCCAGCTTTTCTCTGGAGAAAGTTCTGAAATTGGGTGCAAGAGGAACTAAGTTTGGGGAAATCAGGAGAGATCTTGATTCTGATAGATTACATAGCACAGTAAAAACATGCTCAGCATTTTAGAAAAAAGGAGCTTCTGTCCTGAAGAGCTTGCAGTTCAAAACAAGACAACCACAATAGGAAGCGTCAACAGGCACAGCATAGGGTGATTGGGAAAGAGCTACAAAATAAGCATGTTTCCAGTGCCCAGAAGTCAAAACCAGCTTTTATCCATAGCATATTTCAACGTAGCCCTTCACCACTTAGGGCAGCTCACGACCTTAGCTCCCAGCAGCAAAGAGCAGTTCGTTGGCTGTAACGTAACATCAGATCAGATGGATTGTCTCCATCTGATAATTTGCTGACTTCACAGCACGTGCTCGGCTTGCAGGACAGCATGGCAGGCCCACAGCACCAGAGGAGACAACCCTACCACGCCATCACTGGAAGTGCACCTGAACAAGCTATTGCCAGCAGGGCTCTTAAGCTTTGCTGAACTGTGTGGGTGAAACGCTTCTTTTGATCAGACAACCATGCTCCAGGCTACTTCTCTCTGTTGCAGCTACAACACAGTCGCGGCAATATTCTTACATGGGGAGAACACCTCCACAAAGCCATTAAACTCTCAGAACATCGTTGTCAATTGCGGCGTTTAAACGGCTTAGCAAAGAGTAGCGCTATCTGGGCAGACTTCTGAGCAGACAGTCGCCTGAGAACATCAGATGGTCTTCGCTGCAGAGGCAGATTACCACAAGGTTACTTGGGAAACACCCTCAGAATCCCTCCAGCTTCATCCACTAACACTGTTAAAATACAGCTCACTTTTCACCCGCGTTTTGGACGCATGATTTGGTACATCCATGTGATACACCTAACAGCTACATCAAGGACACCGTTTCCAAGAACTGGAACAAATGCTCCCCACTGAAGGCAGAAAAGCCGTAATGATTTTTACAGGTATCATTTACGTTCACACAAACCCAAACCCCCAGTTAGCAGCAACTCTACTGCACGGGGCACTTGCAGGTAAGGTCTCCCTGCCTGCCCCTTCCCATAAGCCCTTCTGGGAAGGGAAAGCAGAAGAGAAACAAAAGCAGACACCTCAAAACCTACTTGAACCTCAGCACAGACGACAGCAACCCTCCTACTCCCCCAGAGTCACTGGGGAGTTCAGTTTAATTTGCCTTTCAAGGGCATTCCTGCACAGGCTGCACCGAGCTTTGCATATTACAAGGGGCACATTTGTGCCTGGAATACTAATCCTGGCAGCCCGTCACTGCTGGACACTCACTGTACGCACCAAGGACATCTGTCATCGCCTGACAGCATGGCTGGAAGCACCTCAGTCTGTACCAGGAGGGATCCTTCTGAACAAAACACTAAATCCACCATCATCTGATTATTAATAGAACAAGCATAAAAGGCACACTGGAGAAAAAAAAATAATGAAGCGATGCCAGGTTAGAGCAAGAGGGAGCGAAGTCAGGACTCCCACAGCATTGCCACGAGGCAGCCAAGGCAGGAGCACACGTCTCTGCCTGTGCTGGGAAACGGGCACTTTCTCACCGAAGCAGTGGATTAAGTAGTGCAGATCACGCTGCCAACGTTAACTAGGACTGGCTAATTGGGAAGCTGTATTCTGCAACGGGCAGTTTGAGATAACCTGTCCCGCAGAAGAGAAAATTACTTTTATCCCCCACCGTCGTATGTTTCCCATGTATGTAAGCCTGTGAAAACGTGGATTTTGCGTTCCTTTAGCATGACACATGTTACAGCTCCTCTGAATATTCATGTCCTCCAAGTGCTCACACATTCCCTGGGCCTGACAGCTGTGTGAAATTCCTGTTACCGGAGAGCTAAACTCCCGTTACTGGCACAGCACAGCTCCTTTCACCGCTCCGGGGATACACGGCTTTGCAGCCCTGCTGCCTGTCGCTCGCTGCTGCTCAGCATCCCAGCGAGCAGAAGCACGGCCTTTGTCTGCCTTGTTAGTTCAAACACTTTGTTCCCCCGCCTTCCCCAGCTCTTTGTACCAATTTAAGAATATATTCTTGTTCCATTGACCCGACTCTGAACTCTCAGCAGCAAGGTGATGGCTGTTTTCCAGCTAGGCAGCTAATCCACACACAATAGAAAACGACTGCTCTGCAGCCATGCTGTAGGATTTTTCTACAGTTTTCTACCCCGTTTCTTCAGTCTCAACGTGCTCTCTGCTGAAGTGGGGAATTTCATCCATCCCAGCTCTGCCCATGGGCTCGGCCAGGTTGCATCCTCCTGAGGGTACAGTCCTGCAGCAACACAAACCCACCCAAGCCCAGACCCTGGACCTCCTCCCACGCCTTCCCACCCCCTTCCTTGTGCCAGCGCTGATCCAACCGCCCAGAGAGCTGTCAGAGCCGACCCAGATACAAACCAGGCACTTTCAGAGGGGCACAAGGTGGGTTGGGAAGGGCACAGGACCTTGAGAGGCCCAGCTTCAAGCACTGGGTCACCACAAACTGCACACTAAGGTGCCACTATTTTCTCCAGCCTCAGTCAATCCACGTAATTCAGCTAGGAGCCTTACTGATTACCAGCTTACACACTCACGGTCTTATTTTCAGCAGCCCTTCCCCAGACCTCTTGAATGTTACACTTTCAGGTCCCTCCACAGTGAAGCTCATTAGCTGTACCACTCTGGCCTCGCAGGCGTTTCTGATCTAGGACTGCTCATCTCTTCCAGTAACACCAGTTTCCTTCAAAAGACTAAGGGATGTTTCCAAAAGTCCAACACAAAACTAAGCCAATGTTGGTCGTTTTTTCCAACTAAACTGAAAAACTGACAACTCTTCCAAACAGAAGTGGCACATTACTTCTCCGCAGTGCCTGCTAACAGGCTTGCCTTAGGCGTGGAAAGCCAGTTTCCATGCTGGCTCAGCTCTAAATCACCATTCCAGAGAGGGACACGACAGCAGCTAGGCAGCTACTACAGGGCTCTTACTGTAATGAGACACAAAACCGGAGGCTGTCTTGGAAAAAAAGCATGTGGGAGAGAAAAAGGATGTTCCTCTCTAACAGTCTTGAACTATACCTATCAGTTGGAGGGAGGGGGGAAAGCGAAAACGTTAACAAACACCCAAATGCCCGAGGAACAAAGTCCTGCATTAATACAGACCATTACCAGTGCTCAAGTGACATACCTGTGAAATGAAACCAAGCTGGCTTGACAACCTCCTGGAAGATATTTTATTTTGACCTAATACAGTGCTAGTAACAGTCAAGAAACAAATATAGTATTACAATTCATTATGCTAGTTCAGTCCTTCGCTTTACACTGTTGTAAAAAAAAAAAATATTACTACAGCAGCACCCAGAAGGCCAAATCCCGAACAGGTCCCTGCTGAACCAGATGACCAGATTAGTCACTGGATGCCAAGATGCCATTAGTGAGGGACCAATGCTGCCTGCAAGAGCTCACAATTACAATTAAAAAAAAGCTGACAAGAACAAGGCTAGCTGGGAGACCAAGGTCAGGCACCGAGCAGCCTGCTCTTCATCGCACAGCTTAGCCGGGAAGGTTCCAAGTCTTCATCCCAGACATGCCAAACTTTACTCGGATGGCTGGACCAAGCCATCAGGACTCTTCTCAGTGCATCAAACCCAGCTGCAGATACACCCGAAGGGCTAGGCTCACAGCAAAAACCGCCCAACTGCCTCACCAGATCTGGTTGTCCAATCCTTTTTGTAAGTGCAATTAAAAAAAAAAAAAACAACAACATTTTATTCTCCCACCAATCAATTACTCATTCTGGGAAGGCAGATGAGCAGATTTTTGCAAAGCTGAGATAACTCCACCTAATGCTATGGGTACGCTGTCCACGAAGTCCCATGAAGTCCCCAAGGGAAGGGCTAAAGTAACTCAATTTATCCGCCAGCTGTAAGATTAAGAGCATGGTAAACAATATTAAAATTCTGTTCTACAAAGCAGAATAACTCAACAGCACAGAACACTTCTCCCAAGGGGCAGCTTACAGCACGGGTGCACAGACTAGAGTTTAAATATCACAAGGGAAATTCTTAAAAAAACCTAAACAGATCAACCAAGCCAAACTCACTACTATATATTACAAGCCAAGGTGTAAAGGTGAAGTTAACCTCTTGTTGGACCAAGCAGTACAGAGGGGAAGAGAATTACACAAGCCCTTCTTTAGGTCAGTGGATGCCAAAAAGCTTGTCTGTTTTTCTGACTGTGTCTAATAACAAACCAACTCCACCTAAAAAAAAAAAATAATCTTGGTTTGCTGATGTCCTTCAGTTATATTGTTTGGACATTATTTGCTACAAATGGGTACGCTGGTTTCAAAACCCTCCAAGCAGCCTCCACTGACCCAGTTTGTTCTGCACTAATCGCGCCCAGAGCAATGGAGGGGTCAACTCCTCCGCATCCCGGAGGTAAAATCAGAATATTCCCCCTCAATAAAATGACACAGATGAAACCAACTTGTTCTCTCAGCCTTATCTGGCAACACGTCAGTGAATCGGGTGCACCAACAATTAACAGCCCTGCAGTTTTTCCTCTCTTTGCAAAGATCCCAACGCTTCGGGCTGGAACACGGCTTGCGTTACTTCACTTTTTGGAAAGCAATCACTTCAAGCAGGAAGACAGTAGCTGTTCAGCACAAGAAGAGAGCTTTGCGGAGGGAAACAGTAGAAAAATCAGGATATAGTATAACAACTATAAATGCAGTTTAAATAGAATACTAGAATAACTAGGTTGGACAAATCTAAATACAATAGATATTACAGCAAATGAAACCAGCAGCTTTTCATCACAGATGTAACATTTGATAACTGGCTCCCCATGCAAACAGCAAATATTTTTCAGCAGCGTGGTAGCTGCCTGTGGGTGGCACAGTAATATAACATTACCAGAGAGGAACTGGAAAGGGATGGGAGCTGCACCCTCTGTGGCTGCAATATGTGGTAGGCGAGTGGGTTTTTTCACCATTTGTGCAAAGTAAGCCTTAAAAATACTCACCTACACGCTGTGCAAGAACATTGAAGTGGGGCTCCAGACCCACCTTCGCTCGCAGCTCTGCTACGGACCAACGCATTGGACCCTGGGCAAGGCCCTTTATCTGTGCCTCAGTTTCCCCCTCTTCAAGGGAGGATTAACTGCTTTCATAAGGCAATTCAAAACCAAACTTGCAAATACTCTATTTCCTAGAAGCTGCTACCTTATATACGACTCCCACACTAGCACCTGGACACCCTACCCAGCTAACAAGCCAAACAGCAATTTTTTTTTTTTTTTTAATTATTTTATTTCTACTTGAAACAGACCCTACAAAGTCTGAAAAAAACCACTATAGCCTCTCCCAGGTGTTTCAGCCCACTGAATGGGCCGTATTTACTGAACCTTAAACAAAAAGCCAGCAGACTATAGGAAAGCACAGCATGCAGATGAACACAGCATGACTTCTATGCCAGCTCCCAGTGACAAATGCTATTTCTATTTAGCTATCAGTACAGTAAACACTTATAATTCGCCTCCAGACCTTTTGGCAGCTGATCAACCACTCTGGAGGTGTGGATGCATGCAGGGGGAAAAAACCTGCAGTATGAATATAGCAAACCAGCTTCCCTACTCACTGTCCTTGAAGAGGCTGAAGGGCTTGCCTCTACCAAAATTACCTTCCTGATAAAAGCAGAGGGTAAAATTAAAGCAGAATGGCTGATCTGTACAGAGGACATGCTCTTGTTCTTATTATCGCAGAAGCTGACACAGGAGTAAGAGCACCCAAAGGGAGGTAGCAAGGCATGGCTATTCCTTGATCAACCTCCCAAAAGCTGGAAGCCTTAAGTCACCAAGAACAAGCAACTATTCACCCTCTGGATTCCTGACTGACAGCTAGACTGTAAAACTTCAGATTTACCTCTACTATTGAGTAAATGTGGAAGTTTTTCCCTAGAAGGCTTGACAGATGTACTCATCACCTGCACGTTACCACACGTCCATGTGCAGCTGGTATTTAGTGCCCCATCCTCAAAACCCCATTTCATCAGCTGTCTGCCCAACATTTAACAATGCAGGTTTCAGCTTGGAAATGTTTCATAAAAATCATAAAAGACAAGATTTTAGCTTGGCTCAGCAAGAAGGCTCAACACCTAACACTTGAACACCACCACTCAACACTCCCCACCACCACAGCTGCAAAACAGTGCTACTGCAGAAATCTCTTCAATAGAGGAAGACGTACATTTAATTAAATCGCAGAACAAACAAAATCGCCCATTTGCAGAGATGAGAACTAAAAGCAATCCAAGGGTGAGATTTTTAAAAAAGCCAGAAAACCAAGCTTGATATAATTAAAACCAGGACATTAAAGATGTTTAGACCTCTGCAAGACCAAAAGACACTACTTAATCTATCAGCACATATAAACCCTCAAAATACGAATCTTAAATTCTTATATTGAAGAAAGCAATTCACACATTTTTGCTATTACCCAGAAAAGTCTGGGCACACCAAAAGGAGAGAAGGAAAAGTACTGATGTATTTGTAGTCTCCACAGAGATCTCAGTTATCCGAGTACCCTCATTTTTGCACAGTGGGACTTAGGGAAATGAACCAGCTCCACCAGTACCTGCTTCAGCATACTGCAAGCAAAAAACAATGACTATTTGAACTGTAGAGCTCATTTGCCTGAAATCTAAGCTGTATTTTCTATTGCTCCTTCTTTCCAAAAAAGCAAGAGATGACAAACTGAATTCTTGACTACGTAACTCCCAAATTAGGATAATTATTGCTGCCCAAGCCACCACAGCACCAGAGCATCCCTAGCTAGCTACAAAAATACCAGCTGAGCCTCTCCAAACCTAGACCACAGCCCAACCTCTGCACAAGAGCAAGGTCTGTATAAATCAATTAGTGCAGTAATAGCAGGAGATCAAGAAATGCCTAGAGCTTTCAGAGAGGGTCATGCTAGTGTAAAGGGAAAGCATTCAGGAGCGTGGTCCCTATTCCCCAGACCTGTGAATATCAAGAACAGAAATGACTGAGATGCCTTTTTTCCCCTTAAGGGCTATAAAACAACACACGACATATTAGGCACTGAACACCTAGGATTCAAACCCAAGTGTCAGCCCAACTGCCATAAACCATCCTAAATGCAGGTCACCAATCAAACGACTAATTTTCACCCAGATCTTTTCCAGCTTGTTGCACTGCCACAAAAACACTAACCCCAACTTTTTTTAAAGGGAGAAAACATGGCATAAATGGGGCTGCAGAAGGTCTGCCTTCCAAAAAGTGACTAAAGGGCAGGCTGCACCTCCCATGGAATCCCAGCCCCAGCAGCACCACGCTTGTTTCGGCTCTGGAACTGGCATGTTTCCATCGTGTCTTTCTGCACAACTGATTTCAGTACAATAGGGCCTGTCAGAAATTAAAATTCCTTCATGGTCAGGACATACCTGCTCATACAACAATTTGTTCTTGTACCACACCTCGCAGGGAAGTTCAATTTACTCAAAAAGCATCTAACCAACTCTATCCATACAGAACCAGGGACACAATTAGAAATGAGAGAATTACTGACTCCAGGGTGAAGAAACTGCAGCAGCCTGAGGGCATGGGCCAGCTTGTCTGAAGTTAAGATCCAACACTGCAAAGCAAAGCAAGCAGATTCATGACAGCAACTTCATGATGGAAATAAATGCACCTGCAGACTTGCGCTCAGGTGTACACATGGAGTTACATCCTCCCCCCTCCCCAAGTTTTAACAATCGTTTTCCACCTTTTGAATTTGTACAGACCCCCATGAAGAATCTCACGCCTCTGCCACAAAAGACTGATCAGAAATAATCATCCACATTCATTAGGTCTCAGCACCCATGCAGTGAAAAGGCTCCACAGGCTCTGAAGTAGCAAAAGCTTGATTTACAACCCAACAGGACCTCCCCAAGAACAACTACATCTATCGATCAAAATCCAGTTTAACCTGAAGAATGCTACTGAAAACATGAACCGAGTCCTCTGCTTGTGGTCGTCTGCCATGAGGCAGAGTGAGCTTCAGATGTATCAGCAACAAAACCCACCACCCTCGACCTACCATTGAGGCGTGCAGCTGAGGACCGTGGGCTGCACACATCATCTGGGCTATATATAATCTGTGCCTGCCTTGCACTGTAACACGCACCCAAAAGGCACGTAATAATAGGGTTACTTATTTACCTCTGGCTTCTGGGGTAAAATACAAACCACCTTTGCCTTAGTTTTGTGGTTTCCATTTTCGTCAAACTTTCAGTAAAAACAAAGTAGCAGAGTACAGGGCGCAATGCTGTGGTAATGCCCCCGTAATTACGACTCGATAGACGTTTTCATTTGCAACCACCATTTCCTCACTGAAATGAGGCCACTGCCTCAGCCACTGCAAATCCAGTTTGCAAAGCGGTTGTTTGTTTGGTTTTTTTTGCCTCTTTTTGAGAAGCAACAGGAACGAGCTTAGGCACTATCAAAGCACTGAAAAGCATTTGTCGGAAAGCTCACCTGAACTCTGAAAAAGCCAGCAGCAGCCGAGGCAGTAGCTGAATTTGCAGTCCTGCCATATGGGTCTCTCCCAAGGCACCTTGCAAGTTTGTTCCATGCCACATGCCCAACTGCTTCCTGGGATAAACAGACCGCAGGGTACACGCAATCTGATTAAACCCCACGCTTCCACTGGTGCACATTCGAGCACATAAAACAGGCACCTGTAATCAAATTCCATACTGAAAGGCAATGCAATATTCCCACTTGAAAAAAATGTGAGATACAGGAAACTGGTGCTGTGTAGGTGTCTTTATCAACTTAAAGTAGAGTCAACACTCGTTAACTGGACATAGCTCAGCTATTTAAAATTAAATCTCTTTCTGAGTGGACGGACGCTCTGGAAGCACATCACTAAAGGAGCCTCACATTTCACCTTTTGATTCAGATTTTGCCAAACAGTAAGCAGTTCAGGCAGAGTTTGTAATTCAGTTGTAGCCTTATTTTTTTTTCCTTCAGTCTCACTACAGTAATTTCTAATTACTTCTGATTAAGATACTGAATTTCCTTAAAGAAACCCTCCCCAGACAATTTATTCTTCTTGTGTTCCACAGCTCCAGCTTTAATAAAAAGGTGCCCCAGTCATAACTAGGAAAAGATAAATTAATTCCCACCACTGATCTGGCAAACTCTTTATAACACAGGCACAGGCAGCGAGGCATCCCACCGTGAAAATAAGCCCATAAAGTTCCTGAACGAGGATATTTTCTTTAACAAAACCGCAATCATCTGTACTTCTCATTCCTGCGCACAAAGTTTATGAAGCGGCAACACTGTCTGCATGAGGACTGTGCTTACTGCAGCAACCTGACCTAACATGCCCCAAACTGATCCTGATCCGAGGGGAAAGTTGTGCCTTTCCTAACGTTCTTCCAAATGCTTCCAAGATAGGGATAAATACCATCGCTACTCCACACGTGGTCATCCATCTTTCAGACCTGTTGGGGGTTTTAGACTGACACACTCCCCCAAACCTCAGCGAGGATAATTTTAAAGGCGGTGGCAATCTCCTGAAATTCCAACATGAACCAGAATGTTTCTTTCAGCCTGCTCTCATTGCCACTCTGCTAACTCTCAGTTTAGAGATGACAATTTTCACATTTAGCTGCATTAAGACCTCAACAAACTATCACCACTTCTTCTCAGCCACAAAAGGACCTTCCACCATAACAAATGGCTAGAAAAACATCCAACCCAACAAGCAAATCTCACATCATGCCCTGCAGGCAGGCAAGGCGGTCTGGTCCCTGAAAGGCAACCCAGTGAAAATGCTCTTCTGACCAACTGTGCAAAATTAAACAAGGGGAATCAATTTCCACAGCAATGAGCAGGTCAGTGAACCAACAGGAGAAAGCATCAAGTGTCTCCAACCCATCTCCAAGGCACAGGAGCCACTAGCAGGGGAAATGCCCTCAGATGGGGGGTATAACCATAAGCCCACGTGAGCTGGCTCTCCGGTCTGCATCCCTGGCACGGTGAGCTCCCGGCTCACAAGCGGAGGATCCACACGGGAGACATGGCTCGGACAGGAGCACGTGCCCAGCAGCTCACAGCCCTGCCCGGGGAACCAGCGCACCTGGGTGCTCCGTCAGGTCGCTTGACTCTGCATCACCTTGAATAAATCCATCTAAGGGCTAAGAGAGAATTATATACACCTCACAAGGTGATATGACAGAAGTCTAATATGAGAAAACGCCTGTTAGGAGCTTCAGAAAAGAATTAAAATCCGGTAAGGAAAAAAAAAATCCTTAAAAAAAGAGCAGCTTGAACTGTAAGCTATGACTTTTTGGTGACCTCTCTTGTACACCAGATTCTGCCTTTCTGTTCTGTAATTAGGTATTGGGATAAATTCTTCCCTAATTTATCCTAAATATAAATATATAAATACAAATATAAAGTAGGTTTACATAAAAATAAAAAACCTAAAATAAGAGGGTGCTGAGGCGCTGGCCCAGGCTGCCCCGAGCAGCTGTGGGTGCCCCATCCCTGGCAGTGCCCAAGGCCAGGTTGGACGGGGCTGGGAGCACCCTGGGCTGGTGGGGGGTGTCCCTGCCCGGGGCAGGGGGCTGCAACTGGGTGGTCCTTAAGGTCCTTTCCAACCCAAACCCTTCTGTGATTCTGTTCAACTGCAGTGTCCTTGGACACGCTCCATGACCCCCCCACTCCAAAGCACAGCTATCAACAAGCCAGAAACTGCTGGTTTGCTCAGCAAACAAGACCTTTTGATAGGTACCAGCACGAGGAACGTTACAAAAGCACCCCCCTAATTCCCTCCACCTACACTAGCACTCCCAGCAAATTTTAAACAAGAAGGTTTCTGGGAATGGACTTAACTATATCAGAGCAACAAAATAAGATTAAAAGGAGTGAAATTGAAGGAGAATGTGATCACTTACAAATGTAACGTGGAAAAGGCGTATTAAGAAAAAGTGTTAACACTAGCAGGACCCAAATCCATACTGAGCCATATAAACTAGAAATAAACAAAAAGTGCTTTGCTATGCTTTTAAGACTTCAAAGGTAGCTCTGAGTAAGCCCCAGGAGTTAGAAACCTTCATGCATATCAGGCAGCCACAAGCATAAGATGACAGCTTTTCTGGAAATGTAAAAAATAAGCTGAAATCATGTTAGGATCGTATCCTTACCTACAGCTGGAAAAGTTATTTTACATGAAAGCTGACAACAGTCATGCAAAACACAGCTTGGTTCAGTTCCTCTAGAAGGTAGCAGGTGGTGAAATATTCCATTTTAACAAGAAACATTTTTCAGCATGGCCCATGCTTCCAAGGAGATGATGTTAGAGACTGCACAAGACATGTTCACTTAACCCCGTTAGATCTGTCCACAGACAGCCACACAGCCTCTCCATCCCTACCCCAGCACAACATGCCCTCCTAAGGAACAAACCCCACCACTCTGCCAGTCATCTCCAGCGCGTACACCATGACTCGGCGCACAGGCAAGGGCACACGTTCAACAGACTTGCTGCACGCATCTGCCATGCGAGATAAGGAGCTCGGTCCCTCCATGTAGGGATTGCATCGCTGCGTGGTGCCCAGCACACCATCACTTCTCATTTCCAAATGTCAAAGCTGTTCTAAAAGGACACCCTGTAGTAAGATGGCCAAAGGAAGTGTTTGTGCAGATTACACTGACCTACGGTGACAGGTTTATTAAAGGGAAACTCAGTCCTGCAATAACAGTATCGAGGAATAGCTGTTTTGTTGTAAAAAGGAACTGAAGCTTGATCCAATCTGACCCAGCTTCACTCTTTAAATTAATGATGCTTACAGCAATCTTAGCCTTGATAGCTATCTTTTCCCCTCTGACAAAGTCAGAGATGTAATACATCAGATGATGGGATTCATTTGAAGGCCACAGAAGGTATTTGTCAGCCAGCTTTGGGGTTTGCCTATAAATGGAAATTTCCTGAATGACTTCATCTGAGGAACACCTCAACTGACAAAGCTGTGTCCACAAAAAAAAAGTGTTTAGATACACAACACCTGCATAACAGCAATAAACAGCTAGCCCAGGATACAGTCAGCTGGAAAACACCCACGCACAACCAAACACAAACCTACAGCAGCTTTCACTAGGACTTAAGCTAACAGGTTTGCACTCTCGCATCCCAGCAGCTCGGAATGAGCATGCAGAAAGCTGCAGGAGCTCTGCCAACTACCAGTCATTTGCTTCATCATAAATTTATTTGCTGGAAACTGTAACTGCACCCCTCTGCAGCCTCTCCTGACCCTCCAGATGGGTCAGGGAGCTCCAGGAAAATGCAGCCCACGGATCAAGCTATAACCACTCTGCAGCAGGGATGAGCTCAGACCACTCAGCAGCCAAAGGGAATGAAGTCACCGATTTCTTCACCTGCCCTCCCCATCACTAAGACCTCCTTTCAGTCCTGGGTTAGGTCTGGGTATTAATTATCTTGCTGCAAGTCAAGCTTTGAGTAGCTTTTACCATAGCACAACCTAATGAGGTCTCTATGTCCCACACCTGTATCTGCAGTAAAGAGAACACCAAAAAAAGAACCGAAGCACCTGAATTTCCCCGATGTCTTGCAAAAATATGCATAGTAGTGCATTTGGGATAAAACAAGCTTTTTGTCAGGAGAAAGCATTCATCTGTGTGAGCCAAAGGAAAGAATGGGCTTCCCACAAAAATTAACCAGCTCGAGAAGCCCCCCCAGTAACAAACCATCCTAACCCCACAGAGCTCAGTGTAGCTCTTCCATGCCCGCAGCATCACAGCTCTTTTGGGTTAGTTTGCACTGAAAACAAAACCAGGGAAAAAACTAAACCTGAAAGCTTCCTCAAGGGAGCAGTTCAGTGGCGAGCAGCAGGTGAAGGCATACTGAGACAACCACCAGAGACCACAGCAACTGCACATGAACCCCAAAATACCTCCGCACAGAAGGCAGCGAAAGCTGCGGTTTCACGAGCGCTTGGCAGCGCACGGAGCAGCTCTGCCTGCCCTCCTTCCTGCTGGCACCGGGAATCTCATCGAGCAGCTGACCCCAGTCAAAACCAGCCTGGTGCAGAAACAGCTGGTTTTAATCCAATTCAGTTCCTCAATTTGTTTGTCACACAGTCCACAAACAGTTGTTTGAGTGTAAGGGAAGGGAGCGGATACACAGGACCTCTTCTTCAGCAGCTCTAGCAGTTTTCAGCGTTTACACAGCTGCAACCCAAAACAGGGGTCTCGCACTGGAGAGCGCAGCCCATCGTCACAGACAAGGGGTAAGGCCGGGTTGAGAAGGCATCAAGTCAGGCTTCCCAGCACCACAAACAGGCTTGAAAAATCTGATCCGAGTCAATCAGATCCTGCCCACCCCTCTATAACTTTTTCCATAGCAAACACCAAAGGTACCACCTTATCCTTCCATGCCATTTAAGCCAGTCAGATCACCAAGCCATGAGTATATACGCTAGATACTCTCGGAGTATCTAGTATTATGACAAAACAGGATTATTTACTCATATTTATAAGATTTCAGATCTCTGCTACAAAACTATTATTAAACTCCTCCGATACACTTAGAAGCAAAACCCTGAAACATCAACAGATCCCAATGCACCAGGATTTGCCAGCCCCAGGTTTTGAAATGAGCAGGACCTTGCTGTTCATAACCCAAGGCCAGGCATGACCCAGGAATTCCAGTTCAACCAGTTCCACCTTTTCTGCCCCTCATTCCTCCCATTTGCTTGGAACGAGAGACAGCAACAAAACCCTACCCCAACCTACAACGGAATAAACAATTCACTGTAAACCCATGCAATGGAAAGCCACCTGCTCCCCCACACAATTAAAAACATTTCCAAATTCCAGCTCGTCCTCAGCCAGCGCAGGCAGATGGACACACCAGGCACACGCAGCACAGAAAGCCTGCTCCACTTCCAGCAAAGCCTTTGTACTGCAGCGGCCCGCGACACAAAGCCTCACGGCAGAGCCTGCCTCCACCAGAACTGTTTTGTTAAGGGATCACAACATAAATCAGCAATCCTCCAGCCACAAAAACAGCTCAAACTCACATGCAGGCCAATTAAACTTGCAATCCGCTAAAACACACATGCACTCTCTCTGACTTCTGGGGACCACGTCTCTCAGCTGGCAGATCTGGCCCAGCGATCTAGCTGCTGTATCACCCGCCCCAGATGTCCCCAGATAGTAACTGTGACTAGATTTAAAATGCAATAGCTCAGTCATCACCAGACAATTACAGATTTTCACTTTCTTGCACGCCCTCCTGCCATTCAGCGCTATGCTACAGGAAGGAAATAACCCCTTTGCAAAGGAAGCGATAGCCCTGAGAGCAGGCAATAAAACGCTGAAGTGGGAGACCGACTTCTGCCTCGCTCATTCCCACGGGACTTGCCCCCAACAGCTAATCCCTCAAGTCTGCAGGTATTTGGGCCAGACCTGGACTCTCAGCAGGAGCAGGGCTGCGCCAGGCGATGGCCACCAGGGACTGCCCATCATTCAGATACTTGCTGCTGCCTTCGCCAAGACACACCACCAGCGCAAGCAGCCATTCCCGCAGTGCTCTGCAATGCACAGCAAGAACAACAAGCACTGAACACTGAAATCCCCTTCCCTCTGTTGTGATCTCCATGTGCTGTTTAGCAGCTCTGGCCACCTGCAGTACACCTCCCTTTGAAAGGCTGGCTACTGACTGGCAAAAGGCTGGATTCCTGGCATGGTTAATTATTTCCCCGGCAGACCTGAAGCAGCTCTGCTCCGCCACAGCTCCCAGGCCCCTCAGAAGCTGAAACCCGCACCTCTGGCACCCACGCAGCCACCCTCCCTCTCCACACCCCCAGCACAAGGGGAAGAATTTGTGAGCACAGTGCTGTGTGGCTCACGTTGCCCGAGCACCAATTCTTCCAGTCCCCTCAAACGTACTGGGAGCTCTATCCACAAGGCTCATCCTATCGAGCACCGCTCAGGAATTGTTTCTGTTGACTTTTGGCTTTCAGCTCAGATTTCTTTGAAGATATATGCTAATATCCTAAAAAAAAAAAAAAAAAAAAGGTTCACTGATCCAAAACCAAAGACTCATCACTCTTATGAATCACACAACGTTATTATTTCTCCTGCCCGTCAAAACAGAAATGTCTCACCTTGCAAAAACAAAAGCTGTGGTTGCCCAGGCTGACAAAAATCTATCCCATCTGTTAAAAAGCCAAGTGTACTGAATGAAAGTATTCAACGAGCGCTCTGCTAAAAGACAGCAAACATTCCACTCCACAACAGCTACTTCACATACAGTCAAGCAGCAACTGCAAGGCAGCTCCGCTGGGTTAGTACCAGCCATCAGAAAACCAGCTTTCCAGCAAGCAATTCTTTTTGAAGACAGAGCCTGTGTGGACACCGAATTGAAGGCTCAAGCCTGCAACTGCGAGGAAAGCTCCACAAATACAGGTTTACAAGATCTCGTGCCCCAACTTCTATAATCAGAAAGCAAGGACCCAACTGTTCCCGCTTCCCACACTAACAGAAAAGGCAAGCCAGCCAGGACCCCCACTTTACCTGCAAAGCCTCTGTTTAACAGTCTCTGACCTCTGACTGCGAGGGACACCTACAGTAACACAGGAGCTAACCACCACAGAGGGTGCGACACTACCAGCACCCACGGAGCCCAGCAGCATGCTGACCAGCAGTTGAACCCCGCACATGATTCATCTCGGGGACACAGACAAAAGTCCGTCTGCTGCTGGCGAGCCCCACGCACAGTGAGTTAAGCACAATTTTTAGCTGACATCTCCCTGACAGGCTCTTGGCAATGGGCACATTCTCCTCTTGTTTAATGCAGATACAAATCCGTTCCCAACAGATTCCTGTTTCAACTGCCCTAGCTGTCACAAGCCAGTCATGTGCCGTATCAGAAGCAGAACTGTGCACAAGAAAGCTTTTTTTGCTTTTAGAGCGTTCATGCTCAAACGAGGTACAAGGATGGACGTTCGATGCAGGCAGACAAGAGCCATCATGCTCTCCCAAGAGCAACCACGAAAACCAACATCAGACTAGGCTCTGACAAAGCCCAGCTCATTAGCAGCATGGCCAGCCATCCCACCGGTGCTACCCACTGAGGACCCATTCAGCTAACACACTTCTCCAGATCAATGTTATGCTCTAGGTTCAATAAAGCACCGTGTTTTTGTAGGACACGAGAGCAAGATGACAAGTGGCTTTAAACACAAACACTATCCACCACATTATCTTGATTATGCAAATCAAACCCCTTGCTACCGGCAGTAAGAACGAAGGCTCAAATAGCTTCCTCAGCAAAGTCACCTTGGAAATACCTAAAAATTTGAGCTTGCAATAAGACAGGACTAAATTGCAGTTGTAAAGTGTCCCAATAACTTGGGAGCCAACATCAAACCCCAAGGGAAGGATTTGTGGAGAGCACAGGAGGGCTCACCATCATCTGCCTGTACGTGATCAGGTAGTTCTACTATCTTAACTGATAATCAAAAGGTAATAAGCTAAACATCTTGCACCAACATAAGGAATCCTGCTCTTTGCATTTACTTAGCAATGCAGCCACACAGCACAGACCAAACCAAAGAAATGCCAATTATCAAAAAAGCAAAAGTTCTTTCAGTACTTGTGACATGTACCACAAACACAGAATATCCTTCAACATCCAAACCCCAATAAACATGACTCTGATCAGCAGAGCACACTAATGAATCAGCCATAATATTCACAAAAAACAGGCAATGAACGGAAAGTGAACTCCACCCTCTTGTTAAAGATTTCACTGCTATAGAAACTGTGATTAAACATACAGGGCCATGAATCAGCTACCTGAAACAAAGGTATGTCTCCGCAATCAGGGAAGTGCCCAGCACTAGCAGACTGACGTTTCAGTCACCAAAGACAGCCCCCCCCAGCATCCCAAAACTGCAGCATCCTGCAGACAAGCAGCTTTACCAAGGCACTTCACAGTTCCCACAAACATTTAATTTTTCTTACCTTTTTGGGTTGTTCGGTTCAGGGGCTTTCTTTGGGGGTTTTTTGGCAGTGCTCAAAGCTGCACGCACTCGTTACAGGAACGGAGCGAACAGCTTCCAAATCCATTTTGACACAACTGGATAAAGCACCTAAAACCAAACCGCGGATGCCTCTGGACCAGCTGTGTCTCTCTGCACTGCATTTCCAATCAAGCCCACAGAAAAGCTGGAGGAAGATGGCAGGGCTTACCAGCAATTCCCCTGTCTAGAGTCTGAACAAAGTAGATTTAAAAAGTTTAATTTTCCCAGAGACTAATACTCTCAAATCAGAATAAATCCTCCAAAAGAAGAGATTATCCATAAATTTACTAGTTAGAAATGTTAATATAGCCAGTGTTTATGCAAGGACTGCTGCTCCCTCTCCATGCAAGAGAATCACCTATCCAATCTCATATTAAAGGAGAAACAGATTTCTGCTAGTTTCTCCCCCCGCCTCCCTTTCCATACTGAAATGTAGCACAGCAGCTTTATAAATACCACCTTCCCAGAGCAGCCGTAATTTACTGAAGAATCAAGGTAAACGTGTTCCTATTACACGAGAAAAGCTCTGAAAAATCCTCTCCTGCAAAGGAACTTTGCAAGTCCAAAAGGAACTTTTGGACAGAAAAGTCGAGCGTGAAACTTGGAAAACCAATTAAAAAAAATGCAGAGCTAAAACTTCAAATTACACATTCACAAAATATGGGACGTGGGGCAAATTAAGAAACAACTACTCAAACGCTGCTGATTCAACCAGATCACGGCAGCAATACCCATCTGCATTGCTGGACTGACCCAACACGTACCTGCTACTCAGCCAAATGCTTCCTCCTGTTGTTCACATTGTACTTACTAAAGGCCCCATCTACACACCATATGACATGTAGTATGATGGCACCAGACCAGTATAACCTGGCTGCTAATTATGGCCCTTAAGGCTGAGATGCATTAATACATCCCTCTAGCTATGAACACGAGTATGACTACACCCTCACTAAGCACATGTAATCTTAGGATAGACAGGAGGATGAACAGGTACAGGGAAAAGGGACTTGCCTGAGATCAAACAGCACAGCAGCAACACAGCTGGGAGCTAAATTAAGCCTCTTGTCCACCCAAGCATCTGTATTTTCCCTGTACTCTGTCTAGTTGATAGGTAGACAGAACCCAGTCATTGGAATACAGATTGAAGGCTTCGTTTTGAAGCTAAAAGGAAATGAGAAATAGTACTGATTAAGATAATCACTGATGTCAAATTGATCTTGGAGACCCAGCAGTCTCACAGCACTCCTTCATTCTACTTTCCAAGCCTGATGTGTTCACACAGGTTTCTGCGTGCCTAACGCTGGTGAGCAGGCTGCAACATATTCAAGACACCTCAGAAAGCCTGCTTAATAAATTAACCCTGAAAATTCCCAGATTTCTTTCCATCAGAATCATTCTAAGTCCACCAGCATGCCCCAGAGAAGCTGGATGATTCCTTAATGCTCCCAAAATAACAGCCTCGATGGGTGAGGAACAGAAGCAGCCAGCCTGAACGTGGGTATCAGCATCAGCAACTGAGCAGACAACGCATGAGCGAAGTTTTCCAGCCCACGAACTTCCCTCCCTGCAAACCTTATTTATCTTCATATTCATAGAGTGGCTTGGAAGGGACTTTAAAGATCATCGAGTTCCAACCCCTTTGCCATGGGGGGGGGCATTTGTAAGTATTAATAAGACAAGTGAAGCAGAACAATAACAGCAGCAAAAAAACACTTCTTCCAGCGTTAGGTGTCAGGCTGAGTTAGCAGGTACGGATTTTCCTCAAGTTTCCCCGCTTTGCCAGTGCTGGCCCTCTATTAACTGTCTTCACTTTGTTCTGAACAGGTAACAGAACAGCCAGATGGCCTAAAGCCATAGCTAATTTCCAAACTGCTGTAAAATAGCACAAGCCAGGACAGCCTGACAGCCCTCATTCGACAATTCCACCCAGAGGTTGCTATCACTCTAAAAAGGCACAGCTGAGCCAAGAGAAATCATGTTTAAACATGCCTACCACCTCAGCTTTTTCAGTCAATAATTGTGGGACTGTATGTTAAAAAATGATTTGGAAGTACAAGGTGAAAAATTCTATGACCTTGCTCACCTCTGGCCCTGACCCACAGCAAGGAGGAACAGGATACACATCTAGCTAGGAGCAGGATATAAGCACTAATTTACCTCTCGGCACAAGGTGAATGAAGCTTCAGCGACCCTACAGGGAACGTGCCACTTCTCCCCTGCTACTAATCAAAAAATGTAAGTGAAAAAGACTTTGCTTCTAATTATTTGTTCTGTCTTCTGGCATCACATCAACACTCTTTACAGGGGCACAAACCCAAATGGACTGAACAGCCCTTTTTCTACTTTGCCTGTTTCCCACCCGGCAGTAAATTACACCTGACTTGCAGACAGACAAACTAAATACCCCCAACAATAAAAGCCCAACCTCGCTAGCACAGCTCAGACAGCCTACCACTTAGTAATTATTATCCTCCTCCTCCTCGGTCCCAGCTGATAAAGATAACCTATGCAGCAGAGGGTCACTCCATACAGGGCCATGGATCAGTAACTGAAATTCCGTGGGTCCATCCTGATGGCTGTCAACATTGCAGCTTCACAAAAACGTATTCCCACAGAACCTGAAGCATTCAGCCAGCAAGGACCAGCCCAAACCCTCAGCCCTGCTCCTAGCCCTGTGTAAACCTCCTGAAGCCTCTCCTGCGCTAGGATATGAAGGCTTCCCCATAACAGCCGTACCTGCAAACCTGCTTCCTGCAGATCTCTGCCGAAAAAAAAAACAGCAAAAATTTTTTTAGACAGCTCTGGAGATGAGAGCAATCAATAACATAACACCACCAGCACTTCCACGCATGCATCTGCAGGGGAGCTCTTGCCAAGGCAGAAATAATATTGATAGAAACCACACTTGCAGCAGGCACTGCTGGAACAGCCGGTTACCCCAGGCCCATACCAGCGAATTTAGTCAGTGACACAAACGTTACCGATCTGACTTTAAAGAGAGAAGAATTAGACAACAGAACGCAACCTTCAAAGGCATGCGAGTACAGCAAATGCCAAAGTCCCCTTAAAATTGGCTTAGACAGTTACATGCCTTGTTCAAAGCTCAAGTTCTCCAAAGGCAATGACCTCTGCCTTTTCCCCATCCATAAGCACCTCTGGAAACTCCACCCCTGCGAGCACCGTCTCTGCAAACCCAGCGAGACATGGCTTGCGATCTTAACCGCCTACCTGAAGGCCACATCTAGCAAATAACCTCTTTTTTGCTAAGGCTCCCTCTGCAACGCAGTGTTTGTGACGCCAAACAAGACAATGCCTCTCAGACTTTGATCCAAGTTTACAAATCGAGACTTCGCAGCAGGACTCCGGCCAAATTTTTCTTGCTTGCACCCTTACAAGCTAACTGTCTTTAGAGGAGAAAAGTAGGCATGTTCAGAGACATTCATCCCTCCCCCAGACAAGTGGAAGGCAAGGCAGGAAGCCCATATGGGGCTGCCTCCAGTTTAAAAATCAATGATGAGGATTAATCTTGATGGATTTTAGACAACAAAGTCTATGGCAACACAGCTCTAATTAAGGGCTCACTTTTGTGGCTTGGTTAGTGAAAAAAAACCTGGCTGCCAGTTACTCATTTGTCTGCAAAGAGGTTCATGCTTGTAGCAGAAGCTTTCTGGAGCTGGCACAGTGAAAAGGTTCAAACCCTCTAATGCCATTAGACTTTGGTAAAGTCCAATGATCTTTACCAAATCTGTTTCAAAAGGCACACAGCTGGAGCAGACAAGGATCTTAGCCCAAGAGCTAGCGAAGTGCCAGACTTGCCCAAACCGACCTCATCAGTATGCACCTTATTTTGCCCCATGACATTCAGCAGGCATGGTTAATTAGTTCGTGACAATGCATTGCCCATCACGACTTCTGAACTTAGCTGTGCAGCTGGTAGGTAAGCAATTCTTAACTGGGTTTTGTAATCAGCATGCCAAAAGCACAAACACAAAAGAATAAAGTTAACAATCTGTTTACCCATTCCCCCCCTCCTCCTATTGCTGCTGCTAGCCAATGGCTTAGAAAAAAATAATCTATTTCCAGGATTCAGCTGAGAGAAATCATTTGGACCCCTCTCAATTTTCCTATCTTTGCCACTGGTGCTTCATGTTATTTCACACAATCCATTCAGTTTGGAGACGAAGCCTGTTCCTTTGACTAACAGCATTAAAAGCCTCTCTCTGGAGATAATTAGTCCTCCCTCCCCCATCCCTTCCCCAGTGCTACGTGGAGAGAGCATACAGTCATCAGTAAACAAAGAAATTCAAACAGTGTGACAACCAGGTTGTAGCTGGGGCTGAAAGCTGCCTCTCACCTCCGTATCTCAGTATCTCAGCACGGCTGATAATCAAAAACAAGTCAACACCGCAAGCAATAGAACAAGCAACACAAGAATAGTAACTACAGATTAAGGGCTTCGTCACTTAGAAATCAGGAAAACAACAATTCCCCATTTGCAAGGAGCGTAAATACCAATGCATAATTAGTCATCGCTAGAGGTTTTGCGCCATCACCTTCCAACCCTGAAAGATTGATCAGAGTCCTTCAAAACCAGCAGATAAGAGCCAGAATCAGGCAATCCTGCAGTCTTCTACCTATGATCCCAAGGCTGTCACCCAGCCATCAGCAAATCACACCAACCTTCTCACCTCAGTTCCTTGCGAGACACAAAAAGTCCTCCAGGGCAGAGAAAAATTAAGGGCAGTCACCATTTGGAAAGCACTTTGACACCCTTAGCTGAAGATTCTCACAATTCTGTGTTCTCTGCATGCTGACCCCTCACCTGGAATCCACCCTGGGATTTTGGGGGCACAGTCGGGAAGGAGTTAAACCCCCCCAGAGCCAGAGCCAGCCCAGGGTATGACTGCCTGGTGCATTCACTGCCTGACGCGTGACCCCGCTGCGCAGAAAAGGACTGGAAATAGTTATCACTGCAGCACTGACAAGTCAGCAAGAGCTACTAATTAAATAATAAAAATAGATCTCTGAAAGGGCTTTTTTTCCCTTCAACACAAAGCTGAGGCCTAACGCTGCTGCGGTCACACATCCATTAGTTTTCCACCAGCTCCAAACCTGCCAGCAAAGACCTCATTCTCACACTCAGAAAAAACCCGCACGGCACTTGTATGTGGAAAACCCCAACTAAACAAAATTAGGGAGCAGATCCTGAATGACGTGGAGCATCGCTTCACTACGCACACTCCACTCCCACCCATAATGGAAGCAGGAGCAAGATGACATCCTTGCCCCCAACAGCCGTACCTGCTTCCTTTGCACTCCCTGTAGTCCAAAGTTTCAATTTTGCCTGAAAAATGAGCATGTTTCGAGGTGATCCAGATGACCCCAAGGATATCTGCAACTTGCTTTGTGCACGGCATCACTTAGGCCATGGATAAAAAAAACACTGCAACTTCCACTATTGCGTGGGTTTTGCTTTAAGCCCACCCCCCCTCAACTCCCTGCCAGACACAGGTTTTGTCTAGCTCGTAACTGAATATTCATCACCAACTAATAGACCTGCAGGAACTGCAGTGTCAGCGATTTTTAATACATATAATGCCCCAACACATGCCAAACACAATGAAATTTGATCAAAATAGAAGCCATTTGTTTAAATACAAGCGATTTGGCTCTCAAAACTGTCATCAAATTAAACTGGAAATCAAATTAACCAGTGATTGAATGAAGTAGAAAGCTGTATAATCACAGATTACTGATCCAGCAGCATGAAAACAAGGATGCAATCACATTCCCCATGTTTGTGGCAGCCTCTCTGCGCTGCCCCGTACTCCCAACAGGACTCCCCCCTCCCCGTCTTATAAGATTTGAGGATACTTTGCCGCAGATACAGCTCATCCAGCCACTTCTTGGTAGTCCAGAAAGGAAACATTCCTTACAAAACCAGCCTTTTGAGATATTACCCAACTACAAAGGGAGCCCTTTGAAAGTACAAGCTGACACACTTCAAGCCACACTTATTTAGGACAGACCAGCGCAGTCATTTCCAGCACTGTTGGGAAGAACAAGTTTAAACCTACTCTGAATGGATGGGGAGAGGGGTTTCTCACCATCCCTGTATGAGGTATTAACTTCAACTGGCGTAACTGTGTGCTGACCAGGTTCCCTCGTAAGCGGCCTCAGTTTGGCTTTATTCCCCCCGTTTTTGCGCTCTCATTTGAAAAGGAATTTAAACTATGTAAAGTTACAACTTTAGGTCTTCTCTACTCTTAAAAGTAATCGGGAGTAGTTCAAAGGGTGCGTTTGAAGAGCAACAGGCATTTATACTGAAATCATAGCAGGCAGAGGAATTTCATTATGCTCCCGTGCAACTTCTACACCACCAGCACGTCAAGCCGAGTCAGCTGAACCAAACCTTTACGCACCGAGCAGGGGGCACAGGGAACTTCATCATCCCCTTGCCCTGCCAGCCAACCTGACCCTGCCCGATTCAGGTGTTCATATTTCTGAAAGGCAAGCTTTGCGTTCCTAACTCACCAACACACAACTCCAGGTGGTGGTTTTTTTGGTTGGTTTTTTTTTTTTTTTTTTTTCACACACAAGAGGAGCAATCGCAGCCACTCCCGCTTCCGAGGGTTGGTTCAAACATCTGAACGTTTGAGGAGAGCAGCTTTTAACTTCTTTTCAGCCTCACGAAGCACCTCCTGACACCATTCAAGTTTTTTTTTCAATACCTTCAGCCCCAGAGAGGGGCACCCAGCCCTCACCTACCTTCCCCTGGACAAACACAACCCAAGGCAAGGCCGAGAGGTAAATAATTCATCTGCACGCCAAGAGAGGGAAAGAACAATTAAAGCAGAAAGCGCAGCAGGTTCCAGTTTCAGTCAGCGTTAAGGCAGATCAAACAAAGGAACACCGGCGGGGCTGCCCCAGAGGGGACGTCGGGGGGAGGGACAGGGCCCCCCCGGGGGGGTAGGGAGGGACAGGGACCCCTCGGGGGGGTAGGGGTGGGGGTAGGGAGGGACAGGGTCCCCCCCGGGGGGGGGAGGGGGGTGGGGGGGAGGGACAGGGTCCCCCCCGGGGGGGGGAGGGGGGTGGGGGGGAGGGACAGGGTCCCCCCCGGGGGGGGGAGGGGGGTGGGGGGGAGGGACAGGGTCCCCCCCGGGGGGGGGAGGGGGGTGGTGGGGGAAGGGAGAGGGCCCCCCCGGGGGGGGGAGGGACAGGGCCCTCACGGAGCGGCGGGACGGCCACGCTGAGGGAAAACCAGGCTTTACTCTTAGTGCCAGCCCCAGCCCGCAGAGCACAGCGCCGCACCGCACAGCACAGCACCCAGCGCCGGCCGGCCCGCCCGGAAGGGGGGTCTCCAGCATGAGGGGCGGCCCGGCCCAGGCAGCCCCCGGCCCGCCTGCAGAGCCAGCCCAGCGGGCAGAGCCCAGTCCCCGGGGGCGCCGGCCAGACGCGGCCCCCACCAAGGCCGCCCGCAGCCCCCCAGCACCCCCCGCGGGCACTTCTGCCCCCCGCCCCCTTCAAAGCCCCTCGCCCGCGCACCACCCGGGGCGCAGCCGGCGGGGAGAGGGCCCGAGCCCGGCCCGGCCACCCCCCGGGGGGTCCCCCAGGCCGCCCGCCCGCCCTCACCTGCTGCCCGCGGCCGCCGGCTCCCTGCGCCGCTCCCGGGCCGGCCCCGCCGGAAGCCTCGGGGGGAAGGGGCGCGCCGAGCACGCCGGGAGTTGTAGTCCGCCCGCCGGCAGGCCACGCCCCCGCGGCAGGCCACGCCCCGTCTCAGGTCACGCCCCGTCTGGAAGCCACTCCCCCTCGGTGGGGAACGGGGCAGAGGGGCGGTGTGAAGGCGGCCGGGGGGGCTGGCTGGGGGGCTGGGGTGGGGCTGGGGGGTCGGGGGGTGACAGGGCCCGTGGGCGTTGGGGCGGCGCTGGAGGGGCTGGGGGGTCGGGGGGTGACAGGGCCCGTGGGCGTTGGGGCGGCGCTGGAGGGGGCGAGGTGAGGCTTTGGGGTTGGGGGTGAGGGGTGCTGTGGGGATTGAGGGGGGGGGGTGATGCTTGGGGGTCAGGGGGTGATGGGGTGCCCTGGGGGGGGACACAGGAAGGATTTGGGGTTGGGAGGATTAGGGGTGAGTAACCAGGTGCTGTGGGGCTTAGGGGTGGGGGGTCTGGGGGCCAAGAGGGTGCTGGGGTGCTGTGGGGTGGGGACTGGGGGTCAGCTGGGACATTGGGGTGTGGGTCTTGGGCCAGTTCCCGCAGCACTGCAGGCAGGGGGATTCGGGGTGATGGTGGGATTCGGGGCCAGGGGGAGCTGAGGCCGGTGTGTCACTGGGGTGCTGGGGGGGTGTTGGGGGGCAGTGGGGAGGGGGCGGGTGAGGTGTGGGGTAGCCAGAGATGACAGGCAAGAGGAAACCCTACGAAAAGCATCTCCTACCTGGGCTGGGTGTTGGGGTCCCCCCCCGGACACCCCAACCCTGGCAGGGCTGTGGCACGGCTCCGGGGGCCGGGACACCGTTCACACCATCACCAGCCACCACGTGAGCTGGTAATTACCGGGATGAAGGTTTTACTCTCTAATCTTTCCAATTAGCTTGTACAGCAGCCGCTGGGGCCTCAGCGATGCGGCCGCAGCCCCAAATGGGCTCCCAAGGACCGGCTGGGCTGCAGGGGGCAGGGGGGGCACGGGGGGCACAGCCAGCAGCACACCCAGAGGCATCACACCCCACCGCCCCCTCCCCGGCCACTCCTAAATCACGGGGTGAGGGGCTTTGTGGGGCCGCTGGCTGCCCCAGGGACAGAAAATCTGGCTTAAAATGCTCCTGGGGCACACACGGGGCTTTGGATCTGACCTCCTGGATAGAGGGAGTATTTAACATGAGCAAAACAAGAAATACTTTAAAAAATTTCCATTCTCTCTGATGAGAGCTCAAACACCACCAAACTCCTGTTTTCCCTTGGTTAATTTTTATATTAAAGTTTGCAATCACTGTAATACATCAAATAACAGAATACAATCAAATTACTTGCTATACTGGGAAAAAAAAAAATCTCATCCCCGACAGCTTAACACCAACTTTCTGACGCTGCAGCGTGAGCGAGATCCCGGTGTCCAGGGCGCCCGGCCGTGGGCTCACTGCCCGATGTCTGGATGCACTGATCCCCCGGCACAGCATCCATCCTGCATCCCTGAGCCCTCCCTGCCACCCCCCCCACAAATCCTCCATGGGGGAGGGCTGGTCTCCCTCATCTTCCCCCTGCCAGTGGATCCCAATGGATCCCAATGTCCTGATGGATCCCGATGTCGATCCAGCGGCAAGGCTCGTGTGTCAGACCCCCTTAAGGCAAAACATCACCTTCAAATAATAAAACACGGGTTGGGGTTACTTGCTGCCGTGTTTTCTGGGTTTGAAGGGGGGCACGTGTCAAGTCCCGCTTGTGCCCGTTGGCATTAAGACCCCTCCAGGGTGGGCACCCCTTGGCCTCGATGCAAACCCCAAATCATCACAAAACGGCCCGAAAGCTCCAGCCCCTGCAGCATCCCCCCCTCGCCTCACGCTGAATCCCCCTCCCCACACCCCAGCGAGCGGGATCTTCGCCTGCAGAAGCCCGAGGTGACGTTCCCTGGGTCCCCTGGGGTGGATTTAGCCCTTAGCACCCCGGCACGGCAAAGCTTGCCCCGGCAGCGGAGGGTGCTCACCGGGGCAGGGCAGGTTTGTTCCAGGGATTCCCTGTCTCCTCCGACACCCCCTACTCCCCCCGGGCACCCACCTCCCACCTTTGGGCTCCTCTGTGCAACGCTTCCATTGCAGCCTCATTAACGGGTGGCCTGCAGCTCCGCAGCAAATGAATCCTGGGATGTTCAAGGCTCTGTGAGGGATTTCTGCAGGGAAAGCTGCACCCGGGCTGTTTCCCAAGCTGGGAAACCACAGCCGTTCCCTTCCCAGTGACACCAGTACTGTTGTCAAGTCGTACAGGTGCTCGTGACAGCTGCGGGATGCTGACACAGAGATCCCAGGGCTGCATCCTGCTGCCCCCCAGTTTGGATGAGCTCTCCCAAAGGAGCCAAGGAGCATCTCCGTGCTGCCTGCAGAGCCGGGCAGGCAGCCTGCCGGCATCACGCACCGCTGGGGTGCCGGGAGAGAGCAAGCAATGTCGGGAGCCACGGCCAAAATCACTGCCGGCCGCTCTCCCACAGCTCCCGGCACAGCTCCGGTTCCCCACGGAGCGTGGGGCTGCGTTGTGGATGCTCAGGGGCTTCTCCCCACCGGGCTGCATCATCCAGGCGGGGGTCACCGCACCACCCCAGCTCCCACCATCCCCTCATGATCACAGATCACCTTCCCCCATGACAGACCCCAGGCTTTCGGTGTCACAGCTTCGGCTAATGCCCACTGGAAATGCGCCAAGTGACGCAGTGCTCGCTCCTCCCTGTTTCAGCACGAATACGTGGATTTAATTTCCTTCTTCTGCAGCCAGCTCTGGGGAATGTGACTCACCCTCCAGCCACGGCTGGGTTCCCCTTGCAGCTGGAGAGCGAGAAGCCACCAGGGCAGCTGGAAATGGCTGTTGTGCATCGGCACCAGCCCGACGTCGTGGCACGGGGTGAGGGCGAGCAGGGCTGGCTGGGTGCTTACGGCCACCCCAGTCACCCCAGGGTGGCAAAACCCAAGGGCAGCCGTGCCTGGGACAGACCCGGGAGTGAGGGTCAAGCCGTAACACACCCTTATTAAACGTGTGGGATGATAAAGCTGGTGGTGGTGGAATCCTGCTGATTCCAGCCGAGCCGGGACTGAGGTGAGATGAGATGCTCGCCCACTCACCCTGCATCCCAGCAGGAACAGCCAGGGATGCCCATCGGCTCCCCCACGCCTGTCTTTCCTCCTCCAACAGCAGCGACCCCTGCTCTAGGGCCTTTAAACCCTGGAGAAACCATCTTGGAGAGGCAGCAAGGCAAAGCCAGCGCTTACAAGGAGCTTCCTCTAACATCTCAGCCAGGAACAGCGATTTTTATCAGCCGGAGAAGCTGCTGCCGGGCGATGCGCCTTCCCCGCACCAGCACAAGCAGCATCCTGTGCACATGCGGATGGCAACAGTGCCAAACTGGTCTGTCACACAGGGAAACGCCTTGTGTCCCCAGCCCTGTGTGACTCATGGCTCAGCCACCCACCTTTGCAAAGGTGTGCTGGGGCGGGGGGAGGCACTGAGCCCACGAGCCCACCCTGGGGTGATGCGCTCGGAGCCACCGACTCACCCCTGCCCCTTGGTCACATCAGGGGCCGGTGGGTGTTTGCAGCTCGAGACCATCCACACTGTGTGAGTCAAGCTCAGAGCCCACCCAGCGAGGGGATAAACATTATCCTGCGAGGGGGGTCAGGGCACAAACGCCCGCAACAGCTCCTGGATGCTGGGCAGCATCTTTGCAGGAGCAGAAGCCGGAGCCAGGGCGCTGCGTCCTGGCTCCAAGGCACCTCCAGCTCACAGCAGCTGCTAAAACCCCCGACGCTGGTGTCAGACCCTCCTCCCCAAAGCTCCTGGCAGTGAGAGGGACCTCTTGGAGGTGTCGGGAAAATACTGAGAGGCAAAAGGCTTGCTGCTGCAAAGCGCTGCGTGCTGCGGAGCTGGCTGGGAGGCAGCCGGCCCCCGCGGGGGGGCAGGGAAGCCAGGCTGGGGCTCTGCACGGCCCAGCACCTTCGCAGCCCCCCACCCCTCTCCTCCCAGGCCCGTTTAGATAAGAGCATCACGCCTTCAGCTTTCAGCCCTTGCAGGACAGGCTGGCTGCAGGGAGCACCCCCACCTCTGTGCCCCCTGGGGAGGGAGGAAGATGGGCCTTTCCCTCCGCAGCCATCCAGGCTCTGGGCATCCCTGCAGGGCTCAGAGCAGCCACGGGGCAGGGGCCAGCCTGGCTCTGCTCCAGATGTGCCACAGCTGCAGCACGACAGAGCAGGGAGAGGGCTGGGGAGGGGGGCTAACACCCACAGTGCCCCCACCCTGAGGGTGGGCAGCCAGCTCGAGCTGATGTGCCAGGAGGGGCAAGGATGCGCTCAGTCCTGCGTGGGAAAGGGAAGGATGCAAGTCGGTTTGTTGGCTGGGGTGGGCCCTCGTCCGCCGCCGCTGTGAGCCAGCCACCGGGCGAGGAAACGGCTGAGGGTGGCGAGGGTGGCCTTCCCCAGCAGGGCCAGCAGCAGTGCAGGCAGGGCCAGCAGTGGGGCTGGCAGCGGGGCTGGCAATGGGGCTGGCAGCGGGGCTGGCAGTGGGGCTGGCAGCGGGGCTAGCAGTGGGGCTGGCAGCGGGGCTGGCAGTGGGGCTGGCAGCGGGGCTGGCAATGGGGCTGGCAATGGGGCTGGCAGCGGGGCTGGCAATGGGGCTGGCAATGGGGCTGGCAGTGGGGCTGGCAATGGGGCTGGCAGTGGGGCTGGCAGCGGGGCTGGCAATGGGGCTGGCAATGGGGCTGGCAGTGGGGCTGGCAATGGGGCTGGCAGTGGGGCTGGCAGTGGGGCTGGCAATGGGGCTGGCAATGGGGCTGGCAGCGGGGCTGGCAGCGGGGCTGGCAGTGGGGCTGGCAATGGGGCTGGCAATGGGGCTGGCAGCGGGGCTGGCAGCGGGGCTGGCAATGGGGCTGGCAGTGGGGCTGGCAGCGGGGCTGGCAATGGGGCTGGCAATGGGGCTGGCAGCGGGGCTGGCAATGGGGCTGGCAGCGGGGCTGGAAATGGGGCTGGAAATGGGGCTGGCAATGGGGCTGGAAATGGGGCTGGCAGTGGGGCTGGCAGTGGGGCTGGCAGCGGGGCTGGCAATGGGGCTGGCAATGGGGCTGGAAATGGGGCTGGCAGTGGGGCTGGCAGTGGGGCTGGCAGTGGGGCTGGCAGCGGGGCTGGCAGTGGGGCTGGCAACGGGGCTGGCAGCGGGGCTGGCAGTGGGGCTGGCAGCGGGGCTGTGGGGCAGGTTTGCAGCAGTGATGCAGGGATGGTTTGCAGGGGGGCAGGTTTGCAGCGGGGAGGTTGCAGCAGGGGTGTGGGCCAGGGTTGCAGCACGGATGCAGGACAGGGTTGCGGGGGGGCAGGGCTGCAGCGGGGCAGGTTGCGGGGGGCTGCGGGGCAGGGTTGCGGGGGGGCAGGGCTGCAGCGGGGCAGGTTGCGGGGGGCTGCGGGGCAGGGTTGCGGGGGGCAGGGTGGTATCGGGGCAGGTTGTGGGGGGCTGCGGGGCAGGGTTGCGGGGGGGCAGGGTGGTATCGGGGCAGGTTGCGGGGGGCTGCGGGGCAGGGTTGCGGGGGGGCAGGGTGGTATCGGGGCAGGTTGCGGGGGGCTGCGGGGCAGGGTTGCGGGGGGGCAGGGTGGTATCGGGGCAGGTTGCGGGGGGCTGCGGGGCAGGGTTGCGGGGGGGCAGGGTGGTATCGGGGCAGGTTGCGGGGGGCTGCGGGGCAGGGTTGCGGGGGGGCAGGGTGGTATCGGGGCAGGTTGCGGGGGGCTGCGGGGCAGGGTTGCGGGGGGGCAGGGTGGTATCGGGGCAGGTTGCGGGGGGCTGCGGGGCAGGGTTGCGGGGGGGCAGGGTGGTATCGGGGCAGGTTGCGGGGGGCTGCGGGGCAGGGTTGCGGGGGGGCAGGGTGGTATCGGGGCAGGTTGCAGCGGGCTGCGGGGCAGGGTTGCAGCGGGCGGTTCGCGGCGCTGCTGCCGGCCCCCAGCGAGTGGCGCTGCCCGCCCAGGGAAACCGGGGGGCAGCCGGGGAGGAACCGGGGGGGAACCGGGGAGGAACCGGGGGGCAGCCGGGGGGCAGGCAGAGGAGCCGGGGGCCGAGCCGCGGCGGTGCCGGCTCTTCCCCGCTGTTGCACGGGCATGTGCTGGGGCCCCCTTGGCACCCACCGGGGGGCTTCGTCCCTCGGCTGGCGCAGAGCTGCGGGTGGGGGGTGGCACCCCAGGGCCCGGGCGAGGGAGGTGGCAGCAGCTCGGGGCCACATCATGACTTACGGGCTCCTCTGGTGCCAGCCGCCCCGCGCAGCACCGTGCCATCGCTGCTGCCTGGCCACTTGTCAGGGACTAAACCCCCCCAGCAGCCATCTGGGATTTACAGCCCGCGGTGCCCAGGGTCTGCAGTTCCCCCGGGACAAGCCCAGTTCGTCCCCAGCAAGGACAGCAAGTCGGCGTCTCGGTGACAGCCAAATTGTCGCTATTAAATCCAATGCAAACAACTTATTACCTGCTGCAGAGGAGCGAGAAGGCTGGGTGCTGCTCTGCCCGCCCCCCCCCCCCCCCCCGCCCCTCCCCCCAAGCTTTCCCTCTGTGCCTGCAAGGATCAAGCTGCTTTTTGGAGGGGCTTCTGGAGGGACTGTGGCTCCCAGCCCGGTGCAGGATGGCTCCTGGCACTGCAGAGACCCAAAGGTGCCCACCTTGGTGCACAGCCGGGTGCAAAATTGCACGTCTGGGCAAAACCTGGCTGCAAAAAGCAGCGCTCGGCGTCCCGCAACGCCACGTGTGCACCCGGGTGATGGTGTCCCTCCCACAGCAGTGACACGGTGGCACGGCCACGGGCTGGCAGCCCCGGCGGCGCTGGGCACAGTGTGGGTTACACAGGGAAGCAGGGCTGGCGCCGGGTGCAGGTGGTGCCAGGGGATATTTTGGGCTCCACGGGCAGGACAGATTCTGATCCCATGAGCTAAGGCAGCGACGCAGGGGCTGGTCCCTTCCCTCCCACGCACCGCCCCACAAAACCTTCACCAGTGTCCCTGGGCAGCTCCAGGGCTCCACTGCTGGGAAGGGGCTGGGAGGGACTGGGAGCACTGGGGCTCAGCTCTATCACAGTCCGGGGTGACCACAGCCGAGGCTTTGCTGGGGCAGCTGCTCATGGCTGGGAAATACGTGATCCCACGGGAGACACGGGATTGCCCGGAGCCGTGCAGACATGGCCACCACCACCGCTCGCTTGAGCCGACCCTCCATGTCCACCCACGAAGAGCCGCTTCGTTTCCAGCCGGAATTTACCCACACGCAGCCTGTGGACCACGGATATTCCTCCTCACCCCCCACCCCGCACGAACCCTGCACGGGCTGAGCCCCATCCCGGCCACCTGCCAGACTGGGAACTTCCCCGGCTGCTCAGATCCCTCCTGCAGCTGGGCCAGGCGCTGGGCACGGTGAGAGACAACCCTTGGCATGGCACGATGCTGCTGCACCCTCCCATGTCACGACAGGGCACAGCGACACGGCGCAGTGAGGGCAGCTCAGCTCCGGTAATGCCCGTTCTGCAAAGCACTTTTGATTCCCTCAGCCTTAAAGCGCTCGTTCAGCACAGGCCGCGATTATTATCGTCATTTTCCCATCACATCGCTGCATGTCAAACACCACAAACACGTTCTATTGTTCAGTCGAGGGCAACTGTAGTGCACAAAAATTGCATACATTGGGATCATAACTATCGGCTGCAGGTAGGGAGATTATTAACACGCCTTCTGCCTTGCAAGGCAGACAATGAAAGCTGCCGATAAATTATATATGTGCAGACAAATTGCCGGCCTTGGTAAAACTCAGGGTGAGGAATTTATTGGTTTATAATTGTGACCACCTGAAAAGAAGGAAGGGGGTTAAATTGATGCAATGACCCAGGCGATGAGTTAAAGGAGATTCATGGTGCCAGCTCAGCCCTGAATTATTTGATGGTGTGGTAGGAAAATGGGGAGAAGAAAAAAGTAAAGGATGGGTCCTTCACCGGGGCGCTTGCTGCTGGCTGGCTGTTGGGAGCGTGGGAAGCGCTGGGTGCCCATGATAAATCATTTGTGTATTTAAAACAAAACTGGGGAGGAAAATCTGGAGCCCAACCCAGCACTTGTTGCTAAGGCCAAGATTTGCAAGATTGTAGGGGAGGAAAAAAGGGATTAAACCCAAAATTTTCAAGAACCTTCCCGCTTTGCAGCTCCCTGAGCAAGGCTCAGGGCAACGCCGGCTCCAGGCACTGGGTCCTTCCCGGGTGCGCCCTGGGGAGAGGGGACCTGCTGGGTGCTGGGGCAGCACAGGTGGGGTGGACCCCCTGGGACCCACCCAGCCCTGGTCACTCCGTATCTTCTTGCAAACACAGCAGGGGATGGGCAGAAACAATAGAAACTAACACAAAAAGGTATCGCCCTGTCCTTGCTGCGGGGTGCTGGGGAGAAAACCTTGGTGCACTGGGGATGCTGGGCTGGTACGGAGGGGTGCTGGTGCTCAGGCTGCTGCCAGCCATTCTGAAAGCACTGTGTATATAAATATTTTTATATATATATCTATATATAAAAATTGTGTGTGTATACACATGAAAAAATGCATATATATATATGTATTTTTAAGCACCAGAGGAGCTCACCTGAGCTCATGCCCTCTGCTCCCCGAGCCGAGGCACCATGCAGGCATGCACCGTGCAGGTGAGCAACGCACCCAGCCCCAGCCAGCTGCTTGGAGCCCTGCCCAAGGCAAAACCTCACCCTGCCACGGCCACAGCGCAGCCCCCTGCCCACAGCCCTCCTCCCACCTGCCCCATGGCACCCAGGGCCCAGAAAACCACCACAAAGCTTTGACTCACGCTGGGCACCGCTTGCTGCGGCGTTGCAAACTGGTCGCCATCCCCAATGGGTTTGCAATTGCCGATGCAGTTGCTCACCCCGGCACCGGGATTTAAACATCGGCCCAGCCTGGGTCTGCAGGGCTGGGGGTTGGGCGCTGGGGGGGCATCGCTGCTCCAGGGGTGCCCAGGGACCCGGCTGGACTGTGTCATCCCGGTTATCTGACCGTGCAGGGAAAAGCGAGGAGCAGCGGGGATGCAGAGCAGTGACCCCACAAGATGCTGGTGCTGCTTTTGCCAGATGTGCCAGGGTGAAACTGTAGCAAAGAAGGATTTTTTATTATTTTTATTTTTCTGAAAGGCTCAGCTGCTCCCAGCATGGCTTTGTGACCAGAAATGGTGCCTTTATTGGAGGATTTCTTCCATTTGAACAAAATATTTCAGATACCTCAAAGAAAGCCAAGAAGGCAGCAGGAAAAATCCCTCTGACAGAATCTCCCTGTCAACTTGACATTTTTCCAACGATTGCCATTGATTGTCTGAGCTGCCTCGGTTCCCCAGGACATTTTCTCATTTCTTTTGAAAAGCCGACACAGTGCTCCCTGCTGGGATCCCCCAGCTGCACCGGGTACCCGAGACCCCACGGCCAGACCCCTCCGTAGGTACGGTACAAAAGCCACTAGCACTAAAGATCTCCAAGCACCCTCCCTAAAATCATGCAGGACTCACTTAAAAATAAGCTTATGGTTGCCATTCCCGGTATATTCAGGGAATAATCCTGCCACCCCCTGGGGCAGGGAGCTGCCACCCTGGCAGGGGCTGGGGGCTGCTCTAGGGATCCCGGGGGTCCCCAAGCACCCCCAGGTCCCCAGACGGTGTTGTCCCCTCGCTGGCTGGGTGTTACAGGGTGACACCGTAAAACTTTAGCGTGTGGAGGGGAGGCTTTGCTTTTCTCTCCGAAGGCTCAGCCTCAGCCAGGCCTGGAAAAACACGCTGGGAAATATTTGGAGGCTGTGACTCAGCGCAGGAAAACGGCTCAGCCCCGGCTGGCGCCTCGTGCAAGCCCAGGAGCACCGGCAGGGCCCCCCCGCCCCCCAGGGGGGTCTCTGGTGTCTTGTAAGCATTAAGCTAACGCTTACCCGGGGTTTGCAGCTCCCCTCTGCCAGGTGTTCGCTAAACCCTCCCGGAGTCGCCAGCTGCGCAAAGGGGACCTGGATGGGGACCGTGACCAGCAAAGTCAAGGGAGACCCACCCTCCTGCCTCAGTTTCCCCCGCGCCCCTGAGCTGCCCCAGGAGCGCAGCGCAGAGGCTCTGCCCTACAAACCCCCAGCAAACCCTCGCCGTGCCGGTGGTGCCCCAGCCCCATCCAGCCCCCCATCCCCACTCCGGGGGGGCAGCACGGTGGGTCCATCCCACCCATCTGCAGGGGCTGGAGGGTCCAGACAGCCTCAGAGCCAGGATCCAGCTCCTCGGGCACAGGGATGCACCTCGCCCTGCCGGCGTGGGGGCTGGAGCAAAGGGACGGGCTGTCCCCTCCTCGGGGATCTTATCGGCAGCTGCCAGGGGCTCCTGCCTGCACCCTGATAAGTGCTGAGCTCCACATCACGGGGCTGAGATGCCCCCAGTGCTGCTCCACCCGCCCAGCTCCACTATAGCCCACTCAGCTCCATCCCAGCAGCAGGACCGGAGCATCCCGTGGGACACCCACACTGGGATGAGTGTTGGCGCCCCAAATCCCAGCTCTCTGGGAGGGTGCTGCACCCAGGATGGGCTGGCAATGGTCCCTGCAAGGAGGGTGCACTGGAGCCCAGCCCACCCGCTTCAGGCAAATGGGGAGTGCGTGGGCCCCCCACGTGCCCTCCTGGACAACCCAGGGCTGCTCCCAGCCACCCCCAGAGCAGTTGGACACCCCCACCCCGTACTGCACTATGCAGGATCTAGCGCTGAGCAAAGGGAAAGGGAAACTGCATCGCACGCACACTTGCTTGGCAGCGCTGTCCTGCAGAGGCGTTAGGAAAAAGAAAAAAAAGAAAAAAAAAGAAGAAGAAGAAGAAAAAAAAAAAAAAAGAACAATTTTATTTTTTCAAAACAAAATCTGTAGCAAAGCCACAGTGGCATTTCCATGCCCAGTCAGGATTAAATACACCCAAAAAAATACAGAAATAACTTAATTGGAGCTACAAACCAAGAGTGGCTGAGCAGCAGGTGATGCTGCCAGACCCTGACCCCTGCTCCAGCAGAGCCAGGAGCCGGGGCCCTCCCAAACAGGCACCTCCCCGGCGACCCGCACCGCTGGGAAATGCTCGGGCACATCTGGGTAAAGCTATGGCCACCCCCCATCCCACCCCAGGATGGGCAGGCGCAGGCAGCCCCATGCCCCAGCACAGCTCCCCCCGCCTCACCCCGAAGGCTGAGGCAGCAGAGATGTGCCAGTGGCTGGAAAATGACGCAAAAAAGTGTAAAACACACCGCAGGCACTACACACCCTGCTCCTGCCCTGGGACCCAGCTTAAGAGGCACTTCACATCCCCAGTTGCAGGGGGCTTGGGCAGGCAAAGCTTAACCCCCCCCTGCAGCCCTGCCAGCCCCCATCCAAGGGCTGGGCTGGGGTCTGGCCGTGCCAGGGTCCACGGGGAGGAGCAGCAAGGGGCTGCGCACACCCCCAGCCACGGAGGGGACCCCGTGTCACAGCGGACGCTGAAGGCAGTGGAAACACCCAGGCCGGGCAGGGAGGAGTGGGGGTCTGCATGGCTGGGGAAGAGGCTGCGGCTCCACAACACGGGGGGACTCAGCTCGGAAGCGGGTGGCACGGGGGGCTGTCCGGCTGGGCAACGGGGTGGCTGGGTCCTTCCCACCACTCCTGTGGTGCCATCCTTGGGTGCGAGCTGCAGCGGGGGGGGGAGGGGGTGCCAGGGCAGCATCCCTGCCAGCAGCTGCCTGTCTTCCAGCATGACAAGACCCCAAGAAGCAGGGGCGAAGCCCACGATACGATACCCTCTCGTGATCTCTGGCACGAAAAGCATCCTGCACGGCGGCAGCCTTGGTGCCGGGAGGTGGCACAGAGGTGTAACACCAGCACCGCACGGTGAAAGCAGCACCCACAGCACCCCAGTCTGGCTTCTTTCAGGCTCACTCCGAGAAAGGCATGGAGCAGTCGAGCACCCCCAGCTCTCTGAGCCCCAGGACAGCAGGCCAGGCTCTTCCTGGCACCCAGGGCTTCTTGGGCGTCCCCTCTCCTGGGATGAGGGGCAAGAAAGCCCCCCCTTTCCTTTCACAGCTCCAGGCCCCTTAAGCGGGGAAGACAATATTCCAGCAAACTCTTTAGGGTATCAGCTCCCCCCTGGCCTCTCCCCCAAACCTGGGGCAGGAGGAGGAGAAGGGAGCAGAGGCCGGTCAGGTCATGTAGCGGGTGACAGCTCTCAGGGCGTAGAGCAGAGCTGCCTGCATCCGAGCCTCCAGCAAGAGCAGGTTGATGTGCACCTACACAGGAGAGCGGGGTGGTCAGGGCATGGGGGGCTCAGCACCCCGCCGTACCCTGCCAGGAGGGGAAGGGATGGGGCAGCACCTTTTCCGAGTGCTTGAAGTGTCTCCAGAACTGTGTGTACATCCGCTTGGTGGTTTTCTCAGGGTAGCAAGCCACCGTCTTGATGTAGATCTTCAAGCTGCGCTCCAGGAGCTGGTTCACCTCCCCATAGTCGTAGTCGTCGTAGCTGGGGGAGAGAGGAGGGCACGTTACTCCAGGCAGAACCCCTGCCCATTCGCATACCCTGGGGTCTTCCTGGACCTAAGCCGAGCCCCCAACAGCATCACTTTGCCTTAGTCTAAGCAGCAGTAACAGCCTCACCAAGACCAAGTTGCAGGCTCCCAGGCTGGACCTGCTCATGGGCTCCACCAAGGCAGAGACCAGGCTCCAGCCGTGGCTCAGGGACCTACCGGATCCCGAAGACGCAGTGGACGTAGTTCCAGATGGCCCGGCGCAGCATGGACGTGTCCACGCCACAGTGCATGGCGATGGTGTTGTACGTCAGGTTGTAGACGACTTGAAACTTCTCATCCAGGAGTTGCCCCACGTCAGGGTAGAGGCGGTTGATCAGCGAGTAGCCGTGGTCCTCCCAGGTGTAATCCTGCCGGAGAAATCTGCTGGGATAGGGGCTTGATGGGGAAATGTGGGGTCCCTTCAAAGCCAGGGACACAAGCTGGGGTCTCCCACGCACATTGACACACCACCACCACCCCCCCCGCAGCTATTACCATCTCGGTGCATGGCTCAGGCAGCTCCAGCCTGGTTCCAGGCCCTCACCCTCTGCACCCACGCTGTCCATGGCCCCAGGAACCGCCCCGCTGTCCCCTCACCAAGACAAGCAGGACCTGCCACCCAGCACCCTGCCACCCCTTCCCCTCTTGCTGGCGTGGGGACTGCCAACACCCACCTGCGCACGGAAAGTGGGGGGTGCTCTGCTCGCCTCTCCGCGTGAAGTCTTTGTAGCCGAACTCGGGGGTCCTCCACGAAGCAGAGGACGTTGGACTGCAGGGAGTGATCCACAATATCTACAAGGCACCACCGCAGTGGCCATGAGTGATTGTGGTGTGACCCCAGACAGAGCCAGCCCTGCAGCTGAGGGCCTAGTCCTGCTTTTCCCTGGGAAGATGCTGGCTCCTTCCCCCCTTCCCTGGGATTTCCCAGGCCCAAAGGGACCCCGTCCCCAGCCGGCTGCATCCCTGCACCTCCTCACCCGAGGGAGCGACCAGCAAACTCTCAGTCTTCTCCTGTTCAAAGCGCGTCGCCATCTCCTCCTGCGTGACACCCTCCTCCTCCAGCTGGCTTTCCTGCAGCAGCTTCATCCTCTCCATCAGCACTTCCACCTCCTGCATGGCATCTTTGCCCTGGCAAAGCAGAGGACAGAGTCAACCCTGCCCCAGGCTGCAAACGGCTGCAGAGGGGTTGCAAGCCTCCAGCAGCACAGAGCCACTCTCAGCTCTGCTGTCACTTGGAACAGCCCCAGGGCTGCTCTAAAGAGCATTTGCCTCTGGATTTGTCCTGCTCAGGTCCCATCTGCTCCCACGCCTTGTCCCTGGGACCAGGAGGAAGGGGAAGCCCTGTGGAGGATGCTACCGCACAGAGGATGTTACTGCACAGCCCTAAAGCATCCGCTGTTCCCAATAAAAGGCCCTGGGGTGACTCCCAGGGGAAGCACCATAAGCAGTCCAGCACCCACCACGCCTTCTCTTTCCACCCACACCCCCACAAGGCAAAGCTCCCCCTTTACCCAGAGCTCCCCAGGCTGTCGTCGGAGGCTGGGCTACTGTCGCTTGTGGGGTGAGGGGGGCTGGCAGCTGTGCCCCCATCCTGGTCCTCCTCGGGGTTGATGCCGCAGCCAAAGACAAAGGAATCGAGCGAGTGGTAGTGGGTGAGGAGCACCAGGGCCTGCACCAGCTCCGCCAGCGACCAGCTGTGCTCCCCCGTCTTCAGCAGAGCTGCAAGGCAGAGGGGTTGGAGAGATCCCCCAGCCCCCAGCTCGCTGTGCCGTACCCCCCACCACACCCCAGAGCTGTGGTAAGCCAAGGGCAGGGAGACAGGAGGGTGTTTGGGATGTGCCTCTCCCATAGACCAGCCGCTGTCAGCAGGACAGTCCCCAGTCACGGGGGACATGTCTCCCCTTCCCGTCTGTTGGAGCAACACAGACCCTGCCCTCCAGCTCAGACTCCCCCAGCTCTAAAAGGGTTCAACTTGGGAGGGTTGTGCAAGCAGGGATGCGGCCCCTGGGGTCAAGCACCCAAACCCAGCGTGTTTTGTAGTGCGGCAGCATCATCTCACCTCGATGTGCTCCTTGGTGACGAGCCAGGGCCTGTGGGCCAGCAGTTTGTTGATCTCGTTGAGGTTCCTGAGTTTTTGAGGGGCACAGTGCAGCCCCTGCAGCCACGCTGGGTTGCCCCCTGCCTGCAGGAACTCCCCCATGTGCAAACCCACAGGTAGGAGCACTGGTGCCGGGCTGCCGCCTGTGGGGAAAGCTGGGCAGTCAGCCCCCAGCGCTGCCCAGGGGACCCCAACCCTGCTACAAGCCCTTGGAGAAGCCAAGGCAGGGAGCCACCCCACCCCCACCCCCCCACATCACTCTTGGAGGGTTTTCCCTGGGGATAAGCCAGGGACATCTGCACAGCCCCCTGCCAATGCCAGTCCCCAGGGGCCCTGGAGCGGAGGGGGTGCTGGGCTACCCCAGGTGGGCACCGCGGGACTAACCCCAAAGGGGCTTCCAAGGCTCCGGGACCACAGGTCAGAGAGGGCCCATCTGTGGGGTCCCAAACCTTCCCGCCTCCAGGCAAAAACCCAGCAGCGGTGCCAGGACCCCACGTCACCCCCAGGGACCCCACACCCCCAGGGACCCCCATCCTCACCATGATGGCGATGTAGTGGCGCTTGTGGTAGGGCAGGGGCCCGTCCATGCGCAGGAGGAGGTACTGGGTCTTCCAGAAGCTGCTGAGATACTGGGGGTGCAGCCCCATGACCATGGTGATGTTGTCCACCCTGCCCGCCGAGACGAAGGCCTCGATGAGGAGCTGGCGCAGGCTGCTCTCTGCGCTTCCTGTGGGATCTGCCAGGACGGGGAGAGGAGGGTGGTGAAGGGCTGTGTGCCGCAGCCCCCCACTCTTCCCAACAGCCCCCCTAACCTAGAAGGGAGACCTCCCCGCCTTGCATTAAGCTCCAGTGGCCAGCAGGACTCAGGCATCCAGGAGCACCCAACCCACAGCATCAGATGCTCACCCAGTTGAAGGCACCCAGCCTCCCACCCGCCGCCCGGTACGGACAGCGCCGGCAGCCCCCACTGCCTGTCTCCCCACTCCGGGGGGGCAGGGGGTGATTGGGGGTCTCCATGCCAGAGCCCGCACAGCCCAGCTTGCTCGGCCCGCGGGTTGGGTTGTTTATTTGGGCACTGGTGTGCAGCGGGGAGGAGATGGGGCTCAGCTCCCCCCTCCCAGCCTCTCCACCCCCGCCGCGGTGACGAAACCACGGTGCTATCTCTGCCGAAGGGGGAACCATCTGGGACACCAGCAGTGGGTGCTGAGATAGGACTGAGGGTGCCCCAGCACAGGGAGCCCCCGGGGATTTCGGGGTGCAGTTTTCAGGGGGGCAGGACGGGGGCTGCCTCTGCAGCACAGGGGAAAGGCAGAAGTGTTTGGATGAGTGGGGAAACTGAGGCACAAGCGGGGCAGGGACTTGGGGTAGGAAAACACCAAGGTGAAACAACAGAACTGCTCCCCATTCCTCCAAAACAAGTCTCCCCCCCCCCCCCCCCCCACTGCCACAGGGATACCCCAGGCTGGGTGACCCATCCCCATCCCACCCCTCCTCCCCATTCACCCCCCCTCCCCAGCATCCCACCCCAGCTAGGCACTAACAGTTGGGGTCAGGGGGGTGGGAATCTTTCCTTAACAGTGCCCTGGCCCCCCCACCCAGGGCAGGGAGGGGTGGAGGAGCCCCCAGCAGGGAGGGATGCACAGACCTAAGACCACCCTCACCGCTCTTACCTCTCCCAGGGGGATGAAGGTGCTGGGCCCCTTCCCCAGCTGCTTGGTGGACCTCGACCCCTCTGTCCTAGGAAAGAAAGAGCAATGGCTTTAGCCCAGCACCAGGGCAGCTGGGAGCCGCCGAGCATCCCCAGGACAAGCAGCCGGCGGCGGCGGGACGAGCGCGGTGGGCACCGGAAGGGGTGACTCAGGCAGCCACCCCGCATGGGCCACGGGGCCACGCGCCCATCGCCCCCGCGCTCTTGCGTCAGGCTGGGCAGCACCTGATGAAATCAGGCAGGGGTGTTGCTCTGCACCCCGGGAGGTGTGACACGCCGGGACCATGCCACAGCACCCGAGCTGCGGCATCGCCGGCCGGGAGAGCGGTGACACCCCCGGTGCCCGAGCCTTGGTTTACCACCTCCACGGGAAAACCAGAGCCCGGGGGGCCCACAGGACAGTGGCAGGTCCTGGGAGCTGTGGTTTGCAGTCAGCAGCAGAAATACTGCAGTGCCTGGGGTTCCCGCTAACTGCCCCCCCCCGGCACAAATTCCGATAAACATCTCCGCCAAGTTGGGTTTTTTTTACCCCTCTCCCCAGATCCGTTAACACGGTTAAAACGGAAACCAGCCACCCGTTACAGGGTGCTCTCTGCACTCCAGCACAGGGTTCAGCTCCTTTCTGACCCCCCCATGCTGCAGCTGCCCCCCAGCTCTCCAGGGAAAAGCAGTTTCCACGCTCTATTTTCTCCAAGCAGGTATTTTTCTCCTCTCTGCTGGGGGAAGCGGGGCGGGGGGGGGCTGGCTGCACCCAACCAGGGTTCAGTGATGGGGGTGCCACAAGCGGGACCCCCCATTCAGAGCACAAGACCAGGACCCTCCGAGTCCCCCCACTGCAGGGGTGGCTCAGTGCCCATGGGGACCCCTCAGCCAGCCCCCGAGCTGAAAACACAGGGATGCAGCAGGCCTGAATCCCCCCCCACTCCCCGTCCTTGTCCCATTTTTGCACCGCAGCATCCCACCAGCTCGCAAGTTTTCAGTGGTGCAGGGGAAATTTCTCTGCCTGCATCACAACAGCACCCACAGATGCCAACCACAGACAGGGGGATGCAGCACCCAGCCCCTAGAGCTAAAATAATCCCCCCAAAACACCTACGGAGAGCACTGGTGTGCTGCTGGGAGAAGAGAGGGTGGAAAAAGGTTCAAGTGCTCCCAGCCATGGGAAGGAGGCGAGGGGGAAGGGGGGGCTGGTGCAGGGTCCCCCCAAAACCAGGAGGAACACGGTGCTTGCACAAAACCACGACCGAGACAGGGCAGCAGTAGCAGAAAGGGCATTCCGCAGATGAACGCCGGCAGCATCGCTTCCTCCAACCCACGCTGCTGATACAGGTGCCGGTGGCGGCACCCACTACGGAGGAGGTGCTCAGGCCCCAGCTCCAGGCAGGGAAGCACCAGCCTCCTCTTCCCATTCCCTGCAGAAATCCCTCAGGTCCCACTACGAGCAGGAGCCACGGTGGCACCGAGCAGGAGCCACGGTGGCACCGTGAGGCTGGGACCTGTCCCCCAGCACCGTCTGCGCTCGGTCACCTGTGCTGGGACTTTTGAACGGGAGCCCAGCACCAACCTTGCAGGCAGGATATGAGCCCGGGATGTAGATCTGCCTGCCCAGGGAGCAGGCAGGGTCTCAGCCCCCTTGGGTGCCCACAACCACACTGCTCCATCCCATGGCACACAACCCCTGTGCAAACCCAGCGGGGAGCAGTGGTGCCATGGAGACCCGGAGGGAGCAGCAGCAGTGCCCATGGTGTCGGACACAAAGCTCCCACAGCCCACCCCAGAGGGATGCCTCAGCCAGCGGAGACCTGCACCCTGCTTTGCTCCGGGTGCAGGGAGAGATGTGGCAAGGAGACACACACAGTGCAGGCAACGCCCCACCCCACCCCCCCCCCCCCCCCCCACGCTGCCTGCACTGCTGGGGACACAGAGCCGGGCACCCCGTCCCAGTAGCCACAGGCGAAGGCATTGCCAGCCCAGGCAAAGCCAGCAGGCAGGCCTGGCCCCCTGCCAGCCCCCAGGACCCAAAATAAAACAGCTCAGCTGCAGCCGGGAGAGCGGGATGCTGCCTGCAAACCCATCACGAGCGGGCAGCCTTGCTCCCACAGCACCCAGTTACCAGGTGAGCTGGCTGCAGGAGCTGCACTGGAGAGCCTGCAAGGCTGCTGCTCCCACAGGACCTGCAGCTCTGGCTGTCCTGGGTGGGCAAAGGCATGATCCGCATTTTATTGCGCTCCTCCCTCGCATGGCACACAGCCAGGTAGATGCTCGCCCCGTGCCATCAGCCACGCTGCACCACAGCAGCTCCCAGCACCCCGCTTCTCCCCACATCACCCCCCTCCATCCACGGCTGTGGAAGACCCCTGTGGTGGGCAGGGCACAGCCACCCAACACCCCCACCCCACAGCTGGGGGAGGTGAGGGAAACCCACAGCATCAATGCCGGGAACAGCAACATTTTCCAAAATCAAGAAGCCTTCCAAAACTGACGGCACCATGGGACATGCACCTTCCAGCCCGTTTACAACAGGGAAGCTCAAAGGGCAGCTCTGGCCCCAAACCTGCTCTGCCCCCACACTCAGCACCCGGCGTGACACTCCCAGCCTCCTGTGGCAAGGTGGCAGCGAGTGTCCCACTGCCAGGATTCACCTGTGGGAGATGGGACATGTCACAGGATGGCAGCAGCAGGAGGGCACGTCCCACTTTGCAGCCGTGGATCAACAGGGCAGGGAACCGCTTCTCCAGGGGTCTTTTCCACATCCCTGTGAAGGGACAAGCCCCAGGGCTGTCACCTGGCTTCACCGGGAGAGATACCCAAGAGCTGGAGCCGGGCACAGCCTAGGTGATGGCACGTGTCTTGCCTCCCTGCTGCCTCCAAATCACTGCTGAGATGGCGGGAGCAGCCTGGCACTCCCCCAAGCAAGGAAGGGGTGTGGGGTGGCACGAGGTGACCACACAGCAGCTGTCAGCACAGCCATGTCCTTCCCCAAGCGTCAGGCAGCGGGGCACGGCACACCGTGGGCTCTGGCTGGCACCAAACTGCAGCCACCCCAGCAAAGCGAGCAGTGCCCGCATCCAACGGCTCTGACCGCTGAGCGCAAGGGATGCCCCAGGGCCGAGTCACCACGGAAGCGAGATGGGGGTGAGGGCAGGAGCAGGCTCATGCCATCGCTGCGCTGGGTGCTGAGCTGGCTCTGCGCTGACTCACAGTTTGGGGAGAAAGAGCTTCTTTGGTGCTCCAAGAGGCTCCCTGGGAGAGGACAGCAACGGAGAGACGTCGGCAAGGCAAATCCACGGGACACAGGCAGCAGGACTTCCAACCCCGAAGGCAGCAAGGAGCTGGGGAGCTCAGCCCGCCCCACTGCTTTTCCATGACAGCTCAGGGTGACCTTTGAAGGTGCATTTTAATCATCCCTACGCAGAGGCTCCTTATGTTTTGCTGCATTAAGCAATCCTCACGGGCGCTGCGGTTAACCCTTGCTGCACCGTTGCTGGGTAGGGTATCACCTCCTGCTTCTGCTCATGGCGAAACTGAGGCACAGAGGTGATGCTCTGACCCATGCCACCCACGTAACCTGCTCCCAGGCTCCAGATGGCACAGGGCAGGTGGAGGATCCCAACAGAGACACCAGGGGAAGGAGTTAATCCCCCATGAGCAGGAAGATGGGTGTGCTGAGCAGCGACACCACCCCCCCCACCCCCCCCACTGGTGCCAGTGCTTAGTCAGGTGTTGAAAAATCATTCCTGATAAGGCAAGGTTAAACAAACACCATTGCAGCCACCCAGCTGAGAGGGTTTGCCCCTCGTAACCTGTGTTCCTGCCAAAAACCAGGCAGCATGTTGTCCCTGGGCTGTACTGGGGGGCAAGAGCAGCGCCAGAGCTTGGCCCCACTGACGCACAGAGCCGATGTGTGAGTGCAACCCCCTTGGCACAAGCTGTCCCTGCAGCAGCCCCAGCCAGACCTGCTCCCGGCAAGCAAACCCAGCTGCAGCCACGCTCCAGGAAGAGAGCAACGGGATCCCCAAATCCTCATCCTGAAAACCCAAAGAGGTTCTATGGAGAAGGGCAGAGTTGCTGCTGCTGCAGAGAACAGATAGCCCTGCAGCAGTGCACACCCCACTGCCACAGCACGCAGAAACAAAACTGAGGCACTTTCATGACGGGTGCAAAGGTCCCAGCCTACAGAGTTTCAGCAGTACCTGCTAGACATCGGTGGCGAAGGTCTAAGGCATCCCAGCCACAGCTGGCCTCCCCCCAGCCTGCTCCAAAGCACTGATTTCAGGCTTCAGCTCGTGTCAGGACAAGCACCGGCACTGCTGTCTGGGGTCCTTCCCACCCACTGTCCCAGGGTTTCCAGCTTCCAGCCCATGTCAGGATCTCTGCAGCCACTCAGAGGTGGCACGGTTGTTTGGGGAGCCACCAACTCTCCACAAGCAAAGCCCCGAGCTGCAGAGCAATCCTGCTGTCCCTGGGGAAACCTGAGGGAAGGGGAATGCAGGAAGTAGAGGAAAAACTGCACCTGGTTGTTGGTTTTTTTTTTCAGAGGGAAAAATAAGTCTCACAAATAGAAGCAATCCACAACTTTTCAGGACTTTGTAGGTGGACTGAAGCTGGAGACAGGTCCGATTAGCCGGGAGGGACAGGGAGGGCCTGCAAAGCTCCATGGACACCTTAGGATTCCAATGTTGCACACTGGACTCCAAACGCAAAAGCTCTGGGCGATGCCAGATGGTTCTCAGACCTCTGGGTTAATGGGAACATCAGAGGGATCCCATGCCCAGCCCGGGAACAGCAGCACAAGCTCTACAACTGGACACAGCCCCCAGCCTCCTGCCAGCCCCCAGCACCTGTCCCAGCAGGCATGTCCTATTGCCCCCCCCCCGCCTCAGTTTCCCCCCAGGCCCACGCCTGCAGGCAGGGCCTTTGCCCAGCTCCCACACCCCCCGCAGCTCCTGCGGGGCTCAGGCCACCCCGAGAATTCCCTGGCCAGCCACCCCAATGTCCCCCTGCCAGGCCAGGGTCACCCCATCCCCAGGGAGCCCTGGGTGGGCTCCCAGCACCCCAGCCTGCTCCCGCTCCTCAGCACCCTTCTTGTCAGGCTCGTTGCAAAGCAGATGAACACGAGGGTCGGCCCGACGTGTCCGTGTCCCTGCCCCTGTCCTCCCGCAGCCGGCCCCGGGAGGGGGCCCCGGGCTGGGGGACGGGGACAGCGGCCCGGGAGGAGGGGGGGGTCTCACAGGCGGGGGGACGGGGACAGCGGCTCCGGGAGGGGGAACACCGCCAGCCCTCGCCCCACGGGACGCCTCGGCGGCAGCACCCCGCCCGTCCCGGGGTGGGGGGGGGGAGAGCGATGTCAATGGGGAGCCGCTCGGGCAGGCCCGCACCGAGCCCAGCCCTTACCTCGCCGCCCCGCCGGGCCCCGCAGCCCCGCTGCTCCTCCAGCCCCGCGGGGCGGCACGGCGAGCCAGCCACCAGCATGGCAGCGCGGGGGCGAGGCGGCTGGCACGGCCCCGGGGCGGCCCCGGGCGGGACAGGGGGCCCCGGGCACCCCCGGCCCCCACAGCGCTCCCGGGGCCCGCCCGCTCCCCACACAGCGGCGGCGGGAGGGCGGGACCGAGACAGCCACGCCCCTCCAGCCCGCCTCGGCCAGTGGCAACGCGGAGGCGTGACCAACGCGCGACGGCAGCCAATAGGGAGCGGCGGCGCGGGGGGTGCTGGGAGGTGTAGTTCACGATGGGTTGCTGGGTCGGGGTGGGGGTGAGGCCGGCTGGGCTCGGGCCTGCAGCGGCCTGAGCTCCCCCGGGGCCTGTGAGCGGGCTGAGCCCTGCAGCACCCTGGGGCCCCACCCATGGCCGGGCACCCCCAGACAGTGCTGGCTGATGGGAGCGTCATGGCAGGGTCTCACACCCCTGTGCTTGTCCCCCTCTGCTCCGAGGGTAAGGACAGGGCCCTCCGCACGGCCCTGCTGTGGCACTTGCAGGACCCTTTGACACAGGGAGTCACGGGAAACGTCCTCTGGGGCCAAAGGGAAAAGAAACTGCGTGGAAAAGGCACGTAAGGAGCCTGTGCACGTTCAGGGGCTGTGGTATTTCTCCAAAATCACTGAGCTGCCCTTGCCTTGTGCATGGAGCCTGTCCCATGGCTCTGTGTGGCCATAAGGAATTGCTGTATCCCTCCTCCTGCCGCTCCCCGTGGGTCCCCCTATGGAGCTGTTTCATTAACCCAGCGCAGCAGAGCCCCTTGAGCTACCGAGCAGCAGTTTCCCCTGCCATCCCCCTACAGCCCCGTGCCAGCTCCTGTCCATTTGAACAATAAACACCAAACCCAACAAAAGGAGAAAGAAGGGGGGGGAGGGAAATCCCACCCCACAACCACGGGCAGCCCCAGACAGCAGTGCTGATAACAATCTGGTGCTGCTTGACAGCCTGCACATGGCAAAGTCCAGCAAACAGGAGTCGCTGCACAAACAACTCGGGTTTTGCCTGGCAACAGCCTCCTCCGGCTCCGGTCCTGAGCTCCTGCCAATGCAGCAACATGTCAGCGCGCCTGGGCAGCGCCGGTGGCACAGCCATCCCCACACACCACAGCGTTCTCACAGCCACACTGGCCTCTGCGGGGAGAGAGGACACAGCAAGTTTCAAATGCTCCCCAGGTCGGCTGCTCCTTGTCCTTGTCCCCTTCCAGGCGCTTCACAGCCTGCAGACACCCTGTGCTATTTTAAGGGTGTTTTGCAAGCCCGGCTCTGCCCTGAGGGCGTGGGGTCTGGGCGGCTCTGGCCACCCCGAGGTGTCTGCTTCTTGTATCATTTGAAAGGAACAATTTGGGGGTTTAATTGCATCTCCTCCGAGGTCCAGGTGGTGCCTGCTCTGTGGGGAACCCCGCCCCACGCTCTCCTTGGGGCCAGAGATGCTGTTTCAGCCCCTGTCCCCCTCATCCCGCTCCTTTGGCCCTGTGACACCCCGCAGAAAGCCCAGAGCTGCCTTACACGGGCCAAGATGCTGCCTGGTCCCCAGCCAGCACTGGGGCTGCAGCTACCTGAGGCCACGAGCTCTGTGTTTGCTCTGGCTGAACACGTCAGCCTGAACACGTCTCTTGTTTTGCAGCAGGGAAGGCAACATGGTGTAGGCAAAGCAGAGGTGGGGCTACCTCTGTTCTCCCCTTCCTGCCCCCAGAAAGTGCTGGACACAAGTGGGACACGTTGAGGTGGACCTGGGGACCCCAGAGCTGTGGGTGTGCATCAGGCAGTGGTCCAGCTGGAGAGACAGGCTGGAGGTGCTGCCAAATATTTCATATAAAAATATCCCATCAGAAGACGCCGAGGGCTATGCCAGAAGGACATTTGCCCCGGAGCTGGCAGGGCTGGCCAGCACGGTGGCCCTGGTGTGCAGAGCAGGGGCAGGAGGGGCCAAGCACAGCCAGGCGGTTGCAGAGCCGGGCAGTGCACTCACTTGGCAAGACGGAGCAGCACACAATCCCCCATCTGCTCCACAGCCCGGGGTCAGCCCACCCCCGCCGAGGAAAGGCAGCCGGCACGTTACCTGCAGCCTCAGCACTTTTCCTGGCCTGTTTGCAATGCTCCTGCCCACGTAGCAGCCGGCTCAGGCTGTCAGCAGCATCTCCCCTCATTGACAGCAGCCTGGCGGAAGATGACCTGACACCTCCAAGCTGCCAAAGGCTTGTCCCCTCCCATGCTGTGTGCCAGAAACGGGTGATACCAGGCAATGCCAAAGCAGCTTTGGCATCTCAAATCCTTTCATCCCACAAGCCTCATCCAAGAGCACCTGAGGTCTCACCTTTTGTCCCCATTTTTGCTCAGTAGTGCTCATTCCTCCAGGAAATACAGCTGCAGGAGGGTTCCTCCCTGCTGGCTAATTCACAGGGGTTTACCTGGGCACGCAGCAGCGTTGCAGCTAGGCTCATTGCAATAGTCCCCAGAAAAAGGGTGGCAAAGGAAAGGCAAAATCTCCTTGAGAGAGGAACCCAGGAGCTGAACCCAAACACCCTGTTCCCAGAAACACCAATCATAGGAAACATGTAACGCTCAGTAATTATTTAGGGATCGACAGTGCCCTAGTTATCAAGATGCTGACTGTACAAGTCTGTTGCTTGAGTTTAACAGTGTGCTGCAAGGCGGCTGAACAGGAAGGCAGGGCCAATTGCTTAAGATAAGTCCCCTTAGAGCAAACAGCAAGGTCGGCTGGGTCCAACTGTTGGCTTTTGGTACTTCACCAGCCTGGTGGTTTTGGCCAGCCCAGACTCGAGGACAAAGGGGAAGCAGCAGAGACCAGGCAGGGACTCTCTGCAGGGAGCCCCTGGGGCACCTGGAGCAGATAAGACATGCACCACTAAGTGTTTCCTTTCCTTACGTGCTCCGCTCCTGTCTGAAGATCTGGGAGCTGGATTGACACCACGGCTGGCCACCCCACACCTCCCCTCTAACAGCCTCTGGTGGGAAAACCCACGGGCACCTGGCCTGGTGTGGAAGAAGGAAGCCCAGACCACCTGTGGGGTGGAGAAGGGAATTCCTCCGTAGCTGCATCGTTTGGAACCACAGAGGGAAGGTAACCCCCAAGGTGGTCCTCGGCACTGCTGCACCTCCTGGGCTACCAAGAGCTGCAAACGCTCAGCCCCTTGCTCCATCAGGGTATCTGCACTGCAGGCAGACGGATGTGGCTTCAGCAGCATAAACACATTAGAAACAATGGTTTGTACTGGTTTGTACTGGTGAGTGAGCCTCATTGCTCTGGAGCCTCTGGGAATAGCTGCAGGAGGGAGTGAGCTGCTATCCCCATGTGCTCCAGGAGCCGGGACTGGATGCTGGGATGGCTAGCCTGGCACCAGTAAGGATGGGGGTTACGGCCAAAAGACCTTTGGACTCCTGGATCTCTAGAGATTTCCTTCGGAAAAAGCAAAGGGCAGCAAAGTTTTCTTCATGGAAATCTCATGAAAAAGGGAAAAGCGCCATCCCAAAGGAGCAGGTCTCATTGCCAGTGCCAGTTTTACCCCCTTAGCAAATGACCTGAGATCAGCAGGCAACGCCGAACGTTTCCCACCCCTAAAACCCCACCTGCTGTCTGCAGGGGTCCCACTTGCCTCGGCAGCACCCTCCACTCCCCCCAAGGGCTCTGCGAGGAGCCAGTCTCCTTGGCCAGCTCGTTTCACTTCTCTACCCAGCTCATCCCGCTGCCCTTGCTTCCCTCGCATCCAGAACAAGGCTTGTGCTTACATCTCCTGGCTCAGCTACAAGACACAAGTTACTAAAGCTTTAAAGGATTTTAAGATCCTTAGTGGTTTTGGTTGTTGGTTTTTTTTGCTTTTTGTATTTTTTTTAAAGACAGTTTTAAAGACTGCTGCCCCCAGGGCATGCTGCCTGAGCCAGTGCTCCCAGAAAGCTCCAGCAATTAGGGAGGAATGGAAGGGATGGTGTTTGTGGGTAATTACCGGCAGGTTAAGTCAGTTTACTTCTGCTGCGGGTACAGGCTGTTAGGCTGCACAAGGGTTTATATTCAATTGCGTACTGGTTTCAGATCCTTGCCAGGGGGCCTGCAAGTTTGGAAAGGAGATATTTATTCAAGTAATTACTTAAAAAAAAATAAAATAAATCCAGTCCTCTTGGTTAGTACATCAGGAGACACTGCAAGATGTGTTCATTGTGCCCTGAAAACTCAACTACCACCAGCTGCCCGGGTACTTTGAGCTTCTGCATCTTCAGGAGAGATTTCTCCTGGAAGCAGGCAAGGGGCAGCCAAACATCAACTCACCTGAAAGAAGTGGGACAAGGAAAAATACTGACCAAAAAACTAGGAGTCTCATTTTTCACCTGGATTTCATTACTAGCAGGTGGCTGAGAACAGTATGTAATACTCAAGTGTGTTCAGTTACTGTCAAAACCGTATTTTTCTAAAGCTTTGAAACTGAAATAAAGCAATCATAACCCAAAATAAATTTTAAAAAATATATGTATCCTTCTGCAAATGCTCAAACTGCTTTAGAAGCACTGGATAAACCACAGAGAGGAGGGAAGTGCTAGCAGCTAAAGGCAGGAGCCAGCCATTTCTTACCCGAGGTCTGGCCAGAAAATGCAAAAATTGCCTGCGGCCGCTCAGAGACATGGCATGGGAGGTGGAGCGCGAGGCTCTTCGGCTGGCCCCAGCTCTACCCGCTGACTCGGAGCCCAGCCTTTGGCAGAGCAGCTCTCATCTATCTCCCGACCTGCTGTGAATGAGGATAACTGGGCACATTCCAGGCCAAGGCAAGGTTTGTGCTGCGCTCAGCAGAGATAAAGCACCCTGTAAACGCTCAGCACCACTGGCACGCTCAGGCAGCGCTAACCGGGAAAGAGGTGCCAAGTTCAGCTCGCACGGGGCGAGCTTCCAGCCGGCAGTCGCGGCAGGCTGCGAGCGGGCGATTTGGGCACCTTCATCTGAAACGGAGCCTGAGGAGGCACGAGAAGCTGCCCAAAGCCACAGATGCAAGGCTTCGCTCAGGAAGCCTCCGAGTCACCTGGTGTCCGGGATACACTCATAAAACCATGCTGGTTTTGCACCTCTCCCCAGTATCCCCAGTAGCCTCTGCCCCGGCCAGGGGTGCTAACCCAGGTGTTTGGTCTGACCCAGCACAGGCACTTGTATGAGGCATCCCCGTGAGCCCGGGGACACGGCGAGGCTGCAATAGTGTCAGTGCTCAAAGCAGGACGTCCCTCATGCACCGGCCTCTCGGCTGGGACATGGGGCTGAAATCCAGCAAACCCGGGGGGTGAAAACCCCGAGCAGCACACACCGTCAGCCTCTGCTCTCCCAGGCACCAGAAAGCCAAAGAGAATGGAAGAATAACAAAGAGATTGGAAGAACAGTGCTGATGAGAAAGATTTCATAGAAATGTTTTTCTTCCCCACATTTAACTGTGAATTTGGGTATTTGTCACAACTAATGGTTCCCAGAAAACCAGCTGTTTTCTGTGCACAACTCCAGCCTTTGAAAAATATGATCTGGAAAGACTATTTTGAGCTGGAAAAGCTGTTGTGGTGTTCCAACAGAGCTTGGGTTGGCCCTTTCCTGCCCTGCGCTACAGGCAGTGCGGGGGGAACAGACGTTCAAGGACAGGGCAGCGAGAGGAGAGCACGGTGCACTCATCTCACCGGGAAGCTGCGCTGACAGCAGGCAAGGAAAGCATAAAATGCTGAACTATGGCTCCCACAAGGATGGGGACATTTCCAAATGGAAACCTCCGGAGAGTTTTTCACTGCCAAATTTCTGCTGGAAAATTAGAAGCTTTTAAAAAAAAAATAAAAACCAAACCTGGTTTTTCTCCAGACTCATGGCTGAGATAAGGGGAAGACTTCAGAGACACAAATGGTGTTTACTCACCTCGTTTGCATCTGTAACTTAAAAGAACGAACCCCCTTACCCTCATCTTTTTGTTTCCTACCAAGACCGTATTGTTTCTGTCCTCTGTCTTCATGTGGTTGGGGAAGAAAATAGAGAATGGAGCTCGTCGGATACAGCCAGATGGGTCCTGGGAAGCGGGATGTAACCAAGTAACGAGGATCCTAGCAACAGGCTTGATTGGGAGGATTTAAAGATAGAAACAAAAGTAGGAGCGAACCAAACAATAGAAAAATGCCCTCTCCTTCCCATACACACCAGACCCCAGAGCAGCACGACCGATGCTTCGACCAGGCAGCTGCCAGCAGGAGATAAATCAGTTCCAGGCAGGGAAGGGTGCTTTGGTCGCCTTTTTTCCCCCCTTCTTTAAGGCAAATAGAAAGTATCAGACACAGATGAGGATTTTTTAAAACACTTTTACAGTTGTCAAGAGTTTTGTACAAATCAAAGCATCCCTTTTAAAATCTCCATTATTACAAACATACAAAGAAACAATGTTATTACTACAAATCATCAGCTACTCAACTGCATGATCAATTTATCACAATTAAAAAAAAAACATAATAGTATATACAGGGCCTTTCTCCCTCTATTTATTTTGAGGGAAGTGAAAAAGCAAAGCCCCCATTTAAAAAAAATCCCACCAATGCACCTCATCTTCTAAAAACATGTGAAGTATAAAATTAGATGAGTATTCTCCTGCTGTCACACTCTGGAAAAGTGTAACAACTTTTTCTTTTTTTTTTTCTTGTTTTCACCTCAGAAGTCTCTTAAAAAAAAAAAAAAAACAACACAAAAAAACCACATGGCAGAGTGTCCGATGCTGCAGAGTGCTCCTTCCGTGCTGGAAGCCAACATCATCAAAAAAAGTGCCTTTGAGTAAAGTCATCTTTAGTAACAAAAAAAAAGGATAAAAAAAAAAAATCACAATCTCTAGTTAAAAGCTTAATAAAACCCCTGACAGAGCAGCCAGCCCTGCATCAAAAGGGACGATTTCTCCTCTTCGCTACCTATTTTCAGTGCTGCTCCAGACCAAGGTTTCATCCCCTACTCCTCCACCCCGAGGGTCTCCAAACCCTGAGATGTTTCTTCACACCCTGCCTGGAGCCTGGTGCCGGGACGCCAAGGAGTGCTCCTGCCAGCCGAGAGCTGCGCGGGGCTTTTTCCCCCCTGCAGCCACCAAGTGCTTTTTATTCTCCCCCTCGCCACCCCAAGAGACAGAGCCTGGGGAGCAGCCGCCCCGCTGGCCTCGCCAGAAGGGTCTGTGGTCTCTGCGCTGTTTCTGAGAAGCACATCCCTGTAACAGGAACTTTCATAGCCCTTTTAGGCTGCTGGCTTTTAATCAGCAGTGAGAAACGTCCCTGGAGAGCCCCAGGGAACACTCCCCAGCTTGGGTCGCTGCCTGAGTAAGCACTTTCCTGGAGCCAATCTGGCCCCTACTTCTGCATCTGGATGGGAGCTATGGGGCAGGGAGAGGGGGAAGAAGAGGGTGAGCTCAATCCAGGAACTGAGGGCAGCAGAGGGAGCGTCCAAGCCTCGAACTCTCCTCATGTAAAGAAATGGAGTAAGAGATGCTTGATCACACCAAGTGCAGAATTCATCAAAGCCCCAAAGGTCACCAAGTAACCAGGACACCGGGGGGGGGTGTGTGTGTGTGTGGGTGTACCAGGTGGGTTTGTGTCTGTATCGTTATGCTCTGGCTCCCAACCCAAAAGCTATCCTAACAAAACAAGAAAACACAAAACCAGGCAGTTCAGTTTGCCAAGTTAACACAAAAAAGAAGAAAAACAAAACAAAACAAAACAAAAAATTTCCAAGATAAATACACAGCCTCCATTTTGGAAGCATCTTCAAAAAGCTGGATCAACCGTTCTCAGCAGTGGCACAACCTTCCAGTAACATCTGTTGGGCTGGTGATTTACTGGCTTCCTTTTGAAGAGGGAACAGTTCAAAAATCAAGCTCCCACCACACACGGCTCCCGTCTTATCTGCGTAACAACTGGCCACGGCTATTGCCTCACAGCAGCAGGTTGGGAACCAGCAAGAAGTCTCTAATGCAGCAGGTTCCTGTTTGCTAACAAGAAAGGATTGGCAGTGGTAGTAACTGGTTAGGAAAAGACTTCTTCCAGAAAGCAGTGCTTCAGGGGGAGGGGGTGGTGGTGTTTAGGATGGCTGGGACCTCTCCCCGTGGATCACCACGACACAGACCAGTATTCAACAGAGATCGAAACCAGACACGCTCAAGCATGCTGTTGAAAGGCAACACACACCAGGCGTTTCCATCGAGTCCATGGCAGTGGGATAGTGACAATACTGAGGGTTTGGCTTCCAGCGATCAGGCAGGTCTCCTAGACTCCTTGGCTAATGCTGGGGAAAGCTCCCAGATTGGGGGTTTGGTTTTAAGGGGAGGTTATTGCTCCCGACTTCTCAGGCTTTTTGCCCTTCGATAGGGCAGCTGCTTGCTTCAGGAGTTCTCTGTTCTTGGCCTGGAAACACAGTGAAAACGGGCATTTAATGGCACGGATTATCATTAGTTCTTGGGATCCTAGAATTGCTTGGGCAGAAGCTGCTGGCATCCTGCACGCAGATGAAAAAGGAGGTAGATGTTGCTGCACGGCATCATGGCATGAGCTCAAGTCCAGCACCTCATCTCCAACCACCTAGAACAGGCTCTTCCCATCCCTTCCCCCTGCCGTCCCACCACTGTAACTGAGAAGCGGGCTGAAAGTTAACAGCTTCCACGGTGAAGGGTGACAAATGTGCCAACTTGCACCAAACCAGCCAAGGACACTCACCAAGGTCAGCTGGACTGGCTTTCCTTCCTGCCCCTTTCACCGCCACCATGCTCTGACGGCGTGAGAAGCGGAGGAGTAAAACTCCAGACTCAAGCTCCCCATCCTTACTCGATTCAGTGAACTGAAGGCCAACTTCCCCTACCCCACACTCTCGCTTATATCAAAAAAGCAGGGTGGAGCAGCTCCCTGACTCCAGCTTCACTGCGCCCTTGGTTTCTTCACACACCACCTACATTTTACCAGGATTCAGCTCTTGTACTGACTTTGCACCCCTACTAGCCTTCCAAACCAGAGCACCAACACGTAGCAACTTACAGTCTCTCTGGTTTGCACCTAATTAAAACTCATGGCAATTTAGGAATGAGGCGCTCTAGCCCCTTTTACTAAACTTCTGAGCTCACCCTCCTCTAGCCTGTGAGGTAAATCATGCTATAGCTTAGGATAAAGGGTAAAACCCATGCGAAGCCAGATACAGGTCTTCTGCATTAGTTTCCAGTGAATGAACGAATAGGCAAAGGGTTAACGGGGGGAATTAAACCCTCTGCTCCAGTGCTGCATGTGGTAAAGCAGCTTCTTTTGCCTCCTGCAGACTGGAAGAATACAGGCACCCCTGCTTCCCCCCATGAAACGACAAAGACAAAATAATAAAACCCAAGAGCATGCTCAAAAAGCGAATCATACGAACACTTCAAGGCACCTACAGTACACCGAGAGGATTCGAACTTTTATTTTGGAATCAGTGAAGAAAGTTTCCAGAGCCTCAGTCAATACCAGCTGAAGTAGAACATTCAGACACCAGAGAGAACGAGTTCAGGGCAGTCCTGGTCCGAGCCAAGTACAGCACAGCCGTGCAAACCCCTCTGCACCCAGGAGAGGCAGGTGGCTGCGGGCAAACCTGCTTGTGGATCTGGTGGTTCCTCTTTTTAGAACTGAGCCAGTTTAAGGCTGTTGGAAGGTGTCCGACAGCTTTGGAGGCAGATGTCCTCTGAGCTACAGCAAAGGCGGCAGCAGGGTATACTGTTCCCACGCACAGCGAGCAACCAGCGTGCCCTGCCTTGGGAAACGACTGCAAGGAGGGGGGTCATCTCCCACTTAGCCCTTGACCTCACGGCCAAGGCTGTCAAGGCAACCGAAAAGTGGTGGTTTGTGCTAATGGGAAATTGTCTATTCATAACTGGAGGAAGAAGCAACTCATTCTTTGCAGGCCACCCAAAGCTACGAGATAGAAACAGCTCTGGGCTGACAGAGGCAGTGCAGGATCAATAAAGCAGAACAGAGACAGAAGGCTCTGGCTGTCATCACTCCCTCAAGAACAAACCACCAGTGCCTCCCAACTCATGAGGAGCGGGAAGCACATCCAGCCCCCTGCGCACCACACACAGCTCTTCCAGCCTTCAGACAGGCTTGCAGTGCTTAGGAATGTGCGATGTGAAGGGGATCTCACAGGCACCAGCCTTCCGACAGCAGCTGCAGTCTCAGAAACCTGTCGTCCACTGACAATTAACTTGGGTGTGTGCTGATGGAGGAGGGGCTGTTTTCTCAGGGGGGATCCAAGTCTTTTGTCTTATCTCCTCCCATTTCTCATCGCTAGGGCTTTAGATCATTATATACCCCGGAGTAATTAAAGGGTGCAAAGTTCATTTCTGTGGCTGCTTTCTTTCGTGTAACCAGCTCCCCTCTGACCTGATCTCTTTGGTGGCTCAGAGCGTATTCATGCTGATAGTCTGCCTGGTGTTCCCATGGCCATGACAAGAATCCTGCTCTCCCTGTTCCCTCGAGCTCGGGGACTTCTTTATTTGGACTATAGAGATACAGTGCTACAGGAACTGCCAATTGTTTCTCGAGCTTTGTTCTCTCTGGTTATTGGTCACATAAATCACATTAAGAGCTACGTGGTTGCAGGGAGCTGACAAGGGTTCTGCAGCCTGGAAAAAAAGGTTCAAACCTGATTTTGGCAATAGGTAAAATGAGTTTGACGATTCCCGTCTAGTCCATAGGGGACACAACACAGCACTTTACAGTAAGTCTGAGCCCAAGTAGAGAGCAGCAGGGAGGATATAAATAGGGGTTATGATGCACTGCAGCCTGGTACAGAACTGGGGAGGGGCTTGCCTGGCAGAGCAGAGAGGTTGTAGGACAGGGCTGAGAAGCATTAGCAGAGCTGTGTGTGCAGAAGCTCACGGGGTGTTGTGATCAGGAGTGTCCTCTGTCACTCCTGGGTACAGCACAGCTCAGCAAATTAAAACAAAAATGCTGTCACCTGTAACTGCTCCATGACCTCCTTGTGTGTCTTCTCCATTTGGTTCATCTTTGCCCTCATCTGCGACTCCTGGTACTGTAGGTCAGCTTTCAGCTCTGTGATCTGCAGACAAACCAGTAAGGAGCAAGTGAACTGGAAGAAGAAATCAATACCTTTGCCCCAGACGCACTCTGCCACAGAAAATGCCTCTGCAGAAGTTGTGGGAGACTGGATGGGTTCAGAAACATGCTGGGGGACTGCAATGAGACTAGAACCGTATCACTGAGCAGCACAGAGAAGCAGGAGCTGCCAGGACTGACTTTCTGCAAGGAACAGCATGTTTTTTCTCAGTCTTGCCCCCACATGGAGGTCAGAAAATGGCCCTTTATGAAATGAAATCTCCTGTGTAGGTCCAGAAAGCCTCTTTAACTTTGGAAAGGAGGCAGCCTGGAAACAGCCAGAAACAGTCTTGCTCACTCTAAGATAAAAAGCCAGGCTCTGCTGGAGCGTGATCTGTGTGAACACGTCAGCATGCTGTGGGGGGAAGCAAGCCAAGGGCTGTACCTTCTTCTCCTTCTCCAAAATCATCTGATCCTTCTGGTGCAGCATCTTCTTTAAAGTAGCCACTTCCTCCTTCAGCTGGGCAATGATAACAAAGTGGTCAGTGCCAGGAGAGTCCAGGGCAAGGTCCGGAGAAAAACTGCAGCAAAGAACAGGGAAAGACTCGTCACGACCTCTTCTCCTCACAGAGGCAGGGAAACTCCCACAGATGGTACTCAAAGGAGAATAGGAATCATTTCGTGACACATGTGTCCTCCAGACACTCCTTGAATGCAGGTGTTACCTGTATCCCTGCCCTGGGTGCCACATGGAATTTGGGAAACACATCACATGTAATCCCTCTTGCCTGTCATGCCATATGTAGAGCTGTATTACTGTGTGATCAGTGAGGACATGGGAATGCTACGGGGGACCATCAGCCAGCCTCTGCAGTGACCATTCAAACAATAAGGATCCTTTTACAAACGGAAGAGCTGAGGACAGCAATCAGAGAGCGAATGAAACTTTATGCAACCACTTAGGAACTCTCTCTGCTCACAGGCAGTCCTTGGTTGTACAGCAAAACTTTTCACTAAATGTAAACAAACATTCTGGCAAGGAGGGAACATGAAAGAGAAACAAATAACCTCCAAGTTAAACAAACAAAGCAAAGGGAGACACCTAGATTAAAGTCAGCACTGTCCTCAGCAGGGAAAAGGGGTAAAAAGACATGCTGGACTTTTGTATTTTAATTCCACCATGACAGAACAATTTAGGAAGAAGTTTCATTACCACTTCAGAGCAGGAAAGACTCTCCAGGAAGACAAAGAAATAGCTGAGTACATCACTCGTACACCACCAGGTACTCTAAACCTAAGCAACCAGCTGAAAACTTATCTGGACACGTGTCACTCTCCTGCACTGGTAATTCACAAATATCCCTACAAGACAGCCAGTGATCTGGGCAGCCAAGCACACTCTTGTGCTACAGGAATATTTCAGATCATAAGATAGGATACGCTGCAGCCACAGGCCCAGGGAGCTCACCTGATTGTTGCCTGCCTTCTGTTCCTTACTGCTGTAATGGTAAGCCTGATTTTTATCTCTTGGTGCTAAAAGGGCAGTACAGTCCCAGCCACACACACCTGAAATTGCTGTATAAAAATTTAACAGTAATAAGACAACAAAGCTTCACCTAGAAGATTACTGCAAGTCTGGCTGTTATCAGGCAGCACTGCCGCTATAAAGATAAATAGCCAGGGTTACCTGAAGGCTGACTTTTTTTTTTTTTTTTTTTTTTAAAGTCTCCAGACTAGGTCAACACATGTCCTAAAGCTGGGAGCTGCAGTGGACCGGGGAAGGCACAGTCTGAACCCAAACCGCTGCTGCTCTCGAGCATGCTGCCACCTCCATGCTTCCAGTCTCTCCTCTGCACCCGGAGGCAGAGTGTACTGGCTGCTCACCTCACACAGGCATCTCCCCTAGTGCCTGGAAATGGTCCACTTTCTAATTAAAAGCACAGCCTGCATTGATTGGACTGGTTAGTAAGGATGTGCAGAAGAAAAGGCTCTTTCCACCCCTGTGCGAGGGATCTGCAGAGTGAAACTAAGCAGGGGCAGCTTCACAGATCTGAAAGGCACAGGATAGCCCTGCAGCACTGGGCGAGAAAGCTTGGCAAAGGAAAACTCAGAACTGAGGGTCTGTAGCAGACAGCCCACAGCAGAGGAGTCCTGCATGGTTCAAACGTGCCGACAGCAGAGCCCACAGCAAACGGAACGAGGCTGTGCCAGGGGAAGTTCAGCCTGGGCATTAGGAAAAGGCTCTTCACTGAGAGGACGGGTGGTCCCTGCAACAGGCTCCCCAGGGAAGCAGTCACGGCACCAAGCCCATCAGAGTTCAAAGAGCATCTGGACAACACTCTTAGTCATATGGTTTAGTGTTAGGCAGTCCTGTGAGGAGCAGGGAGTTGGACTTGATCTTTATGGGTCCCTTCCAACTCGAGATATTCTATGGTTCTATGTGGCAGGTCTCTGGGTACACTGGATCTAGCACCGTGCGTCATGCTGGGCAGCGAGCTCCCAAGCGCAGAAGAGGTTCATACATGCACACCAGAGGAGAATACCTCCATTTTAAAACTGTTGCCAAGTACTGTTTCCCCAAGTGGAGGCTGTGCAAGATGATGGTGGGTGCTCCAGCATCTCCCTGTGTGCAAGCATGTTACTAACAGTAGCTTTAAGTTCCCACTCAGTGCAAATATGCTGAGGAGGAGAGAAAGAACGAAATAAAAAAAAAGCAGCCTCCACAGAGAAAAAGGCTTCCTCGCTGATTCCTTCTGGCTAAAACCAAACTCCTGCTTACGCCATTCCTTTGCCCAGGCAAGCTTCCCCCCTGCCGTGTCCTGGGGCAATAAAGAGTGCCAGGAGACGCTCACATTTCCCTGAGCAGCTCCAGCAGGAAAAATTCCCTCTGGCAGGTGCTGTTGCAGAGCACACTGTGGAGCCGGGAAGGCGAGAGCCGGCCCTGCCACCCAGCGGGGAGAAGGGACTGGCGGGCCACCAGCCTTCCACAGAGCTGCTCGGGCCCTGCGCGGCTGCGGGTAGAGCAGGTACCCGACCCCCAGGCCTCCAGGGTCTCCTCCTGCCCCGGGGGTCTGCACTCACAAGTGGGTAACGGTGGGCTCAGAGGGCCCAGGCATTCCCTCCTGTCGAGTATGCGAGCACAGGCGGGTATTTTCCTGTCCAGCTGCTGCCAAACACAGCCTCAAATGTGTCAAGGTGCTAATTAAAGAAGGAGGGTTTTCTTTTTTCCTTTTTTTTTCCCCAAAGACTGACAAGTAAGTAATGAAAGGTTTCTCTGTCTTTAACCCCACGTTAAGGAACCAGCCTGAGACTCCAGAATTAGAAGGAAACCTGCCAAATACAAGCTGCTCCATTCCTTTAACAGATTAAGAATTAAACCAACCAGCCAACCAACCAAGCCATTTCCCCTACAAATAAACTCCATATCCAGGATCCCAGCCCCTTGGGATGAGTCTGGGGGACATGTGCTCTCCATGTTTGAACAGTCTAAAATGCATGCCTCTAATTAAAGTGAATTGATGAGCTCTCATTGCTCTCAGTGGAGCCAGAGGAAAAAAAAATAATGGAGCTCTTCCAAAGACACCTGCCTCTCTTTAATGAGTGGAAAAGAAACTAAAATTACTGCCTTAAACTCCACACCTGTTAACTGGCTGAAATTAGGTAACACAAATGCCAAACTTAAAGATTTCGTTATTCAAGCCAGGCTAGCATAAAGAGGCACAGACCAGGCTGCCTGACCCTGCATCCAAGTTCACTTTAGACAAAAACATCCCTCATACGCAAAAATCCATCCAGGCCGATAGGAACCAGAACCTGAACTTACACTTCCTCTAACACCACCAAAAAGTAGGTGCAGTTCAGCCCAAGACCCAGTGCTCTAAGCACAAGCCACAACTTTGCTATGCAAAAGAAAATCTTTTTACTAAATGAACTTTACTGCTCGGCATCCTCCAGCATCACTGCCCTCCCCCAGCCAGCTCAGTCAGTAGCTCTTATCACTGCCTGGTGTTAAAAGCACAATTTAGCACCTTGTCTATAGTCACAGGAGAAGGGACTGCAGTGTGTTCATCTGCAGAATCTGTAACATATGAACACTTCTGGCAGCTTCTGCACAAGAGGATAGGGACACCAAGCACTGCCCAAAATCAGGACCAGCACAGCACCAGAGTGCTGTGAAGCCAGGGTGCTCCATACACAGGGGCGGCCCAGCACTGAGTGGCACTGGCAGGACAGGATTAGCAGGGCAAGGTCTGCTGCAAGATGTGCCCCAAGTCACTGCAAGGGAAAGCTACTCCACATGCAGCACTGCCAGCGCTGTTAGCTCCTCCCAGAGCTTACCCAGAACAAACCACTCAATGCCACCCCTTAAATGACCACTGGAAATTGCTCAGTCCCTGTATCGCAGCCATTTGGAGCACCTTCCGTTCTGAAATATGTAAACAGAAACGTACAGATGGAATTCAGTAAGACATAGTAAAGGAATTCCAATTGTATCCAAAAAGGAGCAATAACTCCAGATCGTTGGAAGCTGGACCCTGTTGGAGGTGTTGCTAAAGTCAACTGAGCTCAAGCATGCCCAAATTTTGCTCAGCTGAAGGCTGCATCAGAAGTTTGGCTGGAGCTAAGCCACACTGTACAGAAAGTCACGGCTGATCCCAGCAGCAAAGAGGTGCTGGTTGTATATCACCCCACTCCAGACTACACCTTGCGCGGCAGCAGACCCTAACTCCACACTCAGGTTGTGACCCAGGCTCCAGGCTGACTCTGGGGGGGACAATCTAACAGAAAATGGTGCAAGAGGAGAGGGTTTTGGGGGTTCATCCTCACAAAAAAACCACCCCAGCAACTCCAAAAAGCACACTTAACGAACCGCCATTATTATTCTACTCAAGAAACACAGCCATGTGTCTATTTAAGGCAGCTGCAGCCTGCTTTCTCTACAGCACGTTGCTGGAGCTCTTCAGTAGTTGCTAAAATTACACACAGTTTGTTACTGGGATTCATCAAAGAAAGTCTGTGGCAAGGACCACAGCCTTGGCAGGAGCCAGACTGACAACATCTGACACGAGCAAAATGAAGGCTTTTGATTCCTCTAATACATGCTCCTGTTTTGCAAACGAATGCCTGAGCAATTGATGCCACAGCATGGAACCTTTTCCTTCTTGGATATTTTCAAGCCAGCCAAGGGTATTAGAATGACTGGTTAGGTCTCAGCTCAGGCTTTCGTGAGCGAATAAAAAATACCTGGTGCTGTCCTGGAGAGTGGCATCAGTGGAGCGCAGGAGCCTCGTTAAAGCTGCAGCAATACTGATGGGCTGCACCAGTTCTACCAGGGACCCTTCTCCAGTCTCTCCTCTGGCTCCACCAGCACTGAAGGCAGCCAGATGAATTCTCTGACCACTCCATGCTCAGCCGTGGCTCCCAAGCCACAGTTAATCGTTATATTTTCCCAACTTTTAACCAAAACCACTGTTCAGATGACAAGCGGTCTTGTAGACCACTCTGGGAACCACCGCCCTACAAAATTACTTAAGTTCTATTTCCCATCATAGCAATTCATGAATTAACAAACACTGACAAGGTGTCAGTATTATCTATAGGAGGGATGTGATTTGTGGTCTCAAAGACAATACATTTAAGACAGGTAGCAATTAATTAATTACCAGTGGCTTTAACAGACCCTTTGGCACTAACGAGCCTATGCTGTGGTCCATGCTGCCAATTCACTGCTGTTTGGAAAGAGATCCATTGAGAGGGACATTTTCCATGTATGAAGCAGTTCCCAGGGAGGGAGGGCAACAGGGAGAAAACAACAGGTGATCTCACTTCAGGATGTCAGTGCCTTGAGAAACAGGACAATGGTGGGCACCGAGACTCTGTTGGGAAGCAGCCCACTGCGCCAACGTGGACGGGGCACTCTGGATAGGGGGACAAAGCATCTCGGGAGAGGAAGGAACGCTGAGAATCAGAGAGGAAAGGCAGGAATGAAAATATGCATGTATAAGACCATAAAAAATAAAAATCCATCTCAATCACCTGCTTCTGCTAGTGACTCCCATTCTGCTGTGCATGCAGCTGGTGTCAACATAATCCAGCACAAACTGTGACAGCAGAATGGGATCAAATGCTTCCAAGCAAAGCTGTTTGATTGCTTATCCCTCCCCCAGAAGGCAGGAGGGGAAATGGAAGGTGGGTCTTGATCCTCTCCTCTGAGGCTGTCTCCCTGCAGATCAATCTGATAGCCCCGAAAGCACAAAACCTGCAGACCCCAACTCTACAGTGCAGCCAGCAGCCCCCCTTCTCCCCGTAACTGCAGAGAGAGGATAAAGCTGATCTGGCTGCAGTTTTTCTGACTGTTGGGGAACTCAGCCAACACGCAGTTTCTATGCTAGCAGGTCCAGGCGCTAGGTGTTCTTTTCCTCTTCAAACCTGTGTCTAAATGCCAAGTAACACTGGCCTGCCAGGTTCTGGAAAGCTGCTAATGTTGTACCAAAGCCCAAAATGCCTGCTCTAGCATAAGAGCTTCCTGCTTTTCACAGAGAACCATGTCTTATATGAAACTTAGCAAACAAGAGCGCCCACCCACAATTTCCCCATGTAACAGGCTCACCTGTCACCATTGGCAGATATGGCATCAAACTTGGCTTTCTTCTTTGGGATTTCATTCTGAATAGAAGAGGTGGATAAGGTTTTCTGGCTAGAAAAACAAGGAAATTGTATGCTAGAACCTGAATGACTTGCAATCTAAGACAGAGAAGCAGATAAATATTCCCACCTACTTTGAACCCAATTAAACCAATATTTCCTAGCACAAGAATGATAAAAAAATTAATTCCTTGAAGAGTAACTGGAGACTAAAAATAAACAGAAAACAATGCATCAGTCAGATTAGTATGTAGGTGAAGAACTCATGCTTAAAATCTACATTTCAATCATTGAATTTTACAAATGCAATTTAGCATTAATTGGGTACAAGTTCAGTAAGTTGAATCTCTAAGAAGCACTGTCGGACTACAAGTCTACTGCAGCACAGTGGGGTTTGCAAACTAGCAAAGCCTGACTCAGCCACATTTCTCCTGATCAACAGACAACTGCCAAACCCCATTATCAAGGTACCAAGCCCCCAGGCACTTCTCCCAGTTACTTTAGGAAGCACAGCTAACGAGATGCTCACCCCAGAGGCAAGCTCACCCTGCAGAACAAAAAGGCCCATGCAGGTTACCTGTTATAGTGGCTGCCACTGCTGAGTCTGCTGTACTGCTCCTTCTCTTGCAGGCTTGCCCGGGAAGAGCTGCTCAGGTGTTTGCACTGCTCTTTGGTCTTCTGTAGGACCCGCTTATAGGATAGCGTGCATAACCAGCATAGCAGCTTTCCATCCACCTGGAAGGTGAGAGAGAAAGAGAGGGGGAGAAGTTTTGGTCTTGCTTCCTGCCCACAAACCAGAGAAGTCAAGAAGCACCTTTAGGCTTAAGATCACACACGAACAAGCAGCAACTAAAAAAAGGATCCCTTCAGTGCCTGGAAGGGGTAAGAAGTGCATCTGGCATGGCTGGTACAATGCAGACACTGCTCATTAATAGCAGCTTATCTATTGTAACTACAGTCTCTTGCCAAGCTCCTTACAGACAGTCTTACAGCACCCATTCACCCAGACAGGCTAACTCTAGTGGGATTTCTGTCAAAGCAATGCCAAGGAATGGTATGTGACAGGGTAGTTGCTGGCGACCAAAACAGCAAGGGTCTCTGCTGGAGGAGGATCAGCAGGAGGACGGGGATTATCAGTGCAGCATCCCAAACAAACAATAGATGTTTATAGCCTGCAGGAATCAGGCCTTAGAAATACACACCTCCTAAGGGGAGCACCTACAGCAAAGGGTGTGCAGAAGCCATGGAATGGGTTTCCCGGTGGAGGTACGACACTTCCAGCTCCTCCTGCTGGAATACCGTTCCCCATCCCTCTCCTCAAGCAGGCACCTCACATTTCACTCAGAGGCCCCTTCTCCTTTGATAGCCCACCTGTCCTTAGGCCAAGTTCAAGAGACCTTTCTCAGTAGATCTGGCAAAGGAGAAGAAGGGCTCAAAGATTAAACAGATCCAAAACAAAGCTCCCATGGCAAAACTCAGCTCCAGAAAAATGCTTTACAACCAAGAGACATCCCCTTTCAAAACACTAGAGAATGTGTCAAGTAGACGGACAGACAATCACTGTGATCAGCCCTTTTACCTTTCAGCCTCCTTTTACAGAGACACTGACCTTCTTTCTATCATCCTTCCGGTCAAACGCACACTGCTGCTTGCACTGCTCGCACGAGTGTGGAGGTCCATACTTCTTTTCAGAGTTTGTGCAACGTTGGCACTTGTTTCCAATAAATGCTGCTATAATGTTGCAGTACTGGCAGGGTTTTGGCTTTAAGAAACAAGAACAACTGATACAGCAGTGCCTTCTAATTGCATTAATACATTGTTCTTTCCCCTTCTCCCCATCACTTCAAAACTTGTGTTTCCTCGTCCCAAGCTAAGTATAATGCTGATCGAGGAGACATAACTACATTTGGACCCCTGGTCTCCAGCTAGGTGTGTTTAGCCATGGCACCCTGACCATTTATCAAATGTTATGAAATCTTTAGAAAAACGTGTAACACCAAAATAGAAACAGTCCAAATCTCTTTGTCAGATTTCAGACAAGCAGGGAAAAAAGATTTGTTGCTACCTCCTGCAGCTATCACAGTTTGTGTAAGCATGCTCTTGCTTCTGCTGGGTATCGAATAGTTCGTTTCCTGGCCTCAAATGATGCAGAGCTGCTTTTTTCTGTACTAAAAGAAGTGAAAAAGTAAAAGCTTCACGCTTGAGGGACCCGTGTATTGTTGATCAGTCATGCTATTACAACAGAGCCAGTCCATAAACTGCTCTGGGATTCAGCAGTATAAAGACAAGAAAGATGAAAGGAAAAGAGGCTGGTGAGAACAAGCCCCGCTCACTTACTGTGCCATAGAGCTTCACATTCTGAGCACACTTCTTGCATATTGTGTTGGTTTTGCTGTTAAGAAGAAGGACAGATCATTCTATTAACACTTCCCCAAAGAAAATTAAACCTCTGTGGTTAGCATCCCAGTCTCCCCTAAGCTCCGTCTCTAGTGGTAAGGCTGTATTCATCTTCACTAGGGACTCAGATATCAAAGTGAATTTCCTATCCCCATCTGGTTGAGGATAATTTGCCAAAAAGTGGTATCACTAGGAGGTATCTTTTAATTAAGGCATCCCCAGATGACACCAGTTTTTTGTCCTTACAAATATAAGAGCCTGATCACCGGCTAATTGGCAGCAGGCATGATTCAGCACAGGTGACATCCTCAGTTCTGGAGGAGGTTTGCTCTGGATGACGAGGTTAGGGCAGGTCAGGACAGAGGTGTATTTGTCCAACAAACACAGGTAAGAACACCTCACACAATGGCTACATGTAGCTTCTGGGTTTATCACTCCTTCCTCTGTAAGCTACCTAACTCACAAAAATGCAATAAAGGCAAAAGCACAGCTAAAGGAAACACGTTAGGAAATAATTTTTGGACACCAGATATCAGATAAGAGGAGAAGTCGTGGGAAGATGCACCCAGATCCTTCACTGGAGAATGCATCTGAGTACTGACTAAAACTAAAAACCAGGCAAAAGGTGCAAATCTAAGGACAGTGCAGAGGCACACCACCTTGCCCAGCAGTTCTTTGAAGAAGGCCAAAGGTCTCCCAAGTCTCCCACAGTAACAATCTACAGGTTAAGGATCAGTCATCGAAGGTGTGAAAACATTATGGTTCCCTGGGTGCATCCGTTCTGAAGAAAACACAGGTTTCCCCCGTTCAGCAAGCATTTACCTTTCCTGTTGGAATTCAGTCCTGCAGTAAGTGCATTTAACAATGGGATGTGCAATCCGGCACTCCTGCAACCACAGAAGCATTCAGTGAGATGCAAGTGCTTCTCCCGCACACTGTTTCCCAAAATCCCAGACACACACATCCGTCAAACTCAAAACATTTCCTCCCTGTGCAGTCACGCTGCTCTTACAAGGGCTGAGAACAGAGGAAGGGTGACAGGAATGGCATGTGTCACAGGTGAGCCAGAAGTAAAATGAGATTTGTAACAAGGGCTTATTTGTGCCCAACGCCCACAGACAAAGGTCACGGTGGTTGGCCTCACCTCTCAGGACAGGAACTGAGAGTTCTGCCAGTTATTCATACCTCTGCCCTCCACAAGTTTCCCGTGGCTAGAGTGCCTCCAGCCCGGCTCTCCTCTCACCCCACGCCTCAGAGCTTCCCCTACACTCACCTGCTTCGCCCCACCTGCCTCAGCAATCTCAGGCTACTCCATTGCCTGCCCCTCATTCCCTCTCTCATCCCTGATCTCCTCCTTCCCCACCCAAAATGCCGCACCCACCCGGAGTGTCCCCCAAAACACACCTCTCGCCTGCAGGATATCCTAAGGCCTCCCCCAAATGTCCTCAGACCCCTCCCAAACACCCCAGGACCCCCCGAATGCCCCCGGCCTCCCCCCTTGCTAACAGCCCCCCTCACCAGCAGCCCTTCAGTTGCCTCCAGGCCTTCCCTCATGGACAGCACCCATCTCCCTCCAGCTGCCTCCCTTTCCAGCACCCTCCAAACGCCCCCAGCACCCCCAAACAGCCTTCAGCGCCCCTGGGTTCCCCTGAAAAACAACTCCCCCAAGCAGCCCCTCAATACCGCACCCCCCAACAGCCCCCCAGGCTGCCACTGGCCCCACACACAGAGCCCCCACCCGCCTACCCCGTTCCCTCAGGCCTTAAACAGCCCCCCCAGGGCCCCAGCCTCCCTAGACGCCCCCAGAGCCTCCCTATAAACAGCCCCCCAGACCCCTTCACAGCACCCCCTGCCCACCCTCCCTCACACACACTGCCCCCTCACCCACCCCCCAGCTCCCTCACAGACAGCCCCTCCCGACCCCGTCCCCCAGGGGCTCCCGCCGGCCGCCCCGGACCTTGCAGAGCTGCTGGCCCTGGCTGAGCGCCTCGAAGGGGAAGCGCTGGTGGCACTTGGTGCAGGCGTACAGCGCCGCCATCCCGCCGCCCCGCTGACAGGCGTGGCGCGGCCCAGCCCGCCCCGCCCGGCCGACCCCGCCCGCTCCCGCCGCTTCGCCCTCGCCATTGGCCACCCGCCGCATCACTCGCGCATCCGCCGCTTCTCATTGGTCAAGGGCCCGTCAATCCTGGGAAGAGGGCGGAGCGGACCCGCCTCCTCCCCCGCCCTGTCCCTCCGCGGGCGGTGGGGAAGGGGAAGCGGTAACGTCAGGCGGGGAGCGCTGCGCGCGCCGCCGTAATGCAACCGCCCGCCCCGCCCCCCCTCGCCCCCGTGACGTCCCGGGGGCGCGCGGCGCTGCGGAGGTCGCGCGAGATCGCGCGTGGGGCGTGGGGAAAGGGCGTGGGGGGGGGCTGGCCCACAAGGCCTTGCGGGAGAGGACCCGGAAGTGGGGCTGGGCCGGGGGCAAGGGGCTGGGCTGGGCCGGGCCGGGCCGGGGGCTGAGCTAGGCCGAGCCAGAGCCGGGGGAAGGGGCTGGGCTGGGTCAGGCCAGGCCAGGGCCGAGGGAAGGGACTGAGCTGAGCTGGGCCAGGGCCAAGCCTGGGCCGAGGGAAGGGGCAGGGCCGCGCCGGGGGCTGAGTTGAGCTGAGCGGGGCCGGGTCAGAGCCGAGGGAAGGGGCTGGGCTGGGCCAGGGTCAAGGGAAGGGGTTGAGCTGGGCTGGGTTGAGCCAGGCTAAGGCCGGGGGAAGGGGCAGAGCCTGGCCAGGGCAAGGTGAAAGGCAGGGGAGTAGCTGGTGTGTGTTAGGGGCGAGTAGGTTGAGGGGATGTGCTGGCCCGGGGGAGGCTGGGGGCAGGGAGAGGGGACCCGGCAGGGCTGGGGAGCTGCTCCAGGGAGGGGCAGGCCTCTGTGGAGGTGGGTGAAGGAGGGTCAGGCCTGGAGGAAGGGAGGTAGCAGAAGACTGTGGGGAGGAGGAGGTGTCTCTACCTTGAGAGTGGAGCTGAGGGGAAGCAGAGTCACAAGGGCTGGAGGCAGAGGCAGGGTAGGGGCAGAGGGAAAACTGCGCCTGAAAGGTTGAGGGAAAGAGAATTGGAGGAAAAGGAAGGAAGAATGAGGTAGGAGGTAATGTCTGCAGCAAAAGGAAAACCTTCACGTGAACTTGTTTCCCCCTTCGCTCCGACTCCTGGCCCGCTGCTAGGGCAGCTGTTCATCTGCAAGCCCCAGGCACAGCCAGGGCCGTGATTTGCATGGGTGGGTCTGCCTGTGGTTTGGGGCAGGGTCAGCGCTGTGTTTACACCACAGCTTGGATGCTGGAGCTTGCTGCTCCAGACACTGGGAACATTTGCCCCTGTTTTGTTTCAGGTACGAGGCGGGACCCCAGTTGCTGCAGCACAGACAGATCATCCACCGCACACACAGTGCTCATTTTTTTAAAATCAAGTAGTCATAACTTTTTTACAATGTGACACAGAACAGCTGCTGTGAGCTCACATATATGCTGCCTGCCCAAACAAAGCAGGGAATTAAAGCTTCTTGGAGTTAAAAGTTCACTCTGTAGATTCAAGATTGAGTGAACAAAAGGCAGTAACTACTCGGTTGTGTTAATAAAGCCCTAGCAGTGTGATCTGGTTCCTTTTGTGTCTGAATTGCCTGACATTCCTGTGTTCTTGCACCTTTCTCTCTGTAAGACCATAAGAGATCCCTTGAAATCTTTGGGAAACTTCTTTCCCCACTTTTTTTTTTTTTTTTAACACCAGATGACAGAGTATTCCCAGTCCTAGCTTGTGCAAGTGGTGAAGCTGAAATACGAGATGCTCACTGCAGTGCTCAGCCTTTCCCAAGAAGGACCGGGGGAGTGTCTTGGGTTTTTAGTAAGGCTGCGTGGGTGTGCATATTAAACTGAAATTCTGCTGTGCTTGGCTACCTCGGGGACTAGTTATAATCACCGGGCAAATATGCTGTCTGTAGGAGAAATACTTAATTTCATGAAATTTGTTGCATTGTGCTGGATGCTAGATTGTGATTGGGAAATATCAGTCGGTGAAAGCAGAAGGCAGAGCTTGGCAGAGGCGGTGGATGGCTTTAAACAAAACCCTCCTCGCAGCTCAGGAGCTGCTGTGCTCCGAGGAGAGGTTCTTGGGGAAATCAGGCAGAGGTGGAGGACTGGGGTTGCCCAGCTTTCTGGGGTTTGACAGCGCACCTGGAAAATGTAAACACCATGAGCGATCTCTTGCAAGAAATAAAACCTCAAAGTCGGGGGTGGGGCGGGGGGGGGGGCGGGTTGCCATTATCTCGAGCTGAAGGAAAAGGAACAATTTCGTTTCAGAGCGTGAACAACAAACCTGCCAGAGCAGTCACGGCCGCCAAGGGAAAAAGATTTGGCTAAGGAAGAGCATTTGTAAAGCTGCTACTGAAGGAAGTGTAATAAGAAACGTTTAGAAAGCCACTGCCTCGGTGATTTTCCAGGATAGCCTCGTTAGCAGTAAAGCAGTTTCTAGCTTTGCAGAGCCTGAAAGACTTCAGATCACACTGGATGCAACCCTTTGTACCCCAAAAAAGCTCCAGGTGCTGCATTAGATAGCAAAAGTGAGGTGGCCTCCCCCTGAATCATTATGTTTGCCATCCTAAAACCTCAGAGCTCTGTAACACGTGTCCTTTCCCTCCATGAGTCACCCAGCTCCATCCTGACCCAGCTCTGGAGACCCAGACCCCCAGAGGCTCCTTCCCCAGGGTGCAGGAGTGTTGTTATGAGCTCATGATCAGCCCCCCCACCCCACCCTGGGTTGTCTGGAGCATTTGGGAGCCAAGAAGTTGCCAAAGCAAGTTTGATTCAGCTGCTGTTCTTTAACACCGTCTGTGGTTCTCTGTAAATCACTAACAGATAATATTTTCATATTCTGGCTCTCTCCATGTCCCCTGCTTTCTGAATAATTACCTTGTTTTGTGCGAGCCGTAAGAGGTTTTCACAGATAATTCATCCAGCACTGAAAGGCAGCCAGCTTTTGGGCTGGAGCACATTTTCTGGCCACCTGGCATTGCTGCACAGAGGTCTGCGCTGGAGCGCAGCTGCCTCCGGAGGGAAGCGCAGTATCCAGGACAGCCGAGGGCAGGGCGAGAAACCAAACCCAGCTGAAATCCCAGCCGCCCTTCCTCGGAGAATAATTTAGCTTGGCAAACTCAGCCCACCCTGAATTTCTGGATGTGTGGACAGATTGATCCCGCAGATCTGGATGCTCTCACCCACAGAAAGGCCGTTTCACTGCAAACAAAACACCTCTCGGGAGCCGTTTGTGGCGGCGTGCTCTGCCTCAGCTTGCATCCCGTGTCCTGGCCGGCGCTGAGCTCTGCGAGAGCGGGTGGGTCAGAGCTCAGCGTGGGGCTGGGATGGCCCCAAGGTTCCCACTGCCGTCCCAGGGTTGATGGGGGGCAGCCAGGAGAAACGATCATCCCTGTGCCAGCTTGTCCCGGCAGCTCCCAGAACGGGCCACCAAAGGTGCCGGGGTTATTGCCGTCATTGCTGTGCTGAGGGGCTTCGAGGAGATGTCAGCAGCCCTGGCCTACAGCCTCCATCGCCCTGATGGAGAGCACGATGTCCTCAGCTTTAACATGCACCTTGAGGGCTATCAGCATCTTCACTGTAGACAGGGAGGTTGTTGAGGTAAAAGCCGCAGTTAGGGACACTCCCCTGGGAGGTGATGACCACTTGGTGAGCATCTTCACGGATGAATTCTTAAAGAAGCATCAGGAGAGCATCAGGCAGGACAAAGGAGCTGTTGGAGGCTCAGGAAAGCCTGCAAGGGTGCCAGACGGACTCCCACCTCCAGCATGGAAGCCACCATCAGCTTGGACAGCCTCTAGAGGGATCAGCTTGCAGGCAGACGTTCCCATGCCCAGTTCAAGCACCTGGGCACCAAACACTTGGCTGGCAGATGCCAAGAAGGAGCAGCTGAACAAGGAGGAGACCCTGAAGGTGGCAGAGGACTCTCAGAAATACCGAGGACTACTTCTGGTCCTGTGTGTTCTGCATGAAGCTGACCTAGGAGACACCTGGAACTGCTTCACCCTGCAGGCCAAGAAGATGGGATTCTCAAGGGGGCATATGGGAGGTAGATGCCAAATCCTCTCAGCTTTCACTCTCCAGGCAGTGCTCGCTCCCCATAAAGCACCAGCCTCAGCTGATATTTCACCATCAAGGCATCACATTTGGGGAGCTGCCTGCATAAGCTGGCAAGCTAGAGATGCAGGGTATGCAGGCAATGTGCCTTTTCTGAAGGAAGCCTTAAATGCATACCTTTGGGCCAGCTGTGCTTTCAATAAAAAGCAGGACTCAGAGTGGCTGTTCTTTGCTACGCTCTGCAAAACCTGGAGCAGCTCTGAGGTTCAGTTGTCGAGGGGAGTCTGGAGGTTGCAGCTCACCCGGGCTGGGAGCCAGAAGCCGAGGCTGGCTCTGGAAACAGCATGGAAACATCAAACGTCTCTTCAGGTATGTCCTTTCTCATTTTCTCCTTTTTCAAATATAATAAATGGATCTTTTTTTAAGTTCCCAGCCATCCTTAACTACCCACGCTCAGAACTGCTATCCCTAATGCCACAAATGCAAAATTTCAGGCTTCCTGCTAAATGCTTCCGGGGGGTGCAAAGCCTCCAGCTCTCAAAGCCACCTGCGTGTTCAGCAGCAAATTCAGAACATCACCTATCCAAAGGGAGCCTGAAAGTCACGGTTCCCTGAAAGTCAAAGCATGTTTTATCGACTGCAGTCAAGAGAATCAAAGATCTGGAGACCTGGACTCCCACAGAATAAACCACATTATTCCTGTGCAGTGATCATTTCTCTCCCAGACACGAATTCGAGTCAGCACCCCTGCTGAGAATGATTAAAGACCACTTCAGAAATCAGTGCAGCAAATTGTAAAATAAGCAGGTGAACAAGTGAAAGAAAACAAGAAAATATTATGACCTGCCACCCTCAATTGGGAGCAATCACACCGCCTGGAAGGAAGCGCTGCTCCCTGGGTGCTGCTGGCCGGTGCTTGCAGTGAGGAAGCGCGGTGGCTGACCCTGGCTGTTTGCTATTAAAAAAAAGGGTGTAGCCATGGAGCCATGGGGGGATGTCACTTCTCAACCACCAGAAGCCCATTCCGGGGGAAGATGCAGCCTGTGCACATGCTGATACAAGCCAGGCTTATACCCCTTTTGTAGGCTCCCCTTGCAGCTGCCTGGCTGCTAATTGGGCTCTTAAATTGGGAAGGCAGAGCCTGGTGGTGCTAGCAGCTCTCACCTAGGGGCTCTGGGCTGCCTGCCAGGGTGGATGTGATCAGACCCCCAGAAATGAGCCTTCACACTACCCTGATACCCAGCCTGGACACCCCAAGAGCAGCACTAGCCTCGTTAGCCCCTCAGCTCTTGGTCAGGCTGCCCCATGGCCATGCAGGTTTTGGGGTAAAGCACTGGAGCAAGTGGAGACAAAAGGAGCACAACAGCTCTGGGGTGGCAGCTCCAAGCCCAGCTGCTCCCCAGGAGGTTGGAGAAGCCCCCCTGATGTGTCCTGGATGGAATGAGCTGGGTCTCCTTTGGGCTCCCTCCATCCCAAGGGCTCGGGAGGGAAACCCTCAGAAGCTCTGCTTTTCCCCCCAGATGCGTGGGGAAACTGAGTCACCAAGCCCTGGCCCACGCAGGAGCCTGGGGAGAGGCTGAGCCAAGGATCCAGGTGTGCCAAGAGACACTGGGTGCTGGGGGCTGCCCTGGTGGGGGGCAGCTCCCTGCTTCCCTGTGTGATGCCGGCAGCAGGGATGGGGTGGTGCAGTTGGGCACAGGAGGGCTCTGAGCCCAGCCCAGCCTCTGAGAGTGGATTCAGGCTCCCTGCTGGGGCAGGGGGTGCTGGCACTTCTGGGGGTGGCACTGAAAACTGGCGTTAGGGCACACAACCCAAACGGGTGAGGCTGGGCTGAGCATTGGGTGAAACTCATCCCACAGAGGGCTGCAGAAGGCAGCCATGGCAAGGGCTGTGGCTGGCGGTGGGGGGGGCTAAGGCTGGTGGAAGACACCTGAGCATGACAGACAGGATCACTTCTACAGGCTTTTATGGCCAAAATGGTAAAATATCTCTCCAGGGGGTTGAGAGCATCCTCCGACCTCCTGTCTGAGCTGCCCCCTTCAGCCCCGCAAACACCTCCCAGGGCCCCTCACCCCTCTGCCAGCCCCCATCCAGCTGGAGCTGCCCAAGGGGACACAGAGGGGACAGGGCACATGTGGGGCCGTGTCTCATCAGGCCAGGATGGGGAAGGAGGCGGCAGTGGCCACACCGCAGTTATTGTCCTTCATGGCCATGAGGACATAGCCATCGTTGCCCCAGTATGTGGACCAGGAGTTCTTGATGAGCCAGTAGCTCTTGCCTTGCAGGACCCCGTAGCCCACGGCCAGCACTGCGTGGTCCAGCGCCAATGTCTCATTTCCTGGCCAGGAGGAGAGAAGAAAACAGAGCCATCTTATTCCCCATCCCTTGGAGCTGGAGCTCGTTCCTGATGCAGCGAGTGGCCCCATATCCCCTGGCTCAGAGCTCAGCGGGGAGGTAACTACCACCCGGCAAATATTTTTGCCTATCCCAGCTCCCATGAGTGGGACACAGAGCCCCCTGGGTTGGCTGGACTCACCACAGCGGGGCTCCTCGTAGACACCGTTGGCGTAGAAGGTGAAGGACTTGTGCGAGGCGTCGATGTTGACGGCCACGGGGCCGTGCTTGACCAATGCAGCCTTCAGCGCGGTGGCACTGCCCGGCTCCACGCTGGCGTAGCCGGTGAGTTGGCCCAGCAGCTCCGACTGGTTGCAGTGGCAGTAGCCATTCTAGGGGGGGGAGGCGGGGGTGTCAGCAGGGCAAGTGGGGGGGTCTGACCCACCCCAGCCAGGGGGAAGGAGGGAGAGGGTCAGCTCGGATGGAGCATCCATAAATCAAAGTAGAGCCTCCATCCACTGCCGGAGGCTTGATGGCTGATTTGGGAGCGCCTGGGGGGAAGGATTGGGGAAGGGGTAGCGCTGCACCCCCCAAGCAACACTGCCACCCTCACCTGCCCCAGGTAGGGCCCGTAGGACTCGGTGCTGGCGATGCCACCGTGCTTCATGATCCACTCGTAGGCTCTCCACTCCTCGCCCCCGTCGCAGGCGTAGTTCCCGAAGCCCCAGGAGCAGTCGATGAGGACTTGTTGGGACAGGGGGGTCAGCACGCCGGTCTGTGGGGAGACACATGCTGCAGGGATGGGGACAGGCACCCTCCAGGCACCCTGGCCATCCCTACGGGGCACAGCCCCGCTCTCACCTTGAGGAAGAGGGCACCCTCCATCGCGCCCGTCGTGGCGAAGCTCCAGCAGGACCCGCAGACAGCCTGGTCCTTCACAGGGGTGACAGCACCTGGGGACAGCGGGACGGGCACACATTTAGCAGAGCAGTGAAGGATGCTACCTGTCCCTCCGCAAACCCTGGCATGCACAGCTGACCCCCGTGCACACTCCAGGCCTGCACACTGGTGGTACCAGCTCCCTCCTCACCATACAGCCGCCAGTCGAGGCTCTCGGGCAGGATGAGGCCGGCGTAGAGCTCGGTGGGGAAGGGCTGCCCGTTGTTGGGAGCCCCGCTCCGGCGCCGGCCCCGCAGGGCAGCCAGCTCCTGGGGCGTGCGGTCGGCCAGGTGGTTCAGCGCCAGCGTGTAGGAGAGCGCGGCGCGGTTCCTCGAGTGCACGAACCTGCAGCAGAGCAGACTTGCTGCGAGAGGGGAGCGAGGGACCACGCTGGCCACCCCAACCCTGAGCACCCCCCAGCCTGTCCCCCTGGCATCCTGTACCGCATGTTATGGATGAAGGTGCGCTTGCGATGCTCGTGCTCCTCCTCGCTGTTGTAGCTCTTCCCGAACCGCTCCTTGTAGTGGTGGAAGAGGTGGTGGTGGACATGGTCCATCTCTGGTGCCCTCCCCACAAACTCCTGCATGGGGTTGGCCATGATGCGGTGCTCGGGGCTGGCTGTGGGCCACTGCTTGCACTGCACCCCTGCCATGAGACACGGACACCTCCTGAGCAGGGACAGTCCCTCCCAGCCCCCCAGCCGTGGTGCACAGCGTGGTCACCCCCAAAAGCACTGGGGCTGCCCATCCCGTACAGACACATGGGTGCGGGGGTGATCTGCATCCACACTTCCAGAGCCGCTCCCGAGCACCCGCCATCCCACCCAGAACCCTGCGCTCTGGCACGGGGGAGCCAACAGCAGGAAAGCACCTGCATCACCCCAGCTATCGACATTAATTAAATTCCTCCCCTGCTGTTTTCCCAAGCAAAGCAATTCACCCAAATTATCAGTCTTATAAAAAAAAAAAAACAAACCAAAACCAAAAAAACACAAACCAAAAACAAACGGTGGAAGGGGTGCTGCATTTTGGTGGCCACACTAGCCACTGGCTGGGCGGCACGGTGGCTGGGGACACTCACCCTCGGGGAGATGGAAGACGCTGGGAGGGAAGCGGTGGCTGAAGGAGGAGTAGTCGATCTCGTACTTGTCATAGTGGGAGCCCAGGAGGCTGTTGAAGCCGTGCACCTCGTAGTGCAGGGGCACAGGGCCGTGGGCAGAGCTGCCCACCCGCAGCGTGTAGACGTTCTTCTTGTGACCCCAGTAGGAAACGTTCTGCCAGACGGCGCAGTGCTGCCCACGGAAGCGCTCCTCCCGCACCCGCTGGGCACAGCGCATGCGTCAGGGACCAGGGTGCCACACCGGCACCATGCCCCCAGTGAGCTGGGGCACCCCACAGTGATGGCACCCCATCCTGCGTGATGCCACCCTGGATGTAACCCCTCCATCTCCATCACCCCTGGCCTCATCCAGCCTTGTATTTACCCATACCCAGCCAGGGAAGGCTGCTCCGCCCTTGTAGAGAGGTAGCCATCAAACGCCCTGTACCTATGGGGGTGTCCCTTGTCCCCTCCCCTGCCCCATCCTGCATTTTGGAGGACTGTGCCCGGGGCTCACCTTGAAGTTGTCCAGGCTGGGGAAGACACTCTGCGGGGCGATAAGGTCCCTGTTGGTGCCATTGATGCGGAAGCACTTGCGGACGTTGACCTCTGTCTCCGTTGTCTCAGGCGTCACCTTGAAGCTGGCCCCGAAGGGCTCGATGGAGCCAAACTGGTAGGTGACCACTTGGCCTGGGGATGAGGACAGCGTTAAGGTCAAGCCAAGCCCCCGGGTCCTGGTGTGGTGATGGCTGCCAGGGCTTTCCCAGGGCACAGGAGCGTCCTGGGGCAGGAGGAGGGTGAGGGATGGAGGGGACGGACCCCTTTCTGCACCCACCGCCATAGTACTCGATGCGGCTTTTCCCACCAGTGAGGTTGTACCAGGCTTCGAAGGGCTCCCTGATCTCTGCGTAAGGCAGGCTGATGACTCCTGCGGACACAGAGGGGCCGGGCTCGGGGGGCTGCGGGGGGCTGATCCCCGGGGACATCCCCCATCCCCCTGCCCCGAGCCTGTGGCTGAGAGGGGAGCACAGGGTGGGCAGGGAGCACCCCAGAGCCCCACAGCATCACCCCCCTCCTCCACCCCTGGCCACCACCGGCAGCACCCAACGGCAGCGATGCACCCCAGCCCCTGGGTTTCGTGGGGGAATTGGAGCCTCCTCGGCTTGGGCACGTCACATGGGAGCTGGTGGCTGGAGGTGCCCGAGGGACCCCCTCGGGCAGCATGGCAGCGATGGCACCATCCCAGTGGGGTGCCCTGTCCCCAAGCCCTACCTGTGACATGGTAGATGTCCCCAAACGTGGGTGTCTCCAGAGAAGCTCTGCACTCTGCTTCTAGAAGAAAAACAGAAACAAACCCCGAACCCCTTTACACTGCTGATTACCCAGCTCTCCATGGCAGGGGCTGGCAGCAGTGCTGGTCCCTGGCTCATTGTCCCCCCGGAGAGGGGGACAGCCCCAGGGGAGCACGTGCTGGTGGCAGTGCTGGGAAGGCTCCCACCTGCCTGGGCAGTGCAGAGAACAGGGGTCTGCAAGCCGGGGCTCCCTGCTTCTCCACCAGCTCTCTGGCCAATCCAGAGCCACCCCCACCACCACCCCCCACTCTCCTTGGGGTGCAGCCAGCTCAGGGGCACCCCAAGCCCCCATGCACACCCCAGGACATGAGGGGCAACTGTATGCACCCCCATATGGCACACGCAGAGTGTGCCCACTGTCCCTGCACTACTCCAGGCACAGGGATAGGGACAGGGCAGCCCCATCCCAAGGCCAGGACCCCACAGCAGCCCAGGACCACCACAGTGCCCAGGCTAAGGGGCACAATGGCATCCCCCTGTGACGGGGGCACGGCCTCGGTGTGTTCCCCCCTCCGAGCTTGGCCAAGGTGGGTGCTTACCCAGCATCGTGGCGGCCCCCAGCACCAGCAGCCACCCCAGCCCCTCCATCCTGCGCACTCCAGCCCTGCACCCATGGGTGGCTTAAATATGGCTGGTGGGTGGGCAAAGAGCTGCAGGCAGCCAACAGGCAGAGCCCGGTCCTTCCCTTGGCTGGGGCTAGACCAAGGAGGAGGTGTGGCTTTACATTGCCCCCCCATGGGCACCCATGGGTGTCTTTCTCACCCATACTAGGGTGGGTGCTGATGCTGTGTGCTTGCAGGGTTTGGGGCAGGGGGAGCAGGATGGGACCCAGACCCCTGTGGGACCCCATGGCATGGCCATCCCCTGGGGCAAGGGTGGGTGCCCCAGGGATCGGGGGCTTGGTGCTGGGGTCCCTTTGCTCCCACCCATCCTGCATGGCAGTTTGCAGCCAGGCTTTGCTGCAATCAGTGTGCTGCGAGCAGGGGGAGCATCGGCAGCAACCCAAGGCAATGGGACCCTGCCAGGCACCCCAGAGCCCCTCTGGGTGCTCCCTGCCCTCCTGGAACAGGAGCCAAGGTGTCTCACCAAAGGCAGCGCTGGGCAGTGGTGGGGAGATGGGGCCCGTTGGCATCCCTGCATCCTTCTGCATACACCACCAGGGGTAAGGATGCAATTGGGGGGGGGGGTTAATTGGAAAAAGGGGAAAGATGCAGATGAAATGTCAGGAGTGACATGGAAAAAACGGACCCTGTGAGGACAGCAGCGGTGTCACTGCAGCAGAGAGGCCTTCACCCCTCCCACTTGCTGCGCGTCCAGCTGGCCCCCAGCCCAAGGTGACAGCGAGCGCCTGTGGGGCTGCCTGAGCCCAAAACAAAGCCGATAAGGGCTTGGCATAGCCTGGCTGCGTGTGCCACGGGCTTTCGGGTCCAATTCAGCTGTACCCCTGGGTGCAGGGCTGGGCTGATGCACCCCGTACTGCAGCACCTCCCCAGGGACCAGCACCACCACTGTCAAAGCACCCCAACCCATGCAGAGGTGCATCCTGCCCCAGGGATGTACCAGCGAAGACAGGAGACCACCAGGGTCAGGACAGAGGCACCTTCCCACCCCATCTGCGGGATCCTCATGCGCTGACCCTGCTCTCCCAGGAGGGCTCGATTCTGAACTAGGAGCACCCAGGTGAGCCATGGCCATGGTGTAAAGTGCCTTTCCTGGATGGGGGCAGCCCCACAGGGTGAAGGGGAGCCTGGCTCCTGGCGCTGGCAAACACCGCTGGTGACATCCCCACCCATAGCCACAACAGGGACCTGGGCAGTGGGGCAGAGGGTGGCTGCCTTCCCCCCTCCCCAACACCCCACCAGGAATTTCTTGTCTCAGCAGGAGTCCCTGGGGTTGTTTGTGCTCCACCTTGAGAGATAGGGCTGGAAAAGCCGCTCCCCTCGCCCTGGGTGTCTGGGACTGTCTGCAAGAGCCAGCTGGCTCTGCCAGGCGGAGTGGTCCCCTCACCAGGAGGCCCCTGTGGTCCCACAGGACAAAGAAAAACAAGCTGGGGGACAGGGACCTGTGCAGGGGACAGATGTGTTGCATGCTGCAGGCACTGGGGTCTGCAAAGGGGGCAGAGCTGGGCGGCCAGCGACTGAGTCCCTGCTGTAGAAGCAAACCAGTATTTTTCCAAGGTCTTTATTGGCAAGCCCACAGCTGGGTCCCCATCCTGCCCCTTGTCCAGCACCCCATGGCCCTGTCCCACTGTGTGCCCAGCTTCCTGCTGCGTGATGGCTCACACTGAAGGGCTGCTCCAGGGATGCGTGTCGAAAGCATCACCGAGGGCTCTCCCTGCAGAGCTGAGAGGTGGCTCAGGCCAGGATGGGGTAGGTGGCTTCGGTGGCCACACCACAGTTATTGTCCTTCATGGCCATGAGGATGTAGCCATCATTGCCCCAGTATGTGGACCAGGAGTTCTTGATGAGCCAGTAGGTCTCTCCCTGCAGGACCCCATAGCCCACGGCCAGCACTGCGTGGTCCAGCTCTCCAGGCTTGTTCGCTGCAGGGGACAACACAGGAGATGGCTCGTTCAGAAAATCCCTGTCCCGTGAGCATCCCTGCTCCCGTGAGCATCCCTGCTCCCAGGGCTGCTGCAGCGCTGCGGAGGGCTGCGGGGCCGGTTCCCTCCTTCACCTCTGCCAAAGCTGCTTGACAGCAAGGAGGGAAACATGGGTGTCCTGGCATCTCCCTGGGCACCCAGGTGCTCCCGTGCCCTGTGTGTCCTCCAACTCACCACACTTGGGCTCATAGTAGATGCCGTTGGAGTAGAAGGAGAAGGTCTTGTGCGAGGCGTCGATGCTGACGGCCACAGGGCCGTGCTTGTAGATGGCGGCTTTGACTGCCGTGATGTTGCCTGAGGTGACGTTGACATAGCCCGTGATCTTGGCCAGCATCTCAGATTGGTTGTAGTGGCACAAGCCGTTCTGTGGGACCCAGAGGGGGGACACTGTGTCATCAGGAGCCCCCAGATACCCGCACGAGGACGCTGCCCCCGTGCAGCTCTGCTCTAATGCAGGGAGTGATCTAGGATTCAGGCTGAGGCAGCATCCCAGCTCTGACCCCTCTGTCATCCCCTGCCCACCACGGTGGGGGCATTTTCCTGGCTGCTGCAGGGACACAGCATTTCCTACATGCAGCACCGGGAGCTGGCCCTGCACCTGAAGCCTTTGGGGAATTGTTGCCCATGTTTTGCAGCCAGGTCCCCGTCCCAGGGAAGCCCTGCTCCATCCCTGCACCCCAGGGTATGGAGGGACCCATGGCATCACCCATGGGCGGAGGAGCCTTGTCCCTGTTTTGCAAGAAGAGAAACTGAGGCACGTGGTGATGAAACCACCCAGCTGAGCCCCGGGGCTTGGCTTTGGACTGTGCTTTGAACAGCAGGGTGCCTGGCGCCTCAGGGACAAGGTGACATCCCCATCTCCAGAGCCCATTAGTGCCTCTGACCCATCCTGAGCAGCCCCATCGTGGCTTTAAAGTCCCAGAACACACATCCTGAGAGCTGGGGGACCCCGGCAGGGACACGGGGCCACCCTCACCTGCCCCTTGTAGGTGCCGTAGGACTCGGTGCTGGCGATGCCACCGTGTTTCTTGATCCACTCGTAGGCTCTCCACTCCTCGCCCCCGTCACAGGCGTAGTTCCCGAAGCCCCAGGAGCAGTCGATGAGGACTTGTTGGGACAGGGGGGTCAGCACGCCGGTCTGTGGGGAGACACATGCTGCAGGGATGGGGACAGGCACCCTCCAGGCACCCTGGCCATCCCTACGGGGCACAGCCCCGCTCTCACCTTGAGGAAGAGGGCACCCTCCATCGCACCCGTCGTGGCGAAGCTCCAGCAGGACCCGCAGACAGCCTGGTCCTTCACAGGGGTGACAGCACCTGGGGACAGCGGGACAGGGGGGTGAGAGGCTGGTGCGGCACTGGGGGATGATGGCAGGTGGAAGGGAAACCAAGGCAGGAGTTGGGGACTTGCTGTGCTCCCAGAGCCGGCGCAGCCAGGTCTTGGTGCTAATCAGGGTGGGGGAAAATGTACCAGCAAACTGGGGGGATCCCTGCCCTTGGGTTGGGGCAAGCTCTGGGGGGGTCCCTCCCAGCTGATGGGGACATGGACGAAACCAGATGTGGCTTCAGATGCTACATGTGTTCCATAGGCACCAGACTGAATGAGGGCCAAGTGCTGACCGAGCTGCTTTTTGACAGATAAGCCCCGCTTCTTTCTTCCAGTTGCTGAGCAGAGCGGGGGCCACAGGGACATGGGGACCACAGGGGACCTTGCAGCCCCACGGGCTCCTCAGCACGGTGATGGAGAGCAGGGTGGCTCGGTGGGACATTGCGCTGGCCGGGATGAGTAGCACTCACAGCCTCCACATCGCAGCCTCACGCCATCTCGCAGCACCCTGCCGTCCCGCCGCCCCTGCACCTACCATACATGCGCCAGTCGAGGCTCTCAGGCAGGATGAGGCCGGTGTAGAGCTCGGTGGGGAAGGGCTGCCCGTTGTTGGGAGCCCCGCTCCGGCGCCGGCCCCGCAGGGCAGCCAGCTCCTGGGGCGTGCGGTCGGCCAGGTGGTTCAGCGCCAGCGTGTAGGAGAGCGCGGCGCGGTTCCTCGAGTGCACGAACCTGCCACCGCGACGGGGATGGCACCAGCCGGCACCGATGCCATCTCCCACCGCAGCAGCGGTGAAACCCCGCGGGGACGAGGAGCACCCCTGGGGTGTCGGCATCCCCTCGTCTGCCTGTACCTCATGTTGTGCACGAAGATGCTCTGCCTGTGCTCCAGCTCCCGCGCGGAGCCGTACTGCCGCCCCAGCCGCCTGCGGTAGTGGTGGAAAACCTCGTGGGCCCAGGGCTGGTGCCGTCCCACCAGATCCTCCATGGGGTTTGCCAGCACCCGGTGCTCCGCCACGCTCCCCGGCAGGACCCCACACTTCTTGGTCTCTGGGGAGCAAGGAGGGGATGCCATCAGCCCGAGCCCCACGGGCAGGATGGGGGGCCCCTTCCTGGCTCACCATTGACGGGGATGTCGAAGACGGAGGGGGGGAAGCTGTTGTCGAAGTCGCTGTAGGCGATCTCGTACTTGTCGTAGTGGGAGCCCAGCAGGCTGTTGTAGCCCCGCATCTCGTAGTGGACGGGGGCCACCCCACAGCTGGAGTTGGTCACCCACAGGGTGTAGACGTTCTTCTTCTGCGCCCAGCGAGTGACGTTCTGCCACACAGCACAGTACCGGCCCCGGTAGTACTCCTCACGCAGGAACTGGGGGGGACACCGTGTCAGGGAGAGGGGGACCTGGGTGGGGACCCCACAATCCCCCCCTGCTCCCCATTATCCAGCCCTTTTGCAGGATCCTGTTGCTCCCAGCACACATACAGCGCCTTGCACCAGCCCTCACTGGGATCTCCGGCTTGATCAAGTGGCTCCATGGCCGTTAGCACACATGCACGGGATGGAAAGCAGGGCGAGGATTTGGGGTGCAACACAGGACAGACCCCCCCATCCATCCCTGGGCACACCCCAGTGCGCACAGTGCTGTATGTGCACCCATAGTGGGGGGGAGCCTGTCTGCACCCCCTCTCCAAAAGGCTCTGGGTGTTCCCAAGCCCTCGACCTGCGGGCACGTGTCTGGCTTGGTGACAGCTTGCTGTCCCTGCTGCTCACGTGCTGCCCCCAGCCCTGCCGGAGGCTGGGGCCAACAGGAGCTGAGCTGCCGTGTAGCAACTTGCCTGAGCCATCCCCAAACCCCGGTGTTCATGTGGGCTGCGACACGTTCCAACACGGCTGCTGAGATTGGGAAAGGAGTCGGGAGTCCGGCCCCGATCCGGGTGGGGAAGTGACCCTCCCTGTGCCCTGGGGTGCAGGGGCATGTTCTGGCCTGTCCCAGCACCCTGCAGCCCCTGGGATGGAGAGGAGCACCCCCAGCTGCCCAGCACCCCACCCAGAGCCTGAAGATGCTCCGGGCAGCGGGTCGGATCCAGGCTCTGGCGTTTCTCACCTTGAAGCCATCAATGCTGGGGAAGACGCTCTGAGCCTTGACCACGTCCTCCTTGGAGCCGGGCAGCTGGAAGCATTTCCTGGTGTTCACCTCCTTCTCGGTGGTCTCTGGCGTGATCTTGTACCGCATCCCATAGGGCTTCACCGCTGCCAGCTGGTAGGTTATCACCTGCCCTGTGCCGGTGAGAAGGGGAAACTGAGGCACGGTGGTCCTGCCTGCACCCTGCCTTTGCGCAGGGGGGCGTGCAGGGCAGGCACAGCCCACAGCGGATGGACGCCCACCTGCTTACCCCCATAATATTGGATCCGGCTCTTGTTTCCCGTCAGGTTGTACCAGGCTTCGAAGGGCTCCTCGATCTCGGCATAGGGCAGGTTAATGACACCTGCGAGGTCCCCAGCATGCGACATGGGTCAGCCCCAAGGACTCAGCACCCCAGCACCCCTCCCCGAGTCCCCCAGCACCCACAGAGCATGCGGACCCGCAGCCAGCAGAGCTGTTGTCCCCGTGGGTGCCAGGTCAAGGGGAGGCACTCGGCTGTGGGAAGCTGCCCCAGTTTGGCACTGGGACAGCCTGGTCCTGCCCGGTGCTGAGCATCCTCCGCTCCCCTCACCCCCAGCAAAGGGTGCTGTGGGGTCCTGTTACCTCGGACATGGTAGATGGAACCGAAATGAGGAGGTGGCCGGGAGAGCCCATAGTCCTGTCCTGAAAGGCAGAGAGGAGCAAGGGTGAGTGGGGGCTGCCCCCCCGCCATGGCCGAGCTGGGGATGGGGTGCTCAGGGCAGGAGGCTGCCCAAGCCAGGGCTCCCCTTCCCTGCAGCCCCTTCTGCTCAGGGCAGGGGGGCTTGGCCAAAAGCAGCTCCCCGAGCCCACCAGCGGCACATGGAAAGGGCACTGATGCACTGACACCCTTCCAGGGCCAGATCCAGGGTCAGCACTGCGCCATGACCTCCTGCTACACTGGAGCGAGCCCAGTGATGTTGCACCCACAGGGAGCCCCAGCTGCTGGGGTGGCTGTTGGGATAATGTCCCTGTGGAAGGCAGTGTCACCCCCAGGGTGACATGGCCATGGCTTTGGGTGATGTTGCCATGGGGGGATGCAGCCAAGCTGTCCCCTGACAGGCAAGGCATGGTTGAAAGGTGCCAGGGAGCTGGCTGGTCCTCGCTGGCATCTCCCAGTGACCTTCCCAATCTCCCTCCGGGCTCCCAGCTTGTGCAACCCCACGCCAACACACCCGCAACTGGGAATGGGCCTTTTCCCTCCGTCAGCGTCTGCCTTCTCGCCTGGAGCGACCCAGCAGCGTCTGCCCCGTGCTCAGCCCCGGGCAGCTGGGACCAGACCTGCCCCTGCTGCTGCACCTGAAAGCCGGGGGGGCAGGGACTGGCAGCCCCTGCTGCCTGCGCCCCATCCCATCCCATGGGTGCCTGTCGCACCCCGGGGCTGGGCACCCACAGGTGGTGCCCATGGCAGGGGGAGCAGCGATAGATCCAGCATAGACCCTGCGGGGGTACGGGTCTGTACCCCCCACCCTGTCTCCTCCTGCTGCTGCCAGTGACAGCCTGCCTGGCTCCCCTGCCCGCCCCCCCTGCCCGCTCTTCGCAGGCAGCAAAGCCAGGGCAACAGCTTGTGCTTGTGCACAGGTTAATGCCCATCTGGCTCGATTTAGCTTTATTTTCACCCCCGCAGCCCCGCTGAGCCCTCAAGGGGCGTCCCCCCACCCCACCCCTTCGCCACCCCTTGCAACTCTCCTCTGTCTTGGCGAAACTGCAAATCTGGGGACCCAACAAGCAAGGAATCACTTCCCCAGCGGTGCAGCAGCAGGGAAGCAAGACCTGCCTGGGTGACCCCCACTCCCATCCCCAGGGTGCTCGGCAGGGACAGTGCCACGGGGGACAGACTCACCCCAGACGGTGGCGCAGAGCGCAGAGACCACCAGCCAGCGGAGAACACCCATCCTCGCCGCCCCGGCTCGCCCAGCACCAGCTCTCACCTCTAAGCCAGAGCTGGCGGTGGAAGCAGAGCAGAAGCCAGGGCCCTCCCCAGAGGAGGGAAGGAACCAGCATCATGTGGTGCCTGGCGGGGTGCGCAGGGGGCCGGGCACCCCGGGGTGCTTGGTGGGAAGCGTGTCTCGGCAGGGTGCCTGCGGAGGGAGATGGAGCAATGCTGGGTGCTGCAGGGGGACGGGAGGTGCAGGATGAGCCCTGATGAGCCCCGAGCAGCGTGGTGGTGGGGTGCAGAATGGACGGATCCATGCCCCCACCCCCCACCCCGGCAATGCAATGGGGTGCTTGGGGCTGCGTGTCCCCTTCTTGTGCACTTCCTTGTCCAGGGGTGCAAGGGAGAGGAGCCTCCCTGAGGCTGGGGAGCTCTTCACCAGGCAGCCCTGATGCCGGAGTGATGGGCGGGAGGCAGTGCCCGCAGCAGGGGAGCAGGGCTGTGAGCAGCTTGGCATTACCGAGACTGGGAGCAGTGGGAACCCTTTGCTGGGGGGCTTGCAGGGAAAGGAGGGCTGAGCTGGCCATGGGGCACAGGGAAATGTGAGCACCCCACAGCCAGCTCTGAAGGGACAGGCTGAGCCACCCCAGCACCCAGAGTTTGGGCAGGGGGCTAGAAATGATGCATGTCACCCCTTGCTGCTCAGCCTCTCTGGCTGCAACGAGGGAAACTGAGGCACAGGGCAGCAGCTGGGCTGAAAGAGAGAGCCTGGTCTAGCAAGGCAAGGGAGCATCACCTCCAACCCAGGGAAGCCACCCACCTTCCCCCACACGCTTCCCTGCCTCTGAGGGCTTTGGGGGGTCCCCTGCCCCCTCAGACAATGGGGCAGAGATGGGGACACTCCTGTGGGGGGGATTTACATGCCACCACCCCAATTTCCATCCGCACACAGGTAGCAGGTTGGGAGCCCTCTTGGCAAGGCTACTCCCCAGCCCAGGGGGATGTCCCATGCCAGGTAGGGATCCCAAGGGATGGGAGAGCCCACGAGGCCCCCTGCCCCATGCTGCCTGCTCCCTGGGGGTGGGCATTCAGCATCTCCGGCACCCCAGCACCTGTCCTGTGCCAGAGCACCCTGCTGGGGTACAGGCAGCTGGGGGGGGACGACAAGGGACAGACAACAACACAAGGCTGAGCCAGCTCTTTTCAAGGTGGAGGGCAAATGCCCTCCCAGGGGCTGAAGCTGGGCAGAAACACCTGGGGCCAGGATTTGGGATGGGTCCTGGGAGCCCAGGTAGAGCCTGGAGGGGCTCAGCACTCTGCAGGTGGCCGCTGATGACAGCCCCTGTCCCTGCTGTGCCCACAGTGACAGGGGCTGGCTCCAACCCTGACAGGGGCTGGATCCCCCACCCCAGCAAGGCTCAGAGAGCCCCGAAAACCCCCAAAGCTGGAATTAAAAGGGAGCTGTGGTCCCAAGACAAGTTGGGGGGTGACAAGGTGAGTGTGGCATCAGCCTGGGGGGCAGGTCCCCATCCTGGTGGGGACCTGGGACCTCTGCCAGCCCTGCCTCCCCCCTCCGTGAGAAAAGGAAACGCTGGGGCCAGACTCACCGTCACACAGGAAAGCGGTCAGTCTTTGAGGGCTAGCCACAGGGTGAGGAGGAGGAGGAGGAAGGCTCTGGAGAGGTGGGCAAGGACCCCCATCCACCAGCATGCAATCCAGCCCGGCTCTGCAGGGAGATGGGGCGGCTGAGCTGGGATGCAGCCAGCTCTAGGCTGGAGTGTGGCCGCAGCCCCCCACTCTCCCTTTGCACCCTCAGCATCCCCCCTCCCCCTCCCAGAGCACAGCCTATGCAGGAAACTGCGGCGGGGGGAAGGGGGGGGCACATAAAATTACCACCAGCCCCTCACTGTTACTGTCCCTTGTGGTGAGAGGGTGGCTGGGGGCCGGGGCTGTGCAGGATTGGGCCCAGGGAGAGCTGGAGAGGGTATTTCCAGCCGTGTGTGTGTCTGTGTGTCTGCGTGTGTCTGCATGTGTCTGTGTGTGTGTCTGTGTGTGTGTGTGTGTGTGTGTCTGTATGTGTCTGTGTGTGTGTGTCTGCGTGTGTCTGTGTGTGTGTGTCTGCGTGTGTGTGTCTGTATGTGTCTCTGTGTGTGTGTGTGTGTCTGCATGTGTCTGTGTGTGTGTGTCTGCGTGTGTCTGTGTGTGTCTGTGTGTGTCTGTGTGTGTCTGTGTCTGTGTCTGTGTGTGTGTCTGTCTGTGTGTGTCTGTGTGTGTGTCTGTCTGTGTGTGTCTGTGTGTGTCTGTGTGTGTGTCTGTGTCTGTGTCTGTGTGCGTGCGCGCGTGTGTGTGCGCGCCTTGGAGGGGTGGCTTCCCTGCACCCCGGTTTTGCAGGGCGGGTTCCCCCAGCGAGGAAGCCCCACTGAGACCCCCTTGACTGGGGGGGTCAGGGTGCCCAAAGCCTGAGGTTCTGTCTGCAGGGCAGGTGCCTCAGCGCCCTGTGCTGGGAGGGGGCCCAGGCAGGGTGCAGGGGGGGCTCAGACAGGGTGCTGAGGGTCTCACCCCCTCCCCCAGAGCTCACCAGAGTTTGTGGGTTGGTGTGACCCGTGCCAAATCCTGGGCTTTTCCCACCAGCAACTTTATCAGGACAAGGAGTAAATAAGGGGTCCAGGATCGGGTGGGCTATCGATGGCCACAGCAACTGCTCAAGCTGGCCAGGAGCTGCACCCCAGCCTGGGGGACAGCGGGAGCCCCCCTGGGACATGGTCCCAAGCTACCTGCCATCGGCTGGGCAAGGTGGGCTGCTGCCCCCCCCCCCCCCCCCCCCCCCGCCACGGATCTGCCCTGCTGTGGATTCACCGCGTCCCCGCAGAGCCATCGCGGCAGAGACCCTGTGCCAGGCAGCCGGGTGGCTCTGCCTGTGCTTTGCCATCAGACGGCCACCTTGCTCCTGTCCCCGGCGGGGTCGAAGCCCCCCGTGTGCGATGCTGTCCCTGTGCTGTCCCCGGGGGTGCTGGCTTGGAGGGGGGTCAGGGGGGCAATGCCAGGATCTGCCTTGGCATGGGTGCGGGCAGCACCCCAGCCTGGCGCGGGCTGCCTCTGGATCCCACAGATCCCCACGCACTCCCTGTAAATCCCAGCAGGCAGAGCTCGGGAAGCCACAGCGGTGTCCCCCCATGCTGCCGGCCACCGAGGGACCCCCGATGCCAACCTGTCCCACCCCGTGCCACCTCCACGGGCAGGCGGTGGGCCCGGGCTAGCGATGCCGGAGGGTGAGCCGGCGGCCGCCCCGGCTGGGCTGGCTGGTACAATGAACCATTGCTGGGAGCGCGGGGAGGAAGGGGGGGCGAGGGGAGGGGAAGCTCTTGCTCGGCTGCGAGAGCTGCCGAAGAGACAGGGGAAACAGGCACAGGCGCTCCCCGCTCTCCCCGCAGCGCCCACCTCACCCTGCCCTGCCCTGCCACCCACCCTGCCACCCCAGCCCCCCACGCCGGGCGGTTTGGGGTGCTGTGCTGGCACCTTGGCCTGTGGTCCCGTCGGGAGCCGGGTGCGGCGTGGGAGCGGGGGTCCATGCGAGCCGGAGCAGGAGGGCTGACGGTAGGAGGGATGCATGGGGATGTGTGGGGTGCTGGGTGGTGGTGGTGCTCGGCCCCCTGCTTTGGGGAGGGGTCTCTCAATCCCCTTGCCATGTGCTGGGGGGGTGCTGAGAGTTGTCTTCCCCTTGTGTGGGCTGGCTATGGGACTGGGGTGGGATGGGGCGCTGAGCTGTGGGGATGGAAGGTCCCATGCCCCTGGCCGTGGGGCTGCTGGGGGGCTGCCACTGGGCACTGCCCTCACCGCTCCCCCCTAGGCAACATCAGCCTTTGCAATGAGCCTGGGGGCGGGCGGGCAGGAGACCCCTGTCCTCCCTGTCCCGGGGGGCAGCAAGTCAGCGAGGGGCAGCACGCCCTGGGCGGCAGTGTGGGGAGGGCTGGAGGCAGCCGCCTGCTCCAGCTCGTCCCCCGGCACTGATCGGTGGCAACGCCGCAGTGGGGAGGCTGCGGAGGCAAATGGTGCCTTCGCCTGTGCCCGACCCAAGCGCTGGGGAGGGGGCAGGTCATGGCACCCCAGGGAACACTGGGATGGGGGGCACACGCCTGCTCCCCCAGCCCCACAGGTGCCCACGGCATGCCAGCCTGGCAGGTGTTGACGGGGGGATGCTGGGGGCTGAGCTCTGCCCTGCCAGGGCTGGGGGCAGCTGTGGGGGGCTCAGACCCTGGCCGGAGTGGGTGCTCCCCCCGCTCCCTGCAGCTCTGCCTCGTCCCAGTCCTTGGTGTGTCCCAAGGAGGGACAGGAACTGGCGGCTTCCTGCCCTGCACAATTCCCTCCCCGCCCCGCTCCTCCCGGGACATTGTATTTGGAGCCCTGGCCGGCTCCCTCCCTCCGCCCCTGCAGCCCCTCGGATCCGGGAATTGCTCTTCTTCCAGCGGAAATCCTGCTTTCCCAGCCAGCGATGGGGCTGGGAGGCCGAGGGGGGCATCTCCTCCCAGGACAGGGGGCCAGGGGCCAGCCCCTGCCACGGGCCTGGTGGCTGCCGGGTGGGCTTGTGGGGGCAGATTGCTTTTGGGGGGGTGGCAAGTCCTGCCTCCTCTGCCCCGGGGTATTGGGGAGGGGGCAGCACCCTGCCGCCTCCTGGGGCTGGCACAGGGATGATGCCAGCTGGGCACTGGCCACGCCTAGCCAGAGCACAGTTGGTTCTGGGGGGCAGTGGTCCCCTTTGAACCCTGTCCTGCTGGAGGGCAGGCAGGGGAGGGGGGGTCCCTGCAGGCATCGCTGCTGGAGAGTGCCCGGGAATAGCACCGGGCCGCCACCCGCGCTGCTGATGGGCACCGCCAGTGCTCCCAGCCTGCTGGTTTCCCAACTGGGGTGGGATGCCCCACTGGGAAACCCACGCTCGGGGGATGCTCTTGCAGCGGTCACCCCGTCTGCACGTCCCCAGCAGAGCATTGCTCCCATCCCGCCATCTCTGCCGGCGTCCCCGTGTCTCGCCGGGCTCTGGAGCCATATGCTCGTGGTGTGGATCTCTCCGGCCACAGCAGGACCCTTCCCATCCCTCCTCGCACCCACTGTCCTCGGGGAACCTGCTCCCACCAGGGCTGAGCTGGGCCAGGGGCTGCCATGCCCCGCTGGGAGTTGCAGAGGACTCGCCAGGCATGGGGTGAACTGGGGGGACTGGAGCAGGGGCAGGGCTCTACCCCAGGGCCTCGGCTCTGGACTGCTGGGCTTGGGACTGGGGGCAGCGGGGAGGGAGCAGGGACGTGCCACCGTCTGCCACTGTGTTGGGCCAAGGAGCAAGGTGGAGAGGAGGGATGTGTTCTCTTGTCCCCTCCCCAGGTTTGTGGGGGTCCTGGGTGTGGGATGGGGACATGGCCTGGGGTCATGTGTCCCAATGAGCCACCCAAAATGAGGCGCCTTCCCCTCCTGCGCTGCAGCTGCTGCATGCCTCGGTTTCCCCGCTGGGACCAGGGAGGTCCAGAGCCACAGGGCGATGGATGGAGGAGCCTGGGCGGGCTCCGTGCTGGGCTGTGCAGCAGTCTCAGTTCCTCTTCCACCAGGGAGGCTGCAGGCGGGTGGTGACAGCCACCGGCGTGCAGGGCCACAGGCAAAGGACAGAGAGGGGTGCAGGGCGGAGGGGGTGGGACAAGGCGGGGGGGGGCACAAAGCACCCAAGGGGCTGCAGCTGCTGCTCAGCCCTGCTGTGGTCCCTGCCCAGCCCCCCTGGCTGCCACGTCCCCGAGGCCTGGGAACCTGCCAGCCCCGGGGTTCCCCTTGGTGGCTGCCGCACCATCCTTTTCCTCCACCTCCTTCCCCATGCCGTGCTCCTGCTGCTTCCTCCTCCCACTGCGTAGGTGCCGGCTGGGTTCCTCTGGCAGCTGCCCCTCTGCCGCTGGCGTGTTCCTTGGGGAGCCATAGTGTGCCTGGGTGCCAGGGGCCCACCCCCAGCTTGGCAGATGTCACCCTGGCTCGTCCCCATGGCACAGGGTGCGTGATGTTTCCAGAAGCCCCTGTATTTCCGCATCCCCCCAGCGCCTGACCCCTCCATCACTGTTATACTCCAGAGCAGCATGGCGGCAGGGGATGAGGGCGATACCCACGGGGTGCCTCAGCATCGGGGGTGACAGGCAGGGTGACACTGCTGCGCACCAGGACATGGCACCCGGGCTGGGAGCTGGGAGTGGGGCTGAACTGCCCCGTGCCTGGGGGGGTCAGGAGCAGATGGACAGGCGGCCAGGGATGCGGCTGCATCGTGCCCAGCCGTGCCCGGCGGGGCGGGGGCAGCGGCGGGGGTGACAAGTTGGCTGGGTCTCAGCGCAGGGCGGGAGCTGGCAGCTCGGCTGGGACTGGTGCCGGTAGAGCCGGTGTGGGAAGGGCTCGGTTGCCATCTGCTCCCAGACTCCGAGCAGCACCTTTTCGGGAGAGCTGGGGCCAGATGCCAGCGCGCAGCCATCAGACATGGGGCCAGCTGCATCCCGTCCCCACAGACGATGCAAAGGGACCGTTTTTGTGCCACCCTGCCTGGTTAGGAGGTGGCAGGGACCAGCTCGGGGATTTTGTGGGTGCCCAGAGAAGGGGAAGCATGGGTGCAATGCTGCTGTGTGGCAGCTAAGCATGGCACAAGCAGTGGCTAGAGCCCATGGTGCAGCGATATTTTGGGTTTGTCCTTGCCTAGAAGATGCTCCGTGCCCGCCTGATCCCTGTCGGCCGCTGTGACAGCACTGCCACCACACTCAGCACAGAAATTCAGCAAAATGAGAAGTTTCTCTGTGTGATGCTGGCAACAGGGTGGGTGATTCCCACCCAGAGGGGACGGGATTTGCGAGAGCTGGGGGTGTTAGTCAGCTGAAATAGCCACTTGCTGTCAGCAAAAATAAAAACCCCGAGCAGGGGCATGCCCTTTCGGATTTGGCAACACTGCCCCGTCCGCAACGGCCGTGGCCTTGCCACACTGCTGGTGTCGAAAGCGAAGGTGGAAGGGGGAGGGACGTCCCTTTCCACTCCCAGCTGAGAGAAAGGAAAGTGAATCAGACTGTGACAGGGGAAACATGCCTGAAACGTCTCATCTGCCCCAAATCCTGTGTCCTCTGCGCTCCCAGGATGGGCAGCGGGCGCAGGGCTGCTGCTCAGCACCTTCCCTCCACTCTTGGGCTGCGATGGGGTGAGCTCTGCCGTACTGCTGCAGAGCCCTCAGCCAGAAAGCTTTGCCCAGTCCAAACTGGGCAGACTGGGGTGGGTGGGTGTGCAGCACCCAGGGGAGGTGACAGGGCTGGGGACAGAAATGTCCCCTTGCAGCCATGGCAGGGGAGGACTGATTTCCTCTCCTGCGACACCTTGGCTGCCACATGTGACCCGTCCGGAAGACTGGCCCCGACCGCAGCGAGGCCAGAAGGGCCCCTCATGCCGCCGGACACCGGCTCCCCGGCTGAGCAGAGGGGATGGGGAAACTCCGAAGGCTCCTTTTCGCCCTGCTTTGGGGCAGCTGGGGGACATGTCTGCCCTTGGCGGGAGGCGGTCGGTTTGTTGAGGACGCAGCAGGAGAAAAAGAGAAAAACTGCTCAAGGATGTGGTTTCAGCCCATGCAGGGGTGTTGCAGCCTGTGCAAGAGCTTGCAGCCCTAGAAGGGGTGTTGCCACCTGTGCAGAGGTATTACAGCCCGTGCAGGGGTGTTGCAGCCCACGCAGGAGTGTTGCATCCCATGCAGGGGTGTTGCATCTCGTGCAGGAGTGTTGCATCCCATGCAGGGGTGTTGCAGCCCGTGCAGGGGTGTTGCAGCCCGTGCAGGAGTGTTGCAGTCCGTGCAGGAGTGTTGCATCCCATGCAGGGGTGTTGCAGCCCGTGCAGGAGTGTTGCAGCCCGTGCAGGGGTGTTGCAGCCCATGCAGGGGTGTTGCAGCCCGTGCAGGAGTGTTGCAGTCCGTGCAGGAGTGTTGCATCCCATGCAGGGGTGTTGCATCCCGTGCAGGGGTGTTGCAGCCCGTGCAGGGGTGTTGCAGCCCGTGCAGGAGTGTTGCAGCCTGTGAAGGAGTGTGCATCCCATGCAGGGGTGTTGCATCTCGTGCAGGAGTGTTGCATCCCATGCAGGGGTGTTGCAGCCTGTGCAGGGGTGTTGCAGCCCGTGCAGGAGTGTTGCAGCCCGTGCAGGGGTGTTGCAGTCCGTGCAGGGGTGTTGCATCCCATGCAGGGGTGTTGCAGCCCGTGCAGGGGTGTTGCAGCCCGTGCAGGAGTGTTGCAGCCCATGCAGGGGTGTTGCAGCCCGTGCAGGAGTGTTGCAGCCTGTGAAGGAGTGTGCATCCCATGCAGGGGTGTTGCATCCCGTGCAGGGGTGTTGCAGCCCGTGCAGGGGTGTTGCAGCCCGTGCAGGAGTGTTGCAGCCTGTGAAGGAGTGTGCATCCCATGCAGGGGTGTTGCATCTCGTGCAGGAGTGTTGCATCCCATGCAGGGGTGTTGCAGCCTGTGCAGGGGTGTTGCAGCCCGTGCAGGAGTGTTGCAGCCCGTGCAGGGGTGTTGCAGTCCGTGCAGGGGTGTTGCATCCCATGCAGGGGTGTTGCATCCCATGCAGGGGTGTTGCAGCCCGTGCAGGAGTGTTGCAGCCCATGCAGGGGTGTTGCAGCCCGTGCAGGAGTGTTGCAGCCTGTGAAGGAGTGTGCATCCCATGCAGGGGTGTTGCATCTCGTGCAGGAGTGTTGCATCCCATGCAGGAGTGTTGCAGCCCGTGCAGGGGTGTTGCAGCCCGTGCAGGAGTGTTGCATCCCATGCAGGGGTGTTGCAGCCCGTGCAGGGGTGTTGCATCCCATGCAGGGGTGTTGCAGCCCGTGCAGGGGTGTGCATCCCATGCAGGAGTGTTGCATCCCATGCAGGAGTGTTGCAGCCCGTGCAGGGGTGTTGCAGCCCGTGCAGGGGTGTTGCCCTCTGCCTGATGCCCTCCCTGGTGTCCACAGGTGCCTCTTCTCCCCGAGGTGACATGGAGCAGCTGAAGTGACCTGAGGAGTCATCGCAGTGAGTAGGGTCGCCATGGATGGGAGCACCCCATGGGTGCCAGGGGTAGCAGGGTCCCCCTGGGCAGCACAGCTCTCCTCATAGCCCAGTCCTGATGTCACAGCCCAGGCACCCAGCTTGCTGTGCCAGGGGGTGGCAACACCCCGCTCCTCCTGGGGCTGGGGTGAGTGTGGGGGTGGGCAGGGGCCCATGCATGCACCCCAGTGCCTCTAACTGGGACCAGGTGTGCACACGCTTGTGCACGTGCATGTGCCCTGCTGGGGGGAGCACGGGACTCATGGTCCCTCTGTCCCGCAGGCCGTGCCCAGGATGGGCTGTGTGCACTGCAAAGAGAAGGGATCTGGCAAAGGGCAGGTGGGGGGCGAGGTGGGCACCCCCCCACCTCTCACCTCCCAGTACGACCCCGACCCCACGCAGCCGAGCGCCATCTTCACCCGCATTCCTGACTTCAACAACTTCCACGGCACGGCAGTGCCTTCGGCTCCATCCTTCACGGGGCCAGGGCTCTGCACCTCCAACACGCTGCAAATGCGGAGCGGGGGCATCACAGGTCAGTGGGGCTGGGGTGCTGGGGGGGTTGTCCAGCTGCACCCCTGCAGTGCTGGGGTGTGGGGGTATCCTGGGGGCTCACTGCAGCCCCCTCCGTGCGCCACAGGTGGGGGTGTGACGCTCTTCATCGCCCTGTACGACTATGAGGCCAGGACAGAGGACGACCTGACCTTCCAGAAAGGGGAGAAATTCCACATCATCAACAACACGTGAGCCCTTCTAGGCCCCTGCCACCCCCAGCACCCCAGTGCCACCCTGGGGAGGTGCCTCCGTGCATGGGTACCCCGTGCAGGACCCAGGCTGGGGACCCCAGCTCTGCTGCGGCTCCATTGCTGGGTACCTGCAAGAGAGCCAGGGCCACGTGTGTCGTGTTGAGCGGCCTTGTGCTGGGGGAGAACGGGATCTGGGGGTGCTGTGTGCGGGGTGGGGAGGGCAGGACAGCCAGGTGCCTCCGTCTGTCCCTCCTCCTCACTCTTTGTTCCTCTTTCCCCAGGGAGGGTGACTGGTGGGAGGCCAGGTCGCTGAGCACAGGCACCACGGGCTACATCCCCAGCAACTACGTGGCCCCTGTGGACTCTATCCAGGCAGAAGAGTAAGTATGGGGGGCTCAGGGGTGGAGGAAGACCCCAACCCCATCTGCCTCGGACCCAGGTGTCCTGGCACTCCCGGCGAGCCCTGGCAGTGCTGGCAAGGGGGCCCGTGGGTGGGTGTCCCACGGTGGTTCCCCCCCGGCGCTGAGCCTGGCCCCATGGCAGGTGGTACTTTGGGAAGATCGGGCGCAAGGATGCGGAGCGGCAGCTCCTGTGCCATGGCAACTGCAGGGGCACCTTCCTCATCCGGGAGAGTGAGACAACGAAAGGTACGGGGACAGGGATGGGGACACCGGGGGGCTGCGCCCTGTGTCCCTCCCTGACCCACCCTGCCCTGTGCTCCCACATAGGAGCCTACTCCCTCTCCATCCGGGACTGGGACGAGGCCAAGGGAGACCACGTGAAGCACTATAAGATTCGGAAACTGGACAATGGGGGCTACTACATCACCACCCGTGCCCAGTTTGACACCGTCCAGCAGCTGGTCCAGCACTATATAGGTAGGGTGGGATGGGGGGGCACGGGTGGCGTGGAGAGGGGTAGGGAGAGCCCAGGTTACCCTTTGGCAAAAGATAGCCATCTGGGCTAACTGGGTTTAACGGTAGGAGGGGGCTGTTCTGGTGGTGGCATTAGGGGACCCCCCGGGGGTGCCCCCCTTCTGAGTCCTGGGTGCAGGGAGCACCCAGGCTCTCCGGAGCTGTTAAATAGCCCCTGGGTCTGGGTGGGCACGAGCCATGGGCACAGCCAGGGGAACTGGGGATCCAGCACAGCCCGAGGGGGTGCGGGCCATCCCGGGGGAGGCAGAGGGGGGTGAACCCCATTTATATGTGAGCATGTCAGGGGTTGACTGGACCACGCAGGAGCCTGGGCGATGCCTGGGGCAGTGGGTGGGTGCAGCGGGCTGGCGGGGGTCCCTGTGTGGCTGACGGCTGCCCCTGCCACCCCGGTGCCGCAGAGCGGGCGGCTGGGCTGTGCTGCCGCCTGGCCGTGCCGTGCCACAAGGGAACCCCCAGGCTGGCCGACCTCTCGGTCAAAACCAAAGACGTGTGGGAGATCCCCCGCGAGTCGCTCCAGCTCCTCAAGAAGCTGGGCAACGGGCAGTTCGGGGAAGTGTGGATGGGTAGGGCCTGGTGGGCAAGCTGGGGAGAGCGGGGGGGGGGGATGGCAGGGGCACCCCCAGGCCTGGCACCCCCCACCCCTGGGGAAGGGGCTCCTGCCTGCTGGGGCAGGCTGAGCGACACCAGTTTGACGGCATGGGGATAAGTCCCGTGTCCTGCTCTGGGGTCACAACAGGTACCCCGGGCGTCCACGTGATGTCCCTGCATGGGTGAGCAGCCCCCCATTTCAGATGGGAGCACAAGACCAGGCCGAGGGATCCCCTTTTTGCCATCCTCTTCCTCCAGTGCCCCATGCTCGCTCCGCTCGGCATGCATGCTGCATTCATCCCATCGCACCCCCTCCCTCCCTCCTACCTTCCCTGCCCCCCCCCCGCAGAATATAACGACGGGTTGTGCCATCTGCTAACCCGCGCGTGCCCCGCTATGAAGCCCCAGACCCTGGGATTAGCTAAGGACGCCTGGGAGATAGTGCGGGAATCCATCAGCCTCGACAAGAAACTCGGCATGGGATGTTTCGGAGACGTGTGGATGGGTAAGGCTGGCCCAGCCGGCCAGTGGGTGGGGGGCACAGGGGGGGCAGGAGCAGTCCGGTCCTGCCCTGGCAGGCAGCATCACGGGATGCCAAGCGGTACCCACTGCTGGGGGGGATGGCAGCTTGGCACAGGCTCCCCCGTGGAGGGATGGGGAATGGGGTGAGGTTGGCATTAGGAGATGAACTCACAGGTGCCTTGTCCCCATGCCATGGGGTGAGGGGGACTCCTTGTCCTGGGTGGGATTTCCTTGCCCTGCCCTGATTTCCTTGTTCCTCCACCCATGCAACCCTCCATGCATCCCTCCCACCCTCCATCCATCCATCCTTCCATGCAAGCATGCACCCCTCCATCCACATACCCTCCTCCATCCACGCACTCCTCTGTCCGGTCCTGCTGGGGCTGGCTGTCCCCTGAGCTCACGGTGACGCTGTGTCCCCGGCCCAGGCACATGGAATGGCACCACGAAGGTGGCGGTGAAGACGCTGAAGCCGGGCACCATGTCACCCGAGGCTTTCCTGGAGGAGGCTCAGATCATGAAGCGGCTGCGGCACGACAAGCTGGTGCAGCTCTACGCCGTCGTGTCGGAGGAGCCCATCTACATCGTCACCGAGTTCATGAGCCAGGGTGAGGGGGGAGCACTGCCCGTGGGACCCCCCAGCATTCCTTCCTCCAGCTCTTCTACAAGCCTCACCCTGCCTGGGCACAGCTGGGGTGGGCAGGGAGCTGGTCCCAGGGCTGGGGGCTTGCAGGGGGTGGGCACCCTTGGGTGGGCACGGCTGGTTCTCAGGCGCTTTGACTGGCACCCTTTGCCTGCAGGCAGCTTGCTGGATTTCCTAAAGGATGGGGACGGCCGCTACCTGAAGCTGCCCCAGCTGGTGGACATGGCTGCCCAGGTACCGGGGATGCTGGCACAGGGTGGGGGTGCACCCAGGGGCTGCATCTGGGGGGTTCTCACTGCTTCCCACCCCCGCCAGATCGCGGCGGGCATGGCCTACATTGAGCGGATGAACTACATCCACCGGGACCTCCGCGCTGCCAACATCCTGGTGGGAGACAACCTGGTGTGCAAGATCGCTGACTTCGGCCTCGCTCGCCTCATCGAGGACAACGAGTACACAGCGCGCCAGGGTGAGCCGGTTTGGTGCCCTGCTGCTGTGGGGACGGCTGCCCTGTCCCCTCTGTGCTGCATCCCACCCTGGGCCCGGAGCTGGTCATCCCCAGTGCTGGGTGTCCTGGGCAATGGGTGTCCCAGGGGCTGGGTGCCCCCAGGGATGGGTATCCTGGGTGATGGATACCCCAGGGGATGGGTGTCCCAGGGGATGGGTACTCCAGGTACAGGGTGTCCCCAGTTCAGGGTGCCCCATGTGTGGTGTACCCCAGGCAGAGGGTACCTTGGGTGGTGGGTGCCCTTGGTGCACGGTGTCCTGGTGAAGGATCCTCCCGGTGCAGGGTACCTTGGGTGCAGGACACCTTCAGTACAGGGTGCAGCATGTCCCCAGTGCAAGGTGTCCCAGTTGCGGGCTGTCCCCAGTGCTGGCCCTGGATGTGGGTGCAGCAGGGTGCCCTGGCCATGGCTCACCTGCCTCCTCTTGCAGGTGCCAAGTTCCCCATCAAGTGGACGGCCCCCGAGGCCGCGCTTTTTGGGAAATTCACCATCAAGTCAGACGTCTGGTCCTTCGGCATCCTCCTGACTGAGCTGGTGACCAAAGGCCGGGTGCCCTACCCAGGTATGGCAGCGGGCACCCTTGGGGTGGGCTGGGCAGCAGGGCGCAGGCCGGGCAGGGGCTGACCCTCCCCCGCTGCCACCAGCAAGGCTTGCCCCATGCCTCAGTCTCCCCATCAGAGAGACCAGCGCTACGCCAGGCTTCCTATCCAAACCACGGGGCAACGTTGCTGTGTCCCTTGGTGTGCCTCAGTTTCCCCACTGGCTCATCCTGTGGGGGTGCTGGTCACTGAGCTGGGGGTCCTTGTCACGCAGGGATGAACAACCGGGAGGTGCTGGAGCAGGTGGAGCGGGGGTACCGCATGCAGTGCCCGAGCAACTGCCCACCCTCCCTGCACGAGGTGATGGTGCAGTGCTGGAAGCGGGAGCCCGAGGAGCGCCCCACCTTCGAGTACCTCCAGTCCTTCCTCGAGGACTACTTCACTGCCACCGAGCCCCAGTACCAGCCGGGGGACAACCAGTGACCTGCTGCTGGCACCCCCCAGCCGGGCTCTGGGGTGGCTTTTGGGAAAACCTCCCCCTTTTTGCAGGGGGACGTTGCTCCGTCTGCTTGTGCAGGCCCCCCCCTCAAAAAAATAATGCCTGTCAGGGGATGCTCAGGGTGCCCCCGGCTTTGCACAAGGATTTTGGACTCAGAGAGGGGGCAAAGCTGTGCCCCCCCCCAGCCCCCCTTACCCCTCTCTTGTTGCCTTTACACCCAGCTTTGAACCTGAGAAGTGCTTTGGCTGTGGGGAGGGGGGGGTACCCCACTGTGCTCCCCCCAGACACCCCTAGACCTGCAGCAGCAGAAGCCTCAGGGAGGGGGGACCATGCCAACCCCAATCTCCTCTCCTCCAGCTCAGCTCTGCACACCTTGGGGGGTTCAGCTCCCCAAATCCTGGTGCTGACCTGGGGAAGATCACCTCAACTTCCCTCCCCCTCCCCCCCCCGTTATATTGTCTTTAATTTATAAGATTTTATACCCCTCACCCAGCAGTCATCTCACCGTCAGGAATCCCTGGGGTATTTGGGGGGATCCTTTTGCTCCCCCCTTTTATCTCCTCTCCTTATAGTAGAGCCAAGTCCTGAAAGCCATAAACCTCTGCTTGCACTGGCGGGGAAACAAGGGGTCCCGGGGGGGCCAGGGGTCCTTGGGGGGCCCAGGCTGGGGTGGGACAGCTCTGCCCCAGGGGCTGTTTCCTGCTGCCCCATGTCAGGCAGGAGGGGGGTATGGGATGGGGTTACCCCCACGGCGCTCAGGGGGGTCCCCACTGCAGCTTGGCTCAAACCGCTGCGGCAAGCGTTACAGGGGGCTGGGGGGGGGACTCGGGGCACAATGTGAATGTGATGGTGCTGGGGTGGGGGGGGATGCCACCCTGCCAGCTGGCTCCTGGGGGGCCGGCTGCCCCCCTGGGCACCCCCTTTCCTAAAGGGGGGTGCCTGTAGTCCCAGGCTTGGCCCCAGCCTTGCTCCCCATGGCCAAGAGCCCCCCAGCACCCATGGGGCAGGGCTGTGGGTGGCCAGTGCCATCCAGGGGGGGTGAGGGAAGAGGAGGGGAGGGATTTGTTGTTTATTTTTTTTTAAATCCAGTCTGTAAATAGAGAGAAATAAAACCTTTCTAACAAGTGTGTGTGGGGGGGGAACCTGAGTCCTTTTTCCCCCCCCCTCAGGTTGAGGAGCTGCCCCAGGTGGGTATAAGGCAGTGGGCAGGGTGGGCTGGGGGGTGGCTAGAGCTGGGGGGGGGGGGGCAACCCTGCACTGCAGGAGTTGGAGTGGGGACACCCATCCCCATGCAGGGGGGCTCCCAGGTTCAGCAAGCCAGGACTGGGAGCTGTATCCTCACCCTCTCCAGCCCAGGGCACAGACATAGCCCAGGCTGGGGGGGCCACCCCCGTGGGGGAAAGCAGGGAAAGGCCCCCCTGCCCCCACCCCCCCCTCCAGCCATTTAGGGCTGCAGCGTCAGTTCCCCTTGCAAAGAAAAGCCTGGAAAAGCAGGCTGGGAAGCATTTGGGTTTGCAAAGCTGCCCCCACACAAGGCAGTCCCCCCCCACACCCAGCATCCCCACTGTCCCCTCCTGCTAGCTTGCAGGCATGTGCGTTAACGAGGCAGCAGCCTGGGTTTAATTAGCAGGGGGGGTGTCTGGCCAGGGGAAAATGCTGGCACCCTCCTCCGTGTGAGGGCAGACATGCCAGTGGGGGGGTCCTGTGCTTGGAGGCTGGGGAAGAAAAGGTTAATTTTCCTTGCAGCTTGGCCTCCCCAGCAGGGCCCAGCTGTGGCGGCTAATGAATTCCCCAGCACTGGTGGGAAGGGGGGACTGGCCCTGGCCCCATCCAGGGGGGGCTCAGGCTAGGGGGGAGGCCCTGGGCAGGTGGGGAGAGGGGCACGAGGCCAGTGCCAGTGGGTTTGGGGATACGCTGGGGGGCCTGGGGACATGCCACCATCCCTGGGCACCTCCCCAGCTCCGCTTCACCCCAACTCCTACAAGGGCTGCAAATCCTCTGGGCACAGGGTCACGCAGTGGAGCAGGGCTGGATGCAGCCGCACCCCTTCCCCATCCCAGGGAAAAATCCCTCCGGGAAGGGCCAGGCCCCCAGCCAGGCTTGGCTGGGCAGCGTGGCACGGTGCCCGGTGCTGGGGGGGCCAGGCGAGGAGAGCAGATTGCGTGGCACCGCCAGCCGAGGCGAGGAGGCGGTTGGCACCGGAGCGCAGCGGGTAGAGCCCTGGTGCCAGATTGCAGCCACCGGCTCCGGCTGCCCCACGCCTGGGGCTGGGCACCCAGGGCCACACAGGCGTGGGGGGTGAGGGCCACGTGGGGCACCCCACGGCCACGGCAGCATCCTCATCACACCCCCCTGCCTGGGGGAGGTTGGGGCTTTGGGTTGTGCCACCCCTTGGCTCTGCCCACCCGTCTGCCCCCCGCTTTGTATCACCCCCGTGCTTGGCGTGCACACCCATGTGTTCAGTGCACACGTGTTCACATGCACGCCGCCTGTCCTGGGTGTGCACACGCGTGCATTCAGTGCAGCCCTGCTCCGTGCATGCGTGTGCACACACACACACACTCTAATATTCAGTGCACACAGGCTCTGACACATGCCCAGCACCCCAAAACAGCTCTCCCTTTGTGTAGGGTGCACACATCTCACCCACGCAATGTGTCCCTTGTCCCCAGGCCCACGGGGACACACATGCTGTACCTCCCCAGCCCCATGTGGGTGGCAGGGCCCTCCAGCTGGGGGGAGCACCCCGGTTCAAGCCTGCTCCCTGAGCCGGGCACAGCACTGCAGGGTTGGGGTCCCCCCCTGTGCCCCCTAGCACCAGTGCTGGGCAGGATCCATCCGCAGCTCAGCCCTGGTAATTAAAGTCTCCCACTTAATTGCAACTGGAGGTTTCGTAGAGCAGGGCTGGCTCGGAGGGGGCTATGGGGACCCCGACCTTGTGCGCCCTGGCCGAGGTGGGGGGGCCAGGCAGCAGCTGCTGGGCGCTGGCTTGGGAAGGAGATGGATGCGGCTGCACGGCCGTGGCGGGCACCTGTGGAGAGAAGAAGGCTGGAAAGCAGAGCCGGGTGGGAGGAGGGAGCAGCTGGGCACCGGTGGGGAGGAAGGCTCACCATCACCCTCGCCATGTCCACAGGCAGCCCCTCCATCCAGGATGCGATGGGCTGATGGGCACTGCCGGATGGACCCTGGTGTGCTGAGCCCTGGCTGTGCCAACCCTGACTTGATCCCTGTTCCTGCCTGCTTGGGCACGCGGAGGGGCTGATCCCACCACGCTCCGGCTGCCCAGCAAGGTGACACCTGGGCAGCAGTGAGCAGGATCAGACCCTTGTGCTCTGCTGGCTGCCAACCTGGCAATTCCCTCCAGCGCAAAATTCACTTAAAAAGGAATAAAACCAAATCTGGGACCTGGCCTGGTGTGGAGGGGCAGGGTGGCGATGGGGACTCCCCACCACTGCCCTCCTCATGCTCCGCTTTCACCTTCCTGCAGCTTGGGCCAAATCCTGCCCTCCCGATGGGAAACGATGCCACCCCCCCTCGTGTCCCCAGCTGAGGACCCCCATCCCCAGCAGTGCCGGTGGCAGCAGTGGGGCAGGGTTGAGCCAGAGGGTTTGTGCTGACCGTGCCGTGTCCCGGGGGCCCGCACGGATCTGGCCATGTGCTTTTACATGCTGTCGGGCTGCCACAATCCCTGCAGGACCACGGTCACGTCACTGCAGTCTGTCCCCAGTTCTCACCTTCAGTGTCGTGAGCGTGAAAGCTCTCGAGGACAGAGAGCGGGGCCCAGGATTGCAGGGACCGGTGTGAAGGGGCTGAAGGCAGGGACCCTCATCCTGGCCTCCGTCCTCCTGTCCTTTCCCCCTCTCCCCCCATGGGTGCCCCGAGGCAGGGGCGAAGGGGTTAAAGTGTTTCGCCCTGGGGTGGCTGCAGCCTGAGCAGGGGAGGGGGCATTGATTTTATGCGAATGCTGGGTTGCATCGACCAGGGATGGGGGGAGGGAGGGATTGCTGCTGGGGGGGGCACGGCCGCCCTGCCCGCTTCTGGGGTCAACCCCGCCAGAGTCCCCGCAGCTCCCGGCAGCCCAGGGCAGGGTCCACCCTGAGTGCCTCCAGCCAGCAGGGATGGAGAGACTGGGGAGGAGAATGGGACCCCCCCCTAAAGCTGCTGCAGGGTTCATTTTTGCTGCAGAGCTTGGGTTGGGTGCTTGAAGGGAACACGGCTGTGGGTGCTGGGGAGGGCAAAGCTCATCATCCAGACCCGGGGGCTCTGGCCCCTTCCCCTCCCAGCTGGCCAGTCCCTGCAGCATCACAGGCGGTGCTGCAGAGCCAAGCCCTGGCTGCAGCATCTTCTGGAGAGGAGGCAAAAGCAGCTCAGCACCACCTCCCTGCCCTCACCCTGCCTGCAGCTGAGGGCCGAATCCAGCAGGAGGCTGCAGCATCAGGTCCCCCCGCTGCTCCTCAGGACCCCCATCCCCATCGTGCCCAGACCTGCCCTCCCTGCTCCTGCCTGCAAACCCTGCCCGTGCCTGCCAGCCCACGCGGTCCCGCTCCGGCTGGCTGCTCTGCCCCGCCTGTGCCAGCCTCGGTCCACACGAGCGCGGCGGCAGCTCGCGGGCGGGAGGTTCTGGAGAGAACATGCCCACCCGGTGCCAAGCGCGCGGTGGGCGCAGGTGTGAGACCACTGCAGATGGCCGGCGCTGCAGACCCTGGCATGAGGGAGCCGCCGCGCTGCCACCCTCCCCGGGGGTCCTCTTTCCCAGAGCTGCTGTCGGGAGCCATGTCTCCCTTGTGACCGGGAAGGAGCCATCCCCACCCAAAACAAGCCCGGGGTCTGTCCCTGGCCCCTCTGGCCCAAGCTCCCCAGGGACCGGTGGAGCCTGCAGAGCTCCTGGGTCGTGGATCGGAGCCGCGCCCCAGCGGCAGCAGTGGCCAGACAACAGTGGAAAGTGGCCAAAAATGTGGTTTTAGGCTTGACCAGGCTTGGAACTGCTGGTCCAGGCCTGCAGGGACTGTGTCCCCAAAGGGGAAACTGAGGCAAAGAGGGATTTATCGGCAGTCACCCAGCAGCTCAGCACGAGTCACTGGGAGGGGACACCTTCTTCCATGGAAAAACAACTGATATTTGGAGAGCCACGTACTGGCCACAGCAGCATCTGTGACAGCAATGGGGGAGCAGCAGGATGTGGTGACAGAGGTTTCTCGGGCGAAGCAAGGCGTGGGGACAGTCGGGTCACGCAGACACTCGCAGATGGGGAGGAGGCACAGCAGGAACCTTGCTCTGCCCGGGGCACAGGGCTGCTCGGGGCTGCTCAGAAACGGTTGCGTTGGGGAGAAATCTGGGATGGTTTTGCTGCTGCTGTGGGGAAGCACGGGGCTGGAATTTGGGGATGGATGGGTCTTTTCTGCCGCAGTTACATTTGTCAAGGTAAAATCTGGCTGGCCCCAATCCTCTGCAGACACCCCAAACCCAGCTGGGGTCTCTGGACCATGCTCTCCACAAAGGCAGCTCCTGCATCCCAGCAATGCATCAAACACCCTTCACTGTCCTCCTCGCCGCCCTGTGCCCGTGCACCCCAGCTCTCCCCCTCAGCACCGCACTGCACCCCGCTGCCTCCCAGCCCTCTGCTCCCACCCAGGGAGCCGGTGGCTTTCAGGGTGCCCACTGCCACCACCCCCCAGCCAAGCCAACCCGAGCTTTCGGGGGACAAACCAGGCAGGTCACCCGCTGGCCTGATCCTGGCAAGGGTGCTGGCGAGCAGCACCTTCCCCCCCGGGTTTGCGGAGGGGGGGGCTGGACTCTCCGGGTCAGCTGCCCGCAGGGTGCGGGGACACGGGCTGAGGGCTGGGGACAGCGGTGGCCCCGGCTCGGCAAAGCAGCCACTAGATGGTAGCGTAAGTCCACGCCAACGCTGCTGACACAGCACTTGGCTGGGAGCGGGGACAGGGTGCCCGGGTGACCCGGGTGGCCCTGGGGACCCGCCTCCACCACCCATCTCCCCGGGGAAAAAGAGAGAGCGGAGGGGCTGAGCACCGGCGGAGTTGTGACACGGGTGGCAGGGGCACGGCTCACCCGCGCCAATGCCCCCTGCCACGGCTGGACGCCACCGAGGCACCAAACGGGGGGTGCGGGGAGGACCCCACTCCCAAACCCATCGCATCCATCTCCCCGTTTCCACCCCAACCCACCCCGTGCAGCTGAGCTGGGGACAGCTGCGGGGCACAAGCCTGACTTGAGAGGGGACTGGGTTTGTCCTGGGGCCTTGGGGTGACACAGGGCACCCAGCTCGGCATGGGGGTCCCATGGGAGCCTAGCAGGGCTGGGGTGTGGGTGCCTCTTTGCAAGGACCTCACTGCAAAGTGCCTCTTCGCTTTGCTCCTCATCCCCGCTGCCAGCCCTGCCGAGGGCTCCATGCCAGACTGATATATATATTTTATGATAACTATAGAGATGCACTTCAAACCTGACAAAGGACTTTGACAGTTTTAAGCATCTCTTTGATTAATACATGACCTTTTAATGCTTTGGATTAAATTAATAAATCTTTTACATTCTAACCCGTTCTGCTTGCAATGTAATGTTTTTTGTACGACCTCCTTCTCTCCCTGCCCATGCAAGACAGCTGACCCATCCCTCCGTCCCGCTCCCCTGGTGCACACACAGGTACAGCAATACACAGCTTTGCAATATTCATAGGGCGCAAAGCCCTGCAAGGCAAGAAGGGAGGGATCCTCCTCGTTTTTTGAACCGTCCCTAAAAATAGCAAGAAAATTCAAAGCTGACATTCAGGGCGAGGGGACGAGGAAGCCTGCAAAGTTGCTCACTCAGCCACCAGCAATTGCAGCGATCCTGTCTGCGTGTGCAGATTCCTCTGCTGACCGGGCTGAAGCCCAGGCCTCCTCTCCGCACCGCTTCCAGGAGCAATGCAGACCGGTCCCCATCCTCATCCGGGGTGTGCAAAGTCCAGCCAGCCCCTGATCCATCCCCACCGATCCCGCTGGGGTACACGGAACTCTAGGGACAGAGCTGCCAGCTTTTCAGGTGCAATAGGTCCCTGCTGGAAGATAGCTATCAGCTTGACCCCAGCTCACCAATACATCCCAGTCTGGCTGTGAAGCTGGGGTTCCCAGTGCGTATCGTGAGCACAGCTTCACTCCTTGCTGCCTGTTGATCCCAAAACACACACCAAACCCCAACCTGCACCACGCAGACGAGGCGGAGGGCTGCTGTAAAGCCAGGTGCTGTGTCTCTCCCTGCACCCATGTGTTATTTCATCGATGACTCACGTGTTATTAGCAGCCAAGCAATATTCCCAATTCCCTGGAGTTAACCCTTCACTCGTCACTCACAAAAACACAATGTCATAACAAACATCAGTAGTATTATCTACTTTAATTATATTGTATCTACCCAGCTCTGGGAACATTAACATCGGCGGAGACTTGGAGGGAAGGTGCTAGGGGGATGCTCCGTGGAGGAAGGTCACGGGGTGCTCAGGGGGCTGGGGGGCTTCTCCCTGCTCTGCCACCACTGTCCCAAGGGGCCTTGGTCACCACCTGCCCTCCTGGCATCCCCTTTGGGACCTGGCGAGAGGGGATGCAGTGCTGTACCCCCAAGAAAGTGGAGGAGTAGGATGATATCAAACAGCGAGGAAGTTTCCAGGTCTCCAGGTTTTTTTGCTTAAAAAAAAAAAGTGGAGGGAAAAAAAAGGGGGGGGGACATGGGGGGGGGGCGCTTCTTAGGGGTGCGTGAGGGCGCAGGGGTGCTGAGCTGGAGAGGGTGATGATGTTCAGGTGCGCACCCCAGATTGTGGCAGGGGGCCGCAGGGGCTGTGCGTGTGTCCCCCTCAAGCCTGCATCCTCAGGGAGGGGGGTGCGCAGTGCGGGTGCAACCCGGGAGAGGGCAGCAATGCCCCGCGCATCCCACTGGGACCTCGGGGGGGGGGGGGGGCGGGCATCCCGGGGGTGGGGGGGGGGCAAACCACCGTGGTTTGTCCCCCCACCCGCCGGGGTGCCCCCCCATAAGTATCCCCCTCCCCAAGCAGCGCGCAACGGAGGCGCGCCCGTTTGCGCCCCTCCCTGCGCGCTTCGCAGCGACGGGGAGGAGAAAGAGGGGCGGAGGGGGGGGGGGGGAGAAGGAAAGGAAGGATGGAAAAAAAAGGGGGGGGAAAGGAAGGACTACAAGGCCCGGCATGCCCGGCGGTGCTGCACCGGCTCCCCGGGGATGCCGGATGCTGGCCGTGCCTCCTGACAGCGGAGCGAAGCGGAGCCGCGGTCCCCGGCCGCGCACGGAGAGGAGAGAGGGGCAGGGCGCGCCTCGCCGCCGGCTCCGCTCCCCCCCTCTTATCCCAGCCCCCACAAAGCCGGGAGCGGCAGAAGGCAAGAGCGAGGGAGGAGGTGGAGGAGGAGGAGGAGGAGGAGGAGGAGGAGGGAGGAGGAGGAGGAGGAAGGGGGGAGGCAGCGGGCAAGCCAGGGCTCTGCTGCGCTGTGTCTTTCTTTGCTTTCCGCAGGCGGCGAGCGGCGGAGGCGCAGAGGGGAGGTCGGTTCCCCTCCGCCTCCCGCTCCGCTGCCTTTTGTGTGTGTGAGAGGCGAAGGGGGGGGGCAAAAAGAGGAGAAAAAAGGAGGAAAAAAAAAAAAAAAGCGAAGCGGTAGCGGGGAGAGAAAAGCCCGGAAAAAAATAAAATAGAGGGGTGGAGGTGGGGGAGAGGGAAGGAGGAAAGCGGAGAGGAAAGAGCAGGCAGGGGACGGAGGAGGGGGCGGGCTGGCAGGAGCGGAGTTGCCTGGGGAGAATGTGAGCAGGAGGCGCTGGAAATGCTCTCGTTGAAGGTGGCGAGCGGTGCCGAGGGCTCCGGGACCCCCGCGGCCGGTCAGGAGGCAGCCCCGCCGGACGGCAGGAGCCTCCCCAAGCGGGCGGGCTCCGAGGGGCTCGGAGCGCAGCAGCCGGCGGGTGAGTACCGGGGACCCCCCGCCTTTGTGTGGGGCTGGGAGGCGGGAGGGGAAAGGTTTTGGGGGGGGAGGACACACGGGACACCCCCTTCGGGCAGAGCGGAAGGGGGGGGAGGCGGTGGCGTGTCCCCCGCCGTCCCCTCCGCTGAAGTTGCGCGGCGAGTTGGTGCCAAATTGCAGGAGTTTAATGGCACTTGGGGCGGGGAGGGGCGGGCGGGGGGGGGGGGGCCGGGTCGAGCCCCCGACTGGGGGGGTGCTGCGATCTCCACGAGTTCGGCCGCCTCCCCCTGGCCGCCCCCCCCCGCCCCCCGCCTGCCCCCCCCCCCCGGCTGCGAGCGCTGAGTGACAGCTGTCAGAGCGGGCTCTCTCCGCTAGAAGGCAGGCCGCCGCCGGAGCCGCGCGTCTCACCGACGTTTGGGGTTAGCCGGGCTTCCCGGGGGACGGGGGGGGCCCCCCGGGGCACAGCATCCCAACTCCTTTCCCTGGCAGCCCGGCCCCCTGGAGCGGCGGGCGGGCCCGCGGGGGGGCTGCCCCGGGGCGGGGGTCGGTGGTGGTGCGTGGGGTGAGGCGGGGGGCTCACCCCAATCCCGCCGGCGAAGTTGTGTGGTCCGCGGTGCAGGGCTCGGTGAGCGGTTGTCACTTCGGTGCCTGTCATCCCCCCTCTGATTTGTTTTTATCGATCAGCTGATTTAAATCCCCCCCCCCCCCCCCCCCTGCTCCGCGATCTGGCGCGGCCCCTCGGTGCTTGCACAGCAATGGGGACCCCAGGGGAGCAGTGGCTTTGGCAGGGGGTGCCATCACCCCATGGGGGTCATGCTAACGCCAGACCCTCTCCCCACCCTGGGGATGTGTTTGGTGTCCCCAAGGCCAGGGCAGGTGGAGACACCTGGGTCCCCCCACTTGTTTATGTGCTGGCAGGGGGACATGGCCCCAGCTGCGACCAGGTGGCCTCGTGTGTCCAGCCCCTCGGCCCGTGGCTGCCAGAAGAGCCCCCAAAACAAAAGCCGCGGGCTGAGCTCATTGTGTGCCACGGTGGAGTCGCTCCAGATTTATCCTGGCGTGACAGAGAGCAGAAGCGAACCCCCAGGGCGACAGGCACGGATCCTGCCCGCTCGCTTTTGACCCAGGCGCTGTCGGGCGCTGGGGGCGCGTGGTCCATATTGGGGGCCCCCCCAGGCCTCCCCCCCCCCCTCGCCCTTTCCTCGCCCCCCCAGGTGTCCCCTTACACTGGCTGCTCCTGCTGGGCTGAGGAATTTGCAGGGGAGGGTGGTGGTGGTGGTGGGAGGGGGGGAAGAGGAGAGCGAGGGGGGGCGGGGTGGGGGGGTGGGCTGGAGAAGGGATGGCATGGCGCCAAATTCCGCTCTGCCATGTCTCTGTAACCTGAATAGGCCAACTCCATCCCCGGTGCGAGTCCCTCGGGGCTCTGCCGCGCTCCGATGCAGTCAGGCAGGAGGTGGCTTTCGCCCAGCTGCTGGCCTTCCCCCGCCCCCCCCCGCACCCCTCTGCACCCCATCAACCACAGTGCGGTTCCCTCCCTCCGCCGTCCGGTGTGCAGCAGCCGCCGCCAGCCAGAGCCACCGTGCACCCGCCGGGACACAAGCGGGCAGGAGGTGGAGGTGGCCGGGGTTTTGGTGGCGGGGGGAGAGGCGAGGGGTTGGCACCGGCATGGGGATGGGGTAGCCAAGGACACGGCGGGAATGGGGCGGCCGGTAGAGGAGAAGCGATGGAAACCCGTGGAAGGTTACGGGAAGCCTGGGGGGGCCAGCGCTGCCCTGGCCTCCTTAGAGGAGGCAGCAGAGACCTGGGGCAGGCTATTTCTGCTGAGATCCCGAGGAAAGCTCTGGGAGAATTGTGGGCTTCTATAAATAGTGTGTGTCAGCCGAGTGGAAACAGGGCCTTGAAATGCTCCTGCTATTCTCCCGAGTGCTTGGAACCAGCTCTTGGTAAACAGGGCAGTGGTGGGGAGGGCTGTTTCCTTCTTCCGGGCTCGTTAACGGGAGCGTGGTGGGGGGAGCAGGAGAGACTGGGGGGGGATTTTTGCCTGGCCATAGGGCAGGGCTCCCCCCCGGGGCCGGCTGGCTGGATGCTGGGCTGTGGCCGGGCTGCCCGGATGCGGGATGGCCCCTGAATGCGTCGCAGATGTCCCTGTCCCCCCCCCTCCACCATCCCCTCCCCAGCCCCACCGCCCGCCAAACTTCAGGGCTGGGGTGTGCCGCGCGGGCTGGCTGTGGTCCTCAGGGAGCTGGCGATGCCGGGGGCGGTTCTTGGGGCGCGAGGGCTCAGCTGGCCAGGGGATGCTCGCCAGGCCCCCTCTTCTCCCCAGCACGGGGCTCTGCGGGTTCGCAGCCTGGTTCCCCCACTCCTCACTGTGTGTCCGTCCATCTGTCCGGGCTGGAGTTGCTCCTGCTCTGCCTCAGGGCACACACTGAGCGATGCTTGGCCCAGTGTGTGTGCTGGAGGGCAAGTATTTGGTACTGTGAGACCTTCCCTCGCCATGCCTGGACACCCAGGGTGCTGGGGACCCCCTCCCTCGGGGGCTTTTGCATGTGGAGGGGACGTGATGACATGTGCCCAGGGTGTTTGGTTGGCTCCGGGCTGCGTCCTGGTGGTCCCACGGCCACGGGTGAGCATTTCAGCTTTGCGTGAGGACCCGGCATCGTGCGTGGCGTCGCCTCCCCTCACACCCGCGCCCCAGTATTTATTCCGTGCTGCAAACGGTGGCTCAAAAGCTGCGTTATTATTTTCCTTTTGAAATAACAGAGAGGGGACACAAATGGGGTGCTGCTACGGTGCCCGCCATGAGTTTTTAAGGTGATGTCTGGTGGGCTGCAGGGTGCGAGGGATCCAGCGCGTGCCCAGTGGGATTTGACGTGGCAAAGCAAAGCAACCAGGAGCTCAGGGGGGTGTCGCGGTGCTGGGGAGCTCACCCTGGCCCTGTGGGCTGGCTGACCCAGGTGAAGGCTGGGGTGCTCTGTGGCAGCACAGTGCAGCGTGCCGCTCTGCGTGGGTGGGAAGGGGCGAGCGCCAGTCCGTTTTTATTTTTTCTTCTCTCCATCTTTTTTTTTTTCCCCTTTCTTTCCTTTTTTTTTTTTTTTTTTCCCCTCCCTCTCTGTGGGTTGAGTGTTGGGGCGACAGACAGGGAAAGTCTGAGCAATGGTCTCCGCGCTGGTGCTGTCTTCAATCACCGCGTCCCAGAATCCCTCGCTCTGGGCCTTCTAGGCACAAGGGCTTACAGCGAAAATCGGCAGCTGCAGCTGCGAGTGAAAGCACAAGAGCCCGGCTGGGTCTTTGGCATCGGCAGGAGAGCAAAAAGCTGGGGGAGGCGAGGAGGGAAAGGAGGGCGGGGGGGGGGGGGAGAAATGTGCCCTGTGGTTTTTTTCCAGGCTTGCCACCGAGGGTTGTGTTTCAGAGCATCGGTTCCTGGGCGCGGGAAGAGGCGGGAAGGGAGGGGGGGTGCAGAACGATGCCTCCGGGGAGCTCATTAAAATCTGTCGGCTCCCCCCTTTTGCCGGCCGAGGGAGGCTGGATACGAAGGGGAAGAAGGGAGGGACGTGCTGGGAAGGAACATGCCTGCAAACTGGCTGCCCGGTGGGGACAGTTCCCAGCCCAGGCAGGAACGCTGCCCCGGGGGCTCACCTGTTGGAGCATGTAGGATGCCTGCATGCCAGCGGGGCCGTGACAAGGGCGGGTGCGCACCGCCACGCCAGGGACTCCCTCTGCGGCAGGGCAAAGCCCCCCCGGGGATGCTGAGCTGGGCTGGGAGGTGTGATGAGCTGCCACGGTGCAGGGGGGGCTGCGGTGGCCGGGGGTGCAGGGGGTCAGCAGGGTGCGGACAAGCGGGAGGGGGTGTTAGCGGGAGGTGTCGGCACGTGTGCAGCAGAGGTTGGTGCGCAGGGATGGATGGCGCTGGCGTGCAGAGCCGGGGGGTGAAGGTGGGTCTGGGCAGGTGCTGGCAGGGGACACGCCACCGTGGTGAAAACACCTCCTTCCCCTTCTCGGTGATGGGAACGGGGACAAACAGTGGCAGGGACCCCCCTCCCCATGCCAAAGCCCACCCCGCGCAGGCGTGCAGGCGGGTGAGCACTGATGCAGCCTGGCCTGGCGTGATGCGGGGAGACAGGGGAGCGGCGAAATGTGCTATTGATCCTCTCAGAGGGAGAGCAAAGCAGTTCTGGCATCCGCCAGCTCCAACCTCTGCCCTTCCCGCCGCTAAACGAGCTCCAGGCGGAGGGAGCAGCATCCCATCCCATCCCATCCCATCCCATCCCATCCCATCCCATCCCATCCCATCCCTGTGCCGCCACTGCTGCCGCCCCCGGGGCCCCGAGCCCCACGCACACTCTTTGCCTCCTGCTGACTTCAGCGCATCGGCTTGGGCTCGGCGCCTGTACATTCCTCGCAAAACCTGGGCCTAAAATATCTGGAGGAGGACGGAGCGCCTTGGGCAAGGGAGATGAGCTCTTCAGCTGCGGGAAAGAGGGAGGCTGCTCAGCTGGAGGCAACAGGGCTGCTCTGCTCCCCGCCGGCTGCGGGTCCCCTGGGAATTTGCTGGGAATGAATTTTTCCTGGTGAACTCAGTGGCTCGGTTTGGGATGGGTGCGCCTGAGCCGAAGCAGGGGCAGGAGGGGAGCGCGGCACCTCGTGCATCGCTGGATGGGTGGTATGGGGAGCAGGGTGGCAGGGGAGCAGGGTGATGGGGAAACAGGGTGGCAGGGAGCAGAGTGATAGGGCAGCAGGGTGGTAGGGAGCAGGGTGACCGGGGAGCAGGGCGGCAGGGTGACAGGGCAGCAGGGTGACAGGGGAGCAGGGTGGCAGGGGAGCAAGCTGGGGCTGGGTGGCTGAGGAGGGACAATAAATGCCGAGAGGGAGGTGCTAGGCGGGAGCTGTGTGAGAACCAGTTTGCGAGGTCCAGATTGGCAGCAGATCCTGAACCAGGAGGAGCTGAGCATCCATACGGCCCCTGCCGAGATCAGACGAGACGACAGCGACTCGGTTTGGGGGAAGAAATTGGAGGCGGGGGAAGCTTTTTTGCTGAAATGAAATTTGAACCCCAAAGTGGGAGGGAAGTGGAGGTGGGGGGCACGGCTCTCTCCACATGGTTATTACTGCTGTTTTCCACCCAGCTGAAAGGAGAATGTAGCTTAATATGGACCCGCGGGGAGGAGAAGCGATCGGGAACGGGGATTTGTCAGGAGGGAACTGGGAAACAGCGAGAGAGACGTAGAGGTGAGAGTGGCCAGCACATTGCCCAGGGAGGTGTTTGCAGCCCGGCAGGAGAGGACCGAGCTGGGCTGGAACAAGGCGCTATTGTTCTTGGCGAGCGGGGGGCCAGCCCGCGGCCCCCCCCAGACCTGCAGAGCTGGCGCGGATGCGGGGAAGGGTTTTTGGGACCGGTTTTCCCAGCAGATTGCTGGTTGGGGAGTGGGAAGAGCTGGTGGTGTTGGGGTGCGCCAAAGGGACAGGCCAAAACGCCGGGGGAGACGAAGGGGCGGGTGGGGGGTGATGGCAGGTGAGCCGGGGGAGTTGGGGATCAGCGAGCGGGAGGGTGGGAGGGTGGGGGCGGCAGAGCGGGGGCTCAGTGGCCAGAGGATGGCGTGGGGAAGGGGCTGTGTGAGTGGTGGCAGGGCAAAGCCCGGTGTCCCTCGGCTGGCAGGCGTAGGGGCTCCTCCTCGACGCGTGCACGGGGCTGGGGAGGGCGAAATGAAGGGGCTTCTCCCCTTGCTGGCCCAAGGACCCCTATCACCCCGCAATCCGGGTCCTGCTGTGTTCCTCTCTTGGTTGTTGGCTTCTCTCTGGCAGCCCCCAGCGCACCGCCGCTATTCCCGCATGTCCCCTTGGTCCCTCACCCCCAGCGCCTGCCATCGCCACCCTTGGCACCGCCGCTGCTGTCAGCATCTCGCTTTCTGCCCCCAGCGTTGGGCACGGAGGCGTTGGCAAGAGCCGTGGCCCCATCCCGCTGTTGGCATCAGCCGCTGCGTTGCCGCAGCCACCAGCTGTCCCCTGGGCCATGCTGGAGCTTGGGGACACCCCAGGGTGCCGACGAGCTGGAGTGCAGGGGAGCAGCGAGGCACGTAGGGGCTGGAGGAACAGGAGGAACAGGAGGAGGAGGGAGAGACACACAGCCCTGTGGGGTCTCGGGGCTGTGGCTGGGGAGGGGGTGGTGAGGCAGGGGCCAGCCTCTGCACGACTTGGGGCGAAGCTGAGCTTGTCCCACCCCTCCCTGGGCTCCCTGTGCTGTAGCTGGGAGCCAGCCTTGCCCCCCCCCCCCCGCCCAGCTGGAAAAGAGAGACACCCCCTGCCTCCAGTGCAGCCCTGGCATTTGTTCCCCATCCCCCCCATCCCCCCCCCCCCCCCCCCCCCCCGTTCCCACCTCTCTGGTGCTTCAAACGCAGGGATGCCCTGAAGGCAGCAGAAGCACCTTAGCAAGTGCACACTAAATGTTTGAACACGCATGGGTGGCTTTGGCTTCACTGCTGCCCTCGCCCTTTCCAGCCCCTTCCCCAGCAGCTGCCTCTCTGGAGCCCCCAAATTTAGAGGGTACCCTGGAGGCTCCTCGTCTCCTCCAAGCCAGGGGTGTAATATTTGCTCAGCAGCTCTTGCTCTGGATTATTTGCTTTGCTCCGACCGAGCCAGTGCCGTGCTCAGCATTGCTGTGCCACCCCGGGTGTGTGTCATCATATGTGTGTGTGTGTGTCCCCCAGCCCACCCGCCGCCAGCCCCGGCCGCACGTGGTGGTACCACGGCATCCGCGCGATGCCCGCCTCCCCATCCTTCATCCCTGCATACTCCCCTCCTCATCCTCTTTGCCTCAGCACCCTGCAGCCAGGCCGGGCGCCTGTTGGGGCAGGGAGGGGGGGGAAACAGTGTTCCCCTCCCCTCCCCGGCATTCCTTGGGAGTGAAACACAAGAGCTGGCAGGGCACTCCTGCTTTCTCTGGCCTCCACTCCTCCGGTGCCTGAACAAAGCCCTCCTGCCTCTCCCGGGAACCCAGGGTTTGAAACAGGAGAGGCGGCTGGTGCTGCGTGGCAAGACGAAATGTCCTCCTCCAGCCTATTTTGGGTTTCTAGGGTGGGTGGGGGACAGAGGCAGGCACGGTCCCCGCGGTCCCTGCAAGGGGCAGCTCCAGCCGTGGGTACCCCCAGCTGGAGCTGCCCCTCGCAGGGATCGCGGGGACCATGCCCGCCCCGTGGCATCCTCCCCAGCCTGAGCTTTGCGTCCCTGCCATCTCGCTGCCATCCTATTGCTATGGAAACTGAGCCCGGGAGAGGACCGGTTCAACCCCAGTTTGGTCCCAGTTTGGCCCTAGCTCACATGCCCAATCCATCTGGAGCAATACAGGTCAGTGTATCGGGACCAGCTTCACCCCTTCGTCCTGCCATCCAGGATGATGCATCCCAGAGGGAGTATGCGCTCCGGCCCCCGGCCGCCTTCTCAAAGTCCAACACCCCCCTCCTTGCAGAACAAAGCCCCCCCCCCCCGCCCCCGGTGAAACAGGCCCCTGTCGGAGCGCAGTCCCCGACAGCGAAGGTTATTTTAATGGATGCATTACTTTAAACGAACCCTCCGCCATCTGTTCCACCCCCTAATTACGCATGCAAAAAAAGCCCATCTCACAGCCAGCGCAGGAGAAAGTAAAGATATAAGTGATTTAAATGCATGTATCCGCAGCTCCGCCAGCAGCTGGGCTGGGCTGCACTCCTCGCCTCCTCCCGGCTGCCTGGCGAGCCGGGCAAGTTGCAGGCAAGAAGGACGAGGGATGGCTCTCCTGGATCCGGCTGCTGCTGACACCTCGGGTGGGTGGCCGTGCTGCCGGCCGGTGGGTGCAGGCAGGGGTTGCTTGGACGATGGTGGCTGCATCTGTCCCCCCCGCTGCCTCTCCCCACCGCCCCCCCTGAAGGTTAGCTCTGCCTGCCGGCTGCCAGCCTCGGCGTGGTGGTGGCTGAGCCTTCAAAGCGTGGGACATGCCACTGTCCCCAGGCTGCCGCGGTGCATGGTGGGGGTTTGGGGGGGGGGAGCACCCCCGGCTTGGCCGGCCTCCTCGACCTGCGGCTGGTTGGTGGCGGCTCATGTGGGCAGGGGGTCCCACAGTGCCGGCTCTGGGTGTGCGCAGCCCACAGGGTGACGCTGGGGTCCTTGTTCTCTGGGAGAAGGGCTGGGGGGGGCTCTGCCCCCAGGCTGTGCGAGGGGGTGCGGGGCTGTTTCCCAAGCAGCTGCTGCATTTCCATGAGCCATCCCAAAATCCAGGGATGCCAGACCCTGAGTGCCCTTGGACAATGTTGAATGTGGGGGTCTGTCCACTCAGGCTGCGGAGGGCCGGGGGCTGGAGGGGCTCAACAAGCCCCCCTCGGAGAGGCAGAGCCCGTAGGTGTTTGAAAAAGCCTGGTTTTAAGTCAGCCTCCTGGTCTGGGGAGTCCCAGCCGGGGGCGGGGGGCAGTGACACCGTGCCGGGGCTGCGGCGCAGGGGGCTGCATCTGGCCACCCTCCCCAGCGTGACTCAGTTTCCCCCATCCCCAGTGCAAACCCTCTCCTTGTGCCAGCACCCGCGGGGCCAGGATGGGTGACCAGCGTGGCTTTGGGTGACCCCATGGTGACAATGCAGTACCGCGACCACCATCGCAGAGCCAACGCCTGGCGCCAGAGCTGGTGGTGGTCCTGGGTGCCGGCGTCCCCCCCTCTCGCTCCGTCTCCCTCTCTCTCTGTGCCTGACTGCAGCAGATGCGCCAGCTCTGCAGGAAGAGGGAATTAAGTTGGGCTGGAGGAATTTTAAAGATTGCTGCAGGCCTGAGGGTCTTAGATCCCCCCGCGGAGATGGGCAGTCATGCAGAATTAATCCTATCGGCAGCCTGGCTCGGCTTCAGCCGGTGCAGAGCTCCAGGAGAGCGCGCGGGAGCGCGGGGGGCGATGCTGGGGGCGGCTGAGCGAGCCCCGGTGCCTCTCAGCGTCGATGGGAAATTAATAATGAAAAATTAAAAGCCCCATCTCAGCCTTCCCCCCCCCCCCCCCCGCGCCCCTTCCCCAGCCCGGAGGTGGGACTCGTAGGGAGGGAGGAGGCAGGAGGATTCTGCAAAGCTTAAGGAAAACCTGTTTGCTGTAGCAAACGGAGCCCGGCGGTGTGAGAAAACACCGGGGCTGCATCCTGCTCTTGGTGAACGGTGCTGTGGTACAGCTGCGACTTTGCTGTGTGCCGCGGGGGTAGGCTGGCTGGGTCTTGGGTGGGGGCACCCCTTTGGTGCCATCCCCCAAACCCATCTGCAATGGGCTCGTGTGGTGGCAGGAGGCAGCTCAGGGTGCCGCGCTGGTGTGGGGGACACGGGGACGCACCAGACATCCCTGCGTGCTGCACCCGCCGCGTGCCACGTCCAAGGGGACGCCAGGGTGGCATCTGGGCACCCTGTGGCTCTGCCAGCCCCACGGGCAGCCTCGTCCCCATTGTCCCTCCTGGCTGCTGGGGCTGCGGTGCCACCATGCCAGCGGGCTCGGTGGCTGCGTGACACCAGGCAGGGTGGCCCGCAAGGGCTCTGCAGCTGCTGCCCAGCCCTCTGCTCCTCCGGTTTATAAATAATGCAGCACCGAGGCGTGTTGGCAGCGCCACGCACACGCCTGCAACCCCGGCTTGGCGGCGGGTGCTTCGGGGGCGAGCGGCGGGTGCTGTCACCCCATCAGGGTGACACCAAGCCGTGCCATCCCAGTGGGGAGGAGGCGAACCCCGGTACCCCCGCACCCCTTTGCTCCCCATGCTGTCCCCCAGCCCCACGCGCCCAGGGTGGGTGGTGGCGGTGGCGGGTGGCCGTGGTGACCCCACGCGCGGGGATGTCCCCGCCTCGTGGTGGTGGCGCCGATGGCGGCGCGCAGCTTGCATGGTTGCCATGGCGATGCGCCGGCGCTAACGAACCCGAGTAAACATTAACGAGGGAGAGCCCCACGCGGGGTGGGTGGGAGGGTGGGGGGCTGCGGCGCTTGGGCCTGGGGACCCAGGCGTCCTGCCGGGCTGGGTGCTGGGCTGTGGGTTCATAGGAACGTCCATGTGTGATAGGGCGCACGCAGGAGCATCGCCCCACCTGCCTGGGACCCCTCTAGGCGCTGCTTGAGGCTGTGCTTTAATGGCCAGACTGGGAGCTCTGGATGCTGGGCAAGGTCCTTGGGGACAACCGTCCGTGTCCCCTTCCCAGCTCGGGGGCACCCACGGTGGGAAGGGCCCCACCCTGAGGACCCGGGGTCCTGTCCTGCCTCTGCACAGGCACCGGTGCAGTGCATGGCACTGCTGTCCAGCCCTGGCCACCATCCCCCTCTCCCTGCAGCACCCATGGGTGCAGGTGTCAGGGGTGGGGGGATGCAGCCGCGGCTGGGTGCCCCCCGGGGCTGGCTGGGAGCTTGGGGTGTTCCTGGCAGCAGCTGCTGCGCAGCCCTGCCACCGCCACTGCCTGCAGTTGTCACCATGACTCAACTCCCCGCGTCCCTCCCTTTCCCCCAGCCACACCACGGGGACCCACACCGTGATCTGGGTGGGGGTCAGGGTGGGGGTCAACCCTCCCCACCAGCAGCTCCACCGCGCCCAAGGTCCCCTCCAGCGTTTAACGGTGCTGCAGCTCATTAAACAGAGGTGCAGGTGTCCCGGGTACCTTCCTTCTCCCGGAGGGCTCTTAATGAGCGGCTGCTAACGAGCTCCCAGCCCCGGGAAGGGGCTGATTGGCGAGCAGGCACCCGGGAGCGATGCACGGGCTTCTTTCGGGGGCTTTAAGGGGGCTGAGTGATGCCACATCCCCTGCCCCCTTTGCCATGCCACGGACATGGCCTTTGCACCGTCCATGGGGGTCCCACATCACCATCACCGCGCTGGTGCTGGATGGCCCACGAGCGCAGTCCTGGGGAGCACCGGGGGGGCTTGTGGCCTGAGTGGGGGGCTCCCTGCCTGATTTTGCAGTGGGGCACCGTACCTGGGGAGAGGGCTGAGGGCTGTCACCAACCTTCCAGGAGCGCATGGACGTGGCAGCACCGCATCTCTCCCCGGGCTGCTGTGAGGTGTGTGTCATGGGCACCTGGTGCCCTGTGCCTCCGTTTCCCCTCCCAGGGACACAGGGCCCTGGGGGAAGGCGTGGGGGCTGCGCGGGCGTGTGGGGACGTGCGTTGAGGCTCGTGTTGGTCTCCCAGCTCCATTTTTGTCCCCGTAGTCGCATCGTGCAAAGCCGCCCAACCCCTGGGAAGCCCTCCTTGGATCTGTCGGCACAGGGGGCTCCGGGGGGGTCAGCTGAGGGCCTGTGGCTCCCGTGCACCCCAAAAATAGCCCAGTGGCACTGACGCCAGTGCGGGGGTGCAGGTCTGTGGGTACGCCAGAGAAGGTGGGCTGGGGGCTGCCTGGCTGGGGGGTGCCCTTAGGCCCATCCCCCTCCCTCGGGGCTGCAGGGGGCGACAGCCCATCCCACACAGAGCCATTGACCCACTCTGGGGCCAGGTCCCCCAGCTCCCTGCCGAAGGGAGCCCTAATCCTCCGTGACACGGTGCCCGGCTCCGTGGTGGCTAATTGCAGTGTCCCCAGCTGAGGATTATGGTTTAAAGCGGGGAAGGAGCAGCAGGAGCAGATGAGCTCCTGAGCAACAAAGCTCCCGTTTCCCTGCAAAGCGACTTTTATTAGGGGTATAATTAAAAGCTGACAGGAGGGGAAGATCACGGGGATGGTCGGGGCAAGGGCCGGGGTGAGGGATGAAGCCACCCAAAGGTCCCTGTGCCCCCTCCAGGCGTCCAACCCACCAGCCCCCTGCTCCGACCGCAGCGTTTCTGGCAGGGCAGGAGGCAGCGAGGTGCTGGGCTGGCGGAGGAAATCCAAACTCGGCCCCTATGAAAGGGGCTTTGTGTGCCCGGGAGGGAGCAGCCCTCCTCCTTCTTCTCCTCCTCCTCCTCCCCTGGCCGTGGGGCCGCTTTCCCGCCTGGGGGTGGCCTCACTGTGGGTGCCAGAGGGAAACTGAGGCACCAGGCAGCTTGGCAGCCCCGTGGCCTCCTGCCCCGCTCAGGCTCCTGCAAGGGTTTTTCTCCGTTGCTTACACCCGTAGCATCGGCCAGGTCCCATCAGCCGGTCCCTGGGGACGTGCTGGGCTCCCCCATGGGTGCTCCAGCTGGTGCTGCCCCTGCAGGGTCCCCAGGGTGGGTCCTCCCTGCTGGGGCTGGTTAAGGCTCTGGCAGTAGGAATGGAACTGTGGGTACAAAGGGACATCACGGGGATGGAGGGACATTTTCCCCTGTCCTCTTCATGTTGCCAGGACTGCCCTTCCCTCAGTGCCACTGCCTGCCTCAGTTTCCCTTTCCCCCCCCTTGTGAGCAGTGTAGCTGCCATCTGGCACGGTGGGACCCAGGATCATCCTGCGGAGCTTCAACCCCCATTGGTGATCCCAGCTGCCCCCACGGACGTGGCTGAGGTCCCCTGGGAAGGGGACATATGCTAGCACCCAGTGTTTTGCACATCCTTGGGCAGAAGCTCGCAGGAATGTCCCTCCCGTGCCAGCTGGGTCCCATTGCAGGGAGGAGGGTGGGTGCCAGCAGGACCCCCGGCTGGGTGTTGGCCCACCGGCTGCCTTGCCCTGGCCCAGCCCTAGCCCTGGCGGGTGGTGGGGGGCTTGTTCTTTGCCTGGACAGGAAGATGAATGAATTCCATTACGGGATCGCGATTTTATTCCACGTGTCAGGGAGCCCGAGATTAACTTGCTCACCAGGCTGTGACAAACCCAGACACCCACGTGCACGCGCTTGGGCGCGGGGGCTTTGCACACTCGCTGGGCACGGAGCTGCCTGAGACCCCGCCATGCCCCCCAGGACAGGCTTGGCCATGCCTGTTCCTGCAGTCACCAGCTGGGAGCCCTCCGGGCACCTGGGGATGGTGGCACTGGCCAAGGTGGGGGCCTGGCGCTGCCACTGTGCTGTTCCCTGTCCTAGAGGTCCATTGGCCACCGAGGATGCACATCTTGCAGTTGGGCAAGGGGTGAAGCATCCTTCTGGCACAGCTCCCGTGCAGCTCAGCACCGTGTCGGGAGGTTGCCAAAAAAACAGGCTGGGAGGGAGGCAGGGAGGTGGACACGGGGGTCTGGGGGCCTGTTGCGATGGCCGGCGGTGCTGGAGACATGACAAGGCCAGTGGACCGCTCTCATCTCGCCCCAGCCGAGCGGCTGCCCACCTTGGGAGAACGCATCGGGGCCGTGCATCCGCGTGCACACAGCCATGCCGTGCTGTGCCGTGCCGTGCTGTGCCATGCCGTGCAGTGCCGTGAGGCCGGCTGCTCTCCCCTTGCCGCCCCCCCTGCGCGGGCGCAGGCAGCTGGCTCTGTTTGCTGGAGGCTTTGCGCATTCCAGTTCGTGGGTCACTCGCCTTCGAAACCTCTCCGGGGACGGAGGCAGTTGGGAGCCGTAACAAACAATCCAAGGGCTCCAATGACGCCCGTGCCCGGCGCTGCCTGCCAGCACCGGGGGGGGACGGACGGGGGGACTACCGACGACAACCCTGGGAGGTGGCCGCCTGGGGTGCTGGAGGGGAGCTTGGGGGTGGTGCTGGGCGGTCACAGTAAAAATAACTGGGAAGGGGGACACACACCGAGCAGGTCTCCTTGCGGGTCATGGGAGTGATCGCTTTCTGGGGTGAGCAGGAGGGATGCTGCGGTCCCCTCTGCTTATGGGGTGCCAGCGCTGGGGTGTGGCAGGGGGGGCCGGCAGCGGGGCATCGTCCAGGATCCACGTGGTGAGGGGTCTGGGAGCCAGCAGGCATGGTGCAGGCAAGAGGGCAACACAGTCAGCAGGCACAGCGAGCTGGGGGTGGGCGGGCTGGGGCTTGCTCAGGGCTGGTTAAGGTGTCCTGGAACGTGCGTTGGAGCCATCCCGGGGAGATCAAGGGTCCGGTGGGGCGGCGGGAGGATGGCATGGCTCGGGGGCTGCAGGACCGTGTGCCAGGGAGACTGGGCGGCGCGGGGAAGGTCAGCCTTGGCCAGATGCAGCCACTCCACCCTCCTCCAGTGCTTTGCACATTAATGCAAATGCACTGGCCTGAGTGGTTCATTAGCAGCATGTGGAATGGAATAATGCATCCGCATCCCATTAGCCTAATGAAAAAAAGGGAGCCGGCACCTGGAACAAAGCTGCCGACTCTTGGCTAGTGCTCTGGCTCGGCCATGCTGGGCCGTGGGGCCCCCCCTTCCCTTCCCCTCCCTTCCTGTCCCTTCCCTCCGCCACCTCAGCCATCACATGCCCGGTCCTCCGAGCATCCTCACACCCAGTGCTGCACAAGGGGACACCGTCCCCAGGATGTCACTGCGGTGGGGTGCGGCCCCAGGGGCACCCCAGGGTGAGCAGAGCGGGTCCCAGCATCACCCCGCTGCATCCCGGGCGGGGGGGACCGGAGCCAGGAGTGCTGCAGAGGCGCTGGCCGGGTGTCGGTACCGGGCGGCGAGATGTCCCCATGTCCCTGGGGCTGGGAGCGCGGAGCCTGAAGGATTAGAGGAAACATTGCCAAACAAACCAGGCTGTGCCGGAACCAATTAGCCTCCAGCAGGCAGAGTTTCAGATGCTGTTATTTCTGCCTCTTCTCTTTTCTCTCCCTCCTTCTGTCTCCCCCTTTCCCCCTCCCCGGCCCTCCCCAGCCCCTCCTGCCCGCCCCCAGCATCTCTGCTCTCGCCATTCCTCTCCGTGTCGGAGCTTGTTTTGGGCACTGGCTCTGGAGTGAGTCATGCCGCGCGTAGGGGATTTTAAAAGCTTTCTGCTGTCGCTGGGAAGCCGGTTTGGGCTGCTCCGATGCTGGGGGTGGAGCACAATGCCTCGCAGACAGCCCTCGTCTGGGGAACCCAAAAAAAAAATAAAATCCCCCACCCTGGTGCCCCGAACCCCCGGGGTCCTGTGAGCCCCCCCTTGCCAGGGCCCGCTCAGTCACCCCAGCCAGCAGTTGAGTCACAGTCGAAACTTTCAAGCCGTTGGAGCTTCCTCCGCCAGGGCCCCTCTCCGAGGAAGTGGTCTGCCGGGGCGTCGAGCCCGGTGGGGCGGTTGCCCCAGCCCTGGTGGGTGCAGCACGCAGGCGCGGGCAGCCGGCGCTGGAGGTTGAAGCGTGGGAGATTTTTTCCCCCCCCTTCCCTCCCTCCACTGCCGCCTCCGCTGGCCCTGCTGCCAAACCCGGGGTGGGGGCCCTCCGGCACGACCCTCCCGCCGGTCCGCAGCTGGCCCTGGTCGTCGTCCCCCCCCCCCCCCCGCCTTCATCATCCTCCTCCTCCTCCTCCTCCTCGCCTTGAGCTGTGCTGCCGAGGGACTGCAGCTCCCGTGGATCAGGAGGAGATTTAGGTCAAGCGCTCGACTGAGTCGAAACAGCCATCTGTGTGCGGAGGAAACTGGCCACCCAGAGCCCCCGGCGCGGCTGGCCTGGCACCGCCACCGGGTCCCGGCACTGCCAGCACCCTCTGAACCCTGTGGCTGGGCGCACAGGCTGCCTTTGTCTCCAGCAAGGAGAAAAAAACCACCCAACAAATAAATAAACGGGGGGAAAAAATCCTCCCATCCATCACCCCCAGCTCCGCCACGGGCATCGCCGCTGAGTACAGGGAAGTTTGGCGCGGAGTGGCCGCGGCACAGCTCCAAGGTCGCCGTGACATGCCATGGGAAGGTGCGCGCCTGGGGAGTGAGGCCGGTGCGAGCTGGGCTGGGGATGCTGGTGCTGAGGGCCAGAGCCAGCCCCGGGCGCTCGTGGTGCAGGCAGGGGAGGCAGGGCGGGAGGTGCAGGCAGGAGGGAGGCGCTGGCTGCCTGCCCGGAGCCCGGACTCCTGGGTTCCTGCAGGAACAGGGTGGAGCGGGAGGAGGCCGGGGAGCTGGTGTCATCCCGGCCGTGGCAGGGGGGAGTGTTTCCCTCCCCGGGAGGGTGGGGGGCTCTGCACAGACCGTGGGGTGCAGATTTGCTCCCCGCTTGCTGCCATGCCTCAGTTTCCCCAGGTGGGGAGTTGCCTGCAAAGCAGTGCGGTGCTGGCAGCGCGGCCGTGCACCCTGGCGAGGTGGGGAGCCCCGGATGCCCGTTTGCACCCTGTGCCAGGGTGGGGGCAGCCACAGCCCCTCCTGCTCTCCACCTGCCAGCTTCTTCTTGCTTTCTCCATTTCCTTCCGGAGCCTTTTTTCGCTCGCCGGTGTCTCTGTCGCTGCGCCTGTGCACACACCCGTGCGCAGGGAGAGGAAACGCCGCCGGTGCCGTGGCGGGGCTGGCGTGCGCTGGACGGGACTTCCCGCCGTGGTTGGTTTGACGTGCCCCAACCCTGCAACAAGTTGTGCCTGGGCTGGGGCTGGAGCCCAGTGGGGGGTGGGGATGCTCCCCACCACCTCACCACCTCTGCTGCCCACCCAGCGCTCCGCCTGCGCCCCGCCAGGCCCCTCGGGAGCCTGTGTGTCTGCCTTTCGTGCTTGGTAAGGAGCTTTGCCCGGCTGTGCGGCCGGTTTGCATGGTAATCCCGCTTCGGCCAGGGAGATTACGCGTGGGGAGAGCTGTGGGGGGCCCGGAGCACCCAGGGGCTGGCAGCCAGCGCTTGGAGGTCGGGGTTTCCCTCGGTGCAGCAAGTTTTGGCCGGGAGGATGATGGGGATGTCCTCAAGTCAGAGCGGATCCTGCTAACCAGGCACTGCTGGCGTTTGTTCCTGGCTCGCCATGGGGTGAAGCAGGTGGGAGCCCAGCATCCCTGCGGAGCCTCCCCGGGCAGGGGGCTGGCAGCCCTGTGCCCAGCTGTGCCGAGGCTGGGGCTGCTGCTTCCCTCCAGTGGGACTGCGGTGAGCGTGCCTGCATCCTTCGCCTGCATCCCTCCCTCCCCGCGGCGCGCTGGCATGGCAGCATGCAGGCACGTGCGGGCAGCGGCGAGGCGAGGCGGCTGCCGGTGGGGACACGCAGGCAGCATGCGGAGGAGGTGTCTGGCATGGGGACGTGGGAGCTGGGCTCGCGGGTGGGCCCTGATCGGGGGGGTCCCATCCTGACTTCCTCACGGCCCCGGGTCCCCAGCAGGTTTGGAGGGGGCTGGTGGATGCCGGGAGCTCAGCGGTTCTTTATGGTCTCAGAGGGCTCCATTAATTCTTTAAATATCCAGCCTTTCCAGGTGGGTTTTGTTGAAAATTAATTTCCGGAGCTATTTTAATTTTGCTGTATTTAATTTGCTGTTTATTTTAATTAATTAACATCGGGAAAATCTCTTCTCCCGAGCATCCTGCAGCCGTCTGGGGTGGCTGCACCCGGGAGGCGAGAGCAAGGGGGTGTCGCAGGCGTGAGGGGCATTGGCGGGGAGGCTGCCCAGCCCCCCAGTGCCCACCTGGCTCCACCACACCTGCGCTGACCTGCCCAGGCAAACAGGTTGTCACCACCCACCCGCTTGCTGGGACGGGCACCAGGAGGCAGCAAGCCAGGTGTCTTCCCAGCTCTGTCCCAGCTCCAGGGCTCATCCCGGGGTTTGCTGCTGGCTCCCTGGGATGGTTGTTGCATCTCCTGGAGATGGCTTGGGTACCACTTGCAGCAACCTTCTTCCTCCCACCAATGGCTGGTGACCTGGGGGTCTGGCGTCTGTGGGGATAATGTGTGGTGGTGCGGCTGCGCTGTGCCGTACTGTGCCGTGCCATGCCATGCCATGCTGTGTCAAGCAGCAAAGCCCCGGTTTAAAAACCCAGCATGGTGCTGTTTCGACCCACACCCACGCAGAGGGATGCAGGAGGCTGAGCTCAACCTCATGCTCCCATCCCGCATCGTCCCCAGTGCTCGATGCTCCAGCCCCAGGGCTGGCCGGACCCCTGCAAGGGGGTCCTCGGGGGGAGGCAGGCAAGGTGGGGGAAGGGATGGAGCTGCCTTCCTCCAGATCAAGGCCTCTGGTCTCTCGCATGTCTAGACGCTGCCACACACACCTAATGTGGTTCTTGGCAGGAGCCGCGGCTGCTCTTTCGAGGTTAATTGCTGCGCGCGGAGCTCTGCAGACAGATAGCCTGGCTCCGCGCTGCCCCCAGGACACCCGCCTTGCCCAGCCTCTGCGCTGGCTGCAGCCCCCCAGGGATGCTCGGACCCCCGGGGTAGAGGAGCAGATGGGGGATGCAGAGGGGATGCTGCTGTGCCCAGCCAGGTGGTTTGGGGTGCAGCACTGAGCAATGAGGGGGGTCCCCCTGTTTTGGGGAGCAGGCAGGGATGGAGGAAAGGCACTGGCGGCACATTGCAAGGGGTGACGGTGGCCCCAGGGGCTCTGGAGCCGGAGGAGAAGAGTTAAAGGCCTTTCCCTCACCAGCTCGGCGTTGCTGCCGTCCTCCTGCCTGCTCTTGGCAAGGCGGCTGGGCTAGATAAGGGGAAGCACGGTGGGGGGAGCCGGACAAAGGCAGAGCCTTATTCAGCTTGCGTGGCCGGATCCAGCCTCCGGAACGGGAGCCGAAGAGAGACACGGCAGGGACTGGGGTGGGAAAAGCCGTTTTATCCTCTGGCCCCAACATCTGGTGGAAAGCAGGGCTGGGGGGCGGGAACGCCAGGGGTGCTGCAGGGGCGAGCCCTGGGGCTCAGCCGGATCCGGACTCCCTGGGACAGGCTGGATGAGGCCATTCCCAGTGACTGCTCTTGCAAAGGAGCCCAGAGGTCTCCGGGATCCACAGGGAGCTCAGGGCAGCCAGGCACCAATACCTTCCCTCCGGCAGCGTGAGTAAATGCTGCCTTAACGCCACACTCGGAGCCGCTGGCACCATGCGCCCAGTCCCTGCCTGGCTCCATGTGTAGGGACCAACTTCCCATGGGCAAACTGGTGCCTTGCCAGGCCTGATGCTGGAGGCAGGGTGGTGCAGAGCAGAGCTGGGAAATGGTGCATCCCAAGTGGGGAATCACATCGGGTTGCCGGAGAGATCCCAGGAGCACAATGTCCCCTTGCCTTGCATGTGGCTGGTGCCGGTGTTGGGGTCCGGGCTCAGTCTTGTGTCCCAGGGCCATGTGGGGGTGCCCCAGCCCTGGGACCTGCCCCACGTGGGATCCTCGGGGATTCAGGTGAAGGTTTTGTCCGAGCTGTGTTTTGGTTTGGGGTTGCGTCATGTTTTCATGGCAGGGAATTTCCGTTCCTAACCAAAGACAAGAGAAAAAAGAAAAAGCCAAAACAACAACAAAAAAAAAAAAACCACAAAAAAACACAACACAAAACCCAAACCCAAAAAACCCAAACCCCTGCATTGAATTTCTGCCAAAAAAATGGGATGTTTCCATTCTTGTTTTGGCTTTTGGCAGCCCCAGACTGCAGCCAATGGAAGAAAATATCTGTGTGGAAATGCTGCTGGCCTCCTCCGCACAGTGCAATGGCTGTTTCAGGGCCGGCTGGGCTGGGAGCTCCTGCCCCTGCGCCCAGGCAGCTTTGGGGGGTTTCGGGTGCAGAGGGAGACTTTTGGCATAAGGAGAAACTTGCCGCGAGCGTGAGAAGGAGCGTGGACCCTCCCGAGCTCAGTGCCCGCCACTGCTGCTCCGGTGTTGTCCTCCTGGCACCGTGCTCTTTGCAGAGGACATTGCCATGAGAACGGGATCGTTGTTTTGTGGGGAGCATCGACACGAAGCAGGCGAGCGGCTGCAAGGACACCGGTGGCACGCGGAGCTTGCGGTTCCCACTTGTCCTTGCAGCGGGTCGCTCTCTCCTCCCCAGCTGGCAGCAGAGCTGTGTTTGGCTCCAGTGTGTGCCGTGCAACGCCGTCCTCCCACCCCATATCGCCTCCCCTCCTGGCATCACCCAGCCTCCCACCACTACCCCGCTTCACCCCCCAGCTTTTGGGGGACCCTCTGTGGAGCCTCGATACTGCAGCGGGTGGGGTTGGGAGGAGCAGCCACTGCAATGCTTAAATGAGGTTGGGTTTTTTTCCACCCCCCCATCCATGCTAGGAAGAATTACAGTCGCCCAGGCATCTGTTCTGGCAGAGTCGAGCTAAAGAGCTTGTCCTGGGCTTGGCAAACCAGCCAGTGCAGCCGACAGCTTTTCCAAGGGCAGCCTTGGCGGATGCGGAGCAGCAGGTTGACATTGCAGGGAGAGGAGCCCTGTGCTGCAGAGACCGGCCCTGCGCCCCTCTGCTCCTGCCTGGGTGGGCTGGGGGGGGTCCTGCAGGGAGGATAGGTTGCAGGATGCTTCAAACCCCTTCCCCAAAAGGCAGTGTCCTCCAGCAGGTCTTTGTTCGGAGCGGGGAGGAGGGCGGCTGCCGCCAGCACATCCCGGGCTCCTTGTTCCTGGGCAGGGGGGGCAGCTGGTGGCACCCTGAACCCGAGCCGGCCGAGCCGCGGCGCAGGGCTGGCCGTGGGCAGGAGGCAGGATCGGTCCCTGAGCAGCCCCTCATGTGTCCATGGGAGCGGGTTGCTAACCCCTGCAAGGGACCACCACCAAAAAAATCCTGTTAGCTGCTTCCCACGTGTGCGATCCAGAGAGGTCCCTCGGCATCCCCAGGCTGTGCGGTGTCCCCTGTCACTGCCACCCCATCCCCGCTGGGCACTGCACACCTCATGGCCACCCCACGGCTGCCACTCGCCATCCCTGGGAGCACCATGGGTGGGTATGGCGGTGGCACCAGGAGATGCTAGAAACGTGATGTGCCTGGCCAGGGCTCAGCCTCCCCTCGTGCCTCCCCCAGCCCCGCCATGCTCTGATCCTGCCCAGGCCTGCGAGCACAGCCACGGCACAGGTAATTAGCAGTAAATCTTCGTGTGTGTCTCCGCTCATCAGCCTGCAGGAGCTGGGCTTGGCATGCTGTTTGAAGTCACCTTTGCAGCCGCCCTCCCACCCGGTGGCCGGCACGTTGCCGTATCGGTGCCGCAGACCAGCCACCGGCACCGTGCACGGGACATAGCCGTGGTGCCCTGAGCCATCAGCAGTCGGGGCAAGGGGAGGCGGATCAACGTGGCTGGGCAGGGAGGTGGGGGAGCCCTGCCGAAGTGCTGGGCTTGGAGCTGGAGCGTGTCAGGCACAGATGGGATCGTTAGTGATGGTAAAAATTATCCAGCCCCTCTTAAAAACCCAGGCACAGCAACCCGACCCTGCGGGCTCTGATGGCGGTAATTCCCACCGGAGCAGTGTCGGCGTTCACTTCCCTGGCCATTACCCTCCACCCCTGGGCTTGGATTCAGGGCCACGGCTGCCCTTCATGTGCCACCATGTCCCCACTGCCTGGTCCCCTCTGCAGTGCTGGCGTGTGGGCTCGCTCCTGGCCCAGCCCCAGGGTGCCCCAGCCCCAGGGATGGGCACCCTGACCCTGCACCCGTCCCAGCCCCAGCGCCATCGGTGCTGGGTAACCCCTGTCCCCGCGGGTGCCCCCACCCTCCGACCCAATTCGCCCCGTGCGATTTCCTATTTCTTTCTTAATACGCCCGAGCCTCCTGTTTGCTTTTTTAACTGCAGTAACCACAAGAGGGAAGTTTTGGAGCGGTAGGAGCCCAGCTCCACGGGGAAGGGAGAGCTGCCGCGACGCTGCCACCCATCACCGCAGCACTGCACCGCGGGGCTTCACCGGCAGGGTCTCGGGGGTGGTGGTCCTTGTGCTCTCCATCCCCCTCTCCCAGCCCCTCATCCCCAGAGCCCCTTTTCTTTTCGAAGTGGTGGATCTGGGGCCAGTTTGGCGTCGCCGAAGGGACTCAGGCCCCCCCAGCGCCGATCGATCGCTCTGCTCGCTCCTGCTCGCTTTTTTTTCTGTTTGTTTGCAGCCGCTTGAGGGCTCTTGTGATGAATCCAGCCTGGACAGATTTCAAGAACAGCTGAAACGCAGCCCGGGGTGGGGGTGGGAGTGGGAGGGCAGCGGGGCCGGCCAGCACCAGAATGCAAAATGGTGCAGCGGGCAGAGCCAGGACAGCAGGATGGGCTCCCGCTGGGTCCCGCTCGAGGAGCGGAGAGGGATGGGGTGCAATGGCGATGCTGCCCCCAAAGCTCTGGGCTCCCCGAGTCAGCAGCATGGGGATCCTCCATGTTCAGTGGGGCCAAAGATGAAGGACGATGTGTGTGGGGGGCAGGCTCAGCCCCCATGCCTGCCTGCTGCCTGCTGCCCACGGCCGCTGCTGGGAGCTGGGCTGCGCTCCAAGCCAGCCCCTAATTGCGTCGGCAAAGGGCTGGTCCCGCTGGCCTGGCACGGCTGGGCTGTGCCGGGGCTCAGGGTCGCACCTGCGAGGGGCTGGGGGGCCGCACCAGCCCCACTGCCCACCCCGCCGCGCCAGGTGCTGTCCATCCCCAGGCAGCCCCGGGGACCGGCCGCCTGGCCTTCCATTGCTGTAAAATGGCGGCTTTTTAATAGCAAAGGAAACCCTCCCAAAACCCGAGCACAAGGAGGAGGGTGAGCATCTCCCCACGCTCCCAGCCTGGGGCTGTGCCGGCTTCGCTGGGGGCGGGGAGGGGGGGCAGTGGCAGCAAAGGGGTGTGTGTGGCCACGCTGGGGGCACAGAAGCATGGGGGGCAGGAGGAGAACCAGAGCTTTGGAGGACATCTTCCCGGCTGCGGCAGTGCTGGTTGGCGAGGCAGGGGCTGCCGTGGTGCTGGGTGCCGGGGCTGGCTGCGATTTTGCAGCTGTGACTCCGGGAGAGAGCGGGACGCGCGTGTGCGTACGAGTGTGCGCGCAGGCGGGAGGAATAATTAGTTCCTACTATAGCACTTCTCACTCAAAGTGCTTTTTAAAAGCCTCCATTCATTAGTCTTCACGGCTCCCCCGAGGTGTCGTGTCCTGGTTCTCTCCCCCCTCTGACTCCCCACCTTCCCCGGAGCAAGTGGGGATCCTGAGCCGGGGAAGGGGAGGGTGACGCTGCCGGCAGGCGCTGGCTCTGTGTGAAAGCTGGGGACGTGGCAGCAGGGCTTCTGGAGCCCGTCTCAGCGTCCCCTGTCCCAGTGGGGCTGGTAGGGTGTCGCAGGCGCATGAGCATCATCATCGGAAAGTTCCCGCTGAGGCTGAGCTGTGCCAGGTTCGGAGCACCGGGGAGGAGAGTGGGATGGCAGGGAATGGCCGTGGGGCCGGTGGGTGCCACTGCTGGCTGCACCCAGGGAGAGGGGTGCCCTTTGCCAGGGTGCCAAGGAGCAGCATGGCGGTGCTGGTTTCCAAATCACCCAGCATGTGCTGGGCTCTCAGGGGTCACCAGGCAGAAGGATGGAGGATGCCAGAGGGTACCAGGGCTGCTCAGCCCCTGGACCCGAGCATCGCCGCTGGGCAAAGGAGCAGGGGGTGCCCGGGCGCGTGCCCCCGGCGGGGGTGGCAGGGCAGGCAGGGCACAGAGGTGGGCAGGCGCTGGCGGAGGGCCTCCTCTGCAAACCCTAACCTTATTTTCCCAGGTCCGACGCCAGTTTCCATGGAAACAGCCGGGAGCAGAAACGGGAACCAGAATCCAGAAATGCGAAGCCTTGAGCTCCAGTTTGCCTTCCTGGATTCCTGCTCCCCGTGGCCCCGGGAGGCCGGCTGGGTGCTGGCCATGGGGCACCCACGCTGCTCACAGCATGTCGGGGTGCAGGGCTGGCCCGCCTGGGCACCCTGCAGGGTTGGGGTGCTCCTATGCCCTTGCACGCTGCAGCACCCATGAACGGTGTGCGGTGTATGGGGATGTGCCCGGTGTGCACAGCAGTGTTGTGCAGTAGGCAGGGGGTCCTACGGGCAGGGGATATTGCAGGCAGCACCATGCACAGGCAAGTTCAGACAACATCTGCACACATCTGTGTATCTAGGTGGTGCACAAGGGTGGGCGTGATGCACATATCTATGTGCTCCTGCACGGATGCATGCACTTTGTAGATGTGAGAGGAGGGTGTAGGCGCAGTACGTATCAATAATGTATGGGCTGCGTGTTCAGTGTTACTGGTGTGCACTGGGAGGACACCAGTCCTGCGGTGTTTCCCAATCCCATCCCTACCTTCATGTCCCTCTGTCCCCAGGATGCAGAGGGGACAGGGGACCCCAGCAGCCTGACGAGGGGCAGCACTAGCTGTCCCTGCCCATGGGCACCTAGGTGCTGCAGGCGGACCCAGGTGCATGGCTGTGGGGGGGAGCCCTGCTCAGCCCCCCAGGGCTGGGAGCCCCCCGGACCGCTCCGGGCACCTCGGCCTTCCCAGCCGAAGCGGAGCCTTGCGGGATACACTTGGATCCTGCAAAGCCGAGCCCTGGGTCTTGCGCTGCGCTGTCCCGTGTCCATCCAGCCTGCGCCTTCTCCCCTGCCCACCGACCTCCTGCGCGTGTGCTCACCTCGCACACGTGTGTGCAAGCCTCACCCCCTGGTCCCTCGGGTGTGTGGTGACACATCATGTTTCTGCATGAGCTTGTAGGAGCTGGCATCGGTGTCCATGGGGTGGGACATCGGTGTCACCTGGCACCTTCTGACCGGTGATGGGGATCACTCAGCGCCATCCCTGCACCAGCTGGCCCCATCCTTCCCGCAGCATCCCACCACTCCCCACAAGCCAATTTCACCGTGCTCCCAGCAGGCTGGGACAGGGCTGGAGCCGCTCATGGCTACCGGATCCTAGCACCCATCCCTCTCTCCCGTCCCCCATCCCCATGTCGCAGCCCGGGGGTGATGACAGCACCATCGCGACGCCTTCACCCCCACAGCACGCGGAGCTGTGGGTGCGGGCACCACTGCCATTGTGTGTGCGCACCGTAATACATCATTTACAGACGGACAGGTATTAAGATACATTATGGATAACTCACAGAGAGAGACGCTATTAATAATACAGACACATACAGAGGGAAGAAAGTGCACACTTGATTTCCATGTTGCTACCAGGAGTTGTGAGGCTGGCTCTGGCTGCCTCTTCCCACACGTGACTGCAACACAGTGGGTAGCTGACAGCCCAGAGAGCCTGGCTTGGGGCCAGGAAAAAGCAGAAAACACAATGTCTGTGCATATCCTCTCTCTTAAAATAACACTCCAACACCGTCTGAGACGAATTAAAATAAGATCAGGAGTGGTTTTGCGAAGAGAGGAAGACGAAGAGGGAAAGGCAGGCAGGGGAACGGCCGGGGCTGGGCGGCCTCAGACCCCGGCAGGGAAGGAGGGGGCTTCGTTTTGCAGGGTTAGAGTTTAAAATAAAAAGGCTGAAGGAGAAAGAGAAGGCGAAGAGGGAGAAGCAAATCCCCGGCGGGGAGGGGAGCGATGCCGGCGGCCGTGGTGCTGGCTGTCCAGCACATGGCTGTCCTTTGGAGGGGAGCCGCGGCAGGGCGGGGGATGCGAGCGCAGGCTGCATGATGGAGAGCATCAGGAATTTCCTGCAGCTGAGGAACACACCAAATACCAGAATGCAAGAGCGAGTGGAGGAGAGCAGGGTGCCGGGGAGGGAATGAGGGGGGGGGGGGGGGTGAGCATGCAGAGGGCTTGAAATAACTGGCGGGGAGAGCAGCGAGGGCAGGGGGCAGCGAGGTGGGGGGTGCCAGGGGGGGAACCTGGCGCTTCGGGGCTTTTTCCATCTCTTTGCCTTTATTTTTTTGCTGCTTTTTTGAAGGAGGTGCCCCGCGGTGCTGCCCGCGCCCGCAGGCCCCACTCCCCCCTGCCTGCTCCCTGCCCGAGCCGGGCTTTGCTGTGTTTGGGGGTTTCGACGCCTTCCCTCCCTTCTCCGCCTCGGTCATCCCGCACGCGGCCAGGGGTCCCGGGGCGGGGCATCCCACCGACCCTTGCCTCTCCCCTGGGGCCAGATCCGGGCTGAGGGAGCCAGGAGAAGCCTGGAGAACAGGCACATCCCTGTGGGACGGTGTCGGGGGGGGGGAGCGGGACCCGGGGGGGACCCGCCGTGCAGGCAGCGAGGGCAGGCGCTGCCCGGGGAGCCATGGCCGCAGCTCCCACACATGCCATGAGTTTGCCAGGTGCCCTTTGGCCACTCTCCTGCTTCTCCCTGGGCCAGGCTGGGTTAAACACAACAAGCCCAAATCCCCAGGCAGGCTGCGAGCCCCCGAGGCCAGCGCTGCATCCAGGTGCAGCCCGACCTCTCCCTCCTCCTCGGCCACCCCGGCTCCCCCCTGCATCCAGCTCCTGGCTGCATCCAGCCCCGGCTCCCCCGGGGATGCTGGGGGGCCGGAGGGGAGGGGAGATCAGAGGGGGCATCTTGCAGTGCTGGATCCAGGTAGCCAGAAGGTCGCACTGAAAATCTGGAAGTGGAGTTTGGAGCTCAGCAGAGCAGTGAAATCCGTCTTGCTTTAGGGCAGAGAGGAGGAGGAGGAGGGAGAAAGATGCAATGAAGGGAGCAGGAGGGAGAGGGGCTGCGTCCCCCCCAGTCTTGGGGCAGTGGGTGTCCCCAGGTGGATGCTGTGCCCCGGCCAGGACTCTGTCGAGCATCACAATGAGTCAGGTTGGCGGCATTTGGGGGGACCAGAGGGGGATGAAGAGGAGGCAGCAGCCCCTGAGCGAGTGCTGGAGTGTGGCCAGGCGATGCTGAAGGATTTGCAGCCCCCTCACCGAGTGCCTCCCGTTTGCACCGATTCCAGGCCGCGGCGTCCCTGCCATCCCGGGGCGATCAGTGACCCACACCTGCCAGGGCCCCGCCGGGGATGGGGATGCTGAGAGAGGGCTGAGCTCATTAGCAGGCTCCAGGCTCTCCAGCACAGGGGGTCAGAGAGCAGCAGCCGGGGGCGCGGGGAGCGCGGCTGGAGGTGCTTTGTGTGGGCTGGTGGCCCCCCGCCGTGCTGCTCCCTGGGCCCTGTGAGCCATCCCGGTTCCTGCCGTGCTTGTCCCCCAGTGTGGGGGTGCAGCATCACCGCATGGGGATCTCCCCAGGGGCGCCCCCCACCCAGCGCTGCACCCCGTTGCGGTTTTTCCTCCCTCTCCCCCCCGCCCCTTCCCTGCCAAAGCACCTGGTTTCCTTCATTGCAGCCCGTGAGCTCATGGTCTCGGTGCAGGGGGGTGCCCGTGCCCCCCCACCCCGCCCCCGGCATGCTGGTGCCTGGTCCCTCCCTGCCCAGCATGGAGTGGGGGCTCTCTCGGCCGGTTGCATGCCAGGAATCCCTCCTGGCCCTGCTGGCCAAGCCGGCAGCCGCCCTTTGATCTCTGGCACGGCTGGGGTGAGAGGGCGAGAGGGGCCCAGCTGGGGTGCAGAGAGCCAGGGCAGCAGCCAGGTGGGGGGGTCAGGCACCCCAGGACCCCCGCTGGCTAATGAACCTGGGGACAAGGGGCTGCCGTGCCCATGTCGCCCTGCTTGGGCAGGAGATGTGAAGCCCCTTGCTCACCCCAAGCTTGGGGTGTTGCTCATTAGGCATCAGCTGCTCATTGGCCCCTCTGCAAAGCTGTGCAATGGCAGGGGGGTCCCTTCCCCCAGGGGTGCCCCCCAGATCTGCCCCTGGTCATGCCTAGCTGGCATGGGGCAGGGTCTCCCATCGTTCTGGGTGGGATCCTGGTGCAAGTGCCCACAGGGGACGTGGCACCCTGCCCTGCACTGCGAGCATGCCACTCCTCCCCCGGGGCACGCCAGCCGGGGACAGGCAGGGTGCCCTCGGGATGGGGACAGGGTGGCATTTCACTGTGCAAAAACCCTACCAGCAGATGCCAGGGTGCCCCCGCTTCCCCAGCTCCCCCTGCCCACCCTGGCCCCCGGCTCCCTGCCTGCACATGCCTTTGCTTGGGGGCTGGTTGGCAGGGCGGCCGCCCGGGCGTGGGGGCTGCGGGCAGGCGATGTTGGGGCGGGGGGGGGGATACTGGCTGGAGCGAGTCTGAACCTGGCATCTGTCGAATGTCACCTTACCCAGACAGTCTGTGCTTCCCTGTCTCCATATCAACCGTTCTGCTCCAGCCACCTGCGGTGTGTGGGGGGGTGGTGGTGGCAGGGAGTGCCTTTGGGGAGGAGGAGAGAGGAGAGCTCGCTGCTCGCTTGCCGCTCGCTTGCCACAGCCTCCCTCTCCCCTCCCTGCTCGCCCCCGGGGTACAAGGCCCCGGGCTATAAATCCTGGCGCAGGCGCTAACTGATGCTCCTCCAGCCACTCGGGATGTGCTTGGGAGACAGGGGTGACCCTGGCGCTGGTGGCTCGTACAACTCCAAATTGCATCATCTGGCTCCGTCGTGCCTCAGTTTCACCTCCCCGCAGCGAGGGGCTGGGGCGCAGCGAGCCCCTACCTGGGCTTGTGCCCCCCGCGCCCGCCGGGCGCCTCCGCTCCCCACCGAGCGCCGGCGCAGCTGCAGCGCAGGAGGGATGCCGGGGCTCGCTCCACCCCAGCCTTGGCGGTGAGGGCCTCTTCCAACAGCTCTGCACATTTTCCCGGACTGTCCCTCTTCCCTGCGACCAGATGTTCTCGCCCTCCTCCCCCCGGCGAGGTCCGGGCCAGAGCCAGCTCGCCGCAGCCGCACCGGGACGGACACCGCCTTGCCGGCATCCCCCCTGCCCCGCACCTGGCCGGCGGCCGGGGAATGGAACAGCTAACGGCGTCCTCCCATGTGGCCGGGCCCTGGCTCCCAGTGCTCCCCAGTACCAACCCATCCTGCCCCAGCTGGGCTGTGACAGCCCCAAAGGCAGTGGGGAGCTGATCCCGGGGGTGTGTGCGTGGGGCAGCGCGTCGGGAACAGGATTGCAGCACCAGGGCTTCGTGTTTGGGGGTTGATGGAGCGTTTGGGGGGATGCTGGCGCAGTTGGGGTGGGGGTGCTGGAGCATTTGTGGAGATGCTGGAGTATTTGGGGAGATGCTGGAGCGGCTGAGGTTGGGGGTGCTGCAGCATTGGATGGGGTGCTGGAGTATTTGGGGAAATGCTGGAGCATTTGGGGAGATGCTGGAGTATTTGGTGGGGGGGTGCTGGAGCAATGGGGGTTGCTGGAGTATTGGAGGGGTGGTGCTGGAGCATTAGGGGAGATGCTGGAGCATTTAGGGAGATGCTGGAGTATTTGGTGTGGGGGTGCTGGAGGCCTTGGGGAGATGCTGGAGCATTGGGGAAGCTGCTGGAGCATTTGGGGAGGTGCTGGAGTATTTGGTGTGGGGGTGCTGGAGGCCTTGGGGAGATGCTGGAGCATTGGGGAAGCTGCTGGAGCATTTGGGGAGGTGCTTTAGCATTTTAAGTGGGGGTGCTGGAGCACTGGGGGGCGTTACCGGAGCATCTGCGGGACGCACAGTGCTCCTTGCTGGTTTACACCTGCCCCAGTGCCGGGGCAGGCTGGTAGGGGCAGGACATGCGTGTGCATGTGTGTCCCTCGGGACATGCGTGTGCATGCGGGTCCCTTGCGGGTGCATGTGCATGTGCAACGCGCGTGTCGAGCCACGCGGGGCGAGGCGCTGGGCTGCACGGATGCTGCTCGTGAGGCCGCCTGGACACCGCTCGCGCTCCAGCGGGAATGTCTTCCCAGCCATGTGCTCCGGGGCACCTCGGGAAGGCACGAGGAGCGTGGCGGGCAGGAAGGGATGGACGGCCGAGGGTGGACGCGACCACTTGCTCCCTCCTCTCCCAGCCATGTGCAGCGGCTCCTGTGAGTGTGTAATTTCACCACAGTGCCTAAACGAGGGACAGAAGTAAATTGACCTTTTAACCCGTTTTCCTACCAGGGGGATTATAGCCTGTTTCCTGTTAAATCTCTCCTAGAACTGGCTCCATCCTGCTCATGGAGTGGTGCGGGGGGGGGTGGGTGGGGGGGGGAACAACACCCACCCAAAGGGGGCTTTAATTTCCCTCCTCATCCACCACCAACTCGCCTTTCCCACCCCATCCCATCGCCCATCTCTACCACCTCTCTTCCCATTAAAGTCTTCGGGGTGCTTTCACCAACCCCGGGAAAAACAAACGTGGAAAATTGCTGGGAGGAAGGAACCGAAGGCGGAGAGTGATAAATATTAAAAGGGTGGGATTTCGATGTAGGCTGCAACAGCTGTGCCGGTTACAGTGTCACACTATCTCTCCACAGGTTTACTGACCCATTTCCATTCACGCGGCTGCCAGTATCTTAGCAACTGCAACAGTCCCCCAAGAACAGGCATATTGCCTGCTATTAGTGACTGCTGCAACTGTGTCAAGGTTAGCTCTCTCCCTCCAAGCCCTGCCGGGTTTGTTTTTCGCCCAAAGCCAGCACAGGCTGTTCAGTGACATATCCCCCCAGCAGCCGGCGTGGGTATTGGGTGTTCATCCCTTCCATAAAAAATGCCAGTGGGGCTGGAGCGGTTGGTGGGGTGATGGATGGGGTGTGCGGTTGGGTGTTGGGATGGATGGGGATGCAGGGTTTGGTGGGTTGGGGATGCTGCGGGGTGTTGGTGATGGGGTGGGTGCGTGGTGCGTGGTGCGTGCCCAAGAATAGGAGTGCTGTCATCTAGCTGGGTGTCACCGTCACCCCTGTGTCGCACCGAGCCCTAGGAGGTCACCAGGAGGTGGCTGGGGGCTGCGCTGATCCCACCTGGGGTGTCACAAGCGGGGCCGGCCTCAGCCTGCACCCTCGGTGCTCCCATGGCTGGGCATGGGCAGGGGGACAGTGCGTGTCCCTGGGCTCTGCAGTGGCACCGGTGGGCTTGGAGGAGGAGGAGGCACGCGTCCATCTATGCTGGTAAAGCCCGGCACCACCATGTGCTGGCTTGGGACAGAAGGGCCATGTTGGTGACATCCACTGTCACCACCTCTGGGCACAGGCTCAGCTTTGGCCAGGGACCCACTGGGGTCCTGCTGCACTGCGTTTCCGCCTCCCAGCCCCTGCTCAGCCCCAGCGCTTCTCCTGTCAGGGCTGTGCCTTTTGGGGAAACTGAGGCACGTGGTGCACGGGCAGAGGCCAGCAGAGGGCTGTTCCCGCTGCACCCAGCCCTGAGAGGCATGGAGTGCAGAGCCCTGGCCACGGCAAGAGAAGGGGCTTGTGCTCCCTCAGTGTTCCCCAAAACACGGTGATACTGGTGTGGTTGAACCCACCGAGCAGGGAGCAGGCGAGCAGCCAGCACGTCCCCAAAGCAGCCCTTGCAGAGAGGGAAACTGAGGCACAGGCACCCACCAGGCAGGCAGAGCACCCTGTCCCCCGGTGCTGTGCTTGCTGGAGCCTTGCAGCCACCCCAGGCTGGTGAGGAGCAGTGAGGTGGGTGCTGGGGCAGGCAGGGTGCATCCCAGCCCCCCCCCCCCCAACACCAGCCAGCCCCCCCCAGCCCCCGGCAGCGCTGCAGACAGCAGGCTCCGCACCAGCATGGCCGCGGGGACGGCTGAGAGGGAAGCCACAAAAATGATTTAAGGGGCTGGCGGGATTGATTTATTAAGAACAATTAAAAGCGCTAAATACGCTTAGCTCAGCCAGACGCCGAGCAGGGAGCCTGGGGGGAAGAGACCTGTCTGCTGTATCCGGAGGGCGAGGCTGGCAGCGGGGGGGGGGGGGGGGACGACGGGACCTGCGGCACTTCGTGGGGGCACGGGGTGGCACTGGGCTGGGGCAGCTGGGGAAGGAGAAGGGTGCTGGGGCTTGGCTGAGAGGCGATGTAACGGGGTGCAGCACCCTGTGGCCAGGCTTGCACCCAGGGCTGGGTTTGCACCCCAGCTGGAGGGCGCACAGTGGGATGCCGAGGGACAGTGGGTCCCCAGGAAGTGCTGAAACTGGGGGTACTGCTTAGGGCTGGTGCCAGCTGCAGGATGCCCAGTATGACCAGTAAGCCATACCGGGCAGGGTGTTGCTGTCCCGGCCCTGTCTGGCAGTGCTACCCTGGGAGCTCTGCGAGGCCCCAGCAGCCAGGTCGAGGGGCAGTGTGCCGGGCCAGGGGCTTGGCAAAGGGGGGAGGCTGGGTGGCTGTGGGTGCAAGCCATGGGACTCGTTGCCGACAGGCACCCGTGAGGCTGACTGTGTGCGTGGGTCTGAGGAGCTCATGGAGCAGAAATCGCGGAGCGTTGCGACATCCGCAAACCCGTGTCCTGCTCAGGAAATCCCAGCCGAAAGTCCTTGGAGGCTGGGAGAGTCCCTGGCCTTGTACAAACCTGCCCAGCCTCGGCTCCTCCCCGGGCACCAGCGGCGACTGGGGGGGGGGTCGGGAGAGCTGCACCCCCCATGGCTCTCCTGGGGTCCTGGGCGCTGTCACCCTGCAAGATGGGCTTTGCCCGGGGGTGGCGGTTCAGTGTCCCCACCGTGCTGCTGGGGTGCTGGGGATGGGGGCGGTGGGCTGTGCCCTGTGTCCTCCCAGTCCCTGTGTCTGTCTGCAGTGGGAGCACTGGTTTTGTACCCATTCTCCGGGGTACCATCCCCTGGGCTCAGGGGGCTGGCTGTGCATTGCAGCAGCAGCTGGGGACCCGGGTGATGCTCAGGGACATGGGGATGGGGAGCCGTGCTGCCTTCCTCCCCTCACCCCCTCCCTCCGCCGCATCCCAGTGCGATCGAGGGTGTCGGGTTTTTTGATTTGTGCTCAGATCCCCCACGCAGAGCAGCCCCCACCTCTCCCAGTCACCCCGTCTTTGGGCAGAATGCGCCCAAATCCCCATCACCGCATGGGTTCCCTGTGCCGTGAACCCTGTTGGGCACCTCCTGCCTTGCCCAGGAGCCATCTGCTCACCGAAACCCACGGTACTGGGGGGGGGACCCTGTGCTGGCACCCCCCACAGAGAGGAGCCCCAGGAGGCGGCAGGAGCCAGGAGGTGCTGGGAAAGGTGCTGAATGGGAACAAAAGGTCTGCAGGGTGGCTGGCAGGGGCGAGCAGAGCCAGAGACTTTCTGCTGACCCTGCTCTGGCTGCCCCAGCCCCGGCCTCCCCCCACCACCCCCACCCGCTCCTGCCGACGTCAGCGCTTCCCGGCAGCGCTCCCAGGTAGAGGAGCCGGCTGGGAGGTGGAAGAGCCATTTCTGCCTCTGCCACGCCATAGCAAAAGCCTCCTGGGGCAGGGTGGGTGCTCATGCCTTGTCCCCGAGTGTCACTGCGGGGCCATGTGCCCTTTTCCCATGGGGATGGAGCCGTGGTGAGGTGCAGAGCGTGGCGCAGGTTGGGTGGTGGCCGTGGCGTGGGTGCTGCGCCCCCCTCCATCTGCACCCGCACCCCACTGTGCTCACTGGGTGTGCCTGGGGGGACACTGGCTAGGGATGGAGGTGGCTGGGGATGGAGGTGACCAGGGGTGGAGGTGGCCCTGTCCCGGTGGCCCTGGCACTGCCAGCGTTCACCTCTGTCCTCATGCTTGGCCAAGTGCTGTTGCAACCGCAGGCAGCGGGGACAAAACCAGAACCTGTGGGGCAAGGAAAGGGGGTGCTTGGGGTCACCCTGCTGCCTGTGGTCACCAGCTGGGACGCACTGGAGTCCCAGTAGCTGCACTGGGGGAAGGTGGGTGCGGGAGCAGCACGATGACTTGCTAGGGCCATGCAAGCGGGGCAGTGGCAGAGGTGGGACAGACACGGGGTGCTCAGCAGTGGGTCCCTGGGTGCCCCCAGCCTCAGCAGCACACCCGCCGCTGGCTGCCCAAGGGTTAATGAGAGTTTGCTGCTCCTGCAGACAATTAGTGACATCTTTGCTGACAACGCCACACTGAGCCGCTTGCTGCCTCCCCGGCAGCACCAGCCTGGCCGCCCCCGCGCCCCGTGCGGCCCCCGCACCGCCGCCTGCCTTCACCACTGCAGCCCCGCCATGCAGCCCCGCCACGCAGCCCTGCCATGCAGCCCTGCCATGCAGCCCAGCACCCCCACCCCGGCACCTCGCCCCAGCACCTCGCCCTGGCGGCTTTTCGGCAGCGGCGGCACAATTGCAATCCCGAGCGGAGCAGCCAGCTCCCCTCGCTGCCCTCTGACCCGCTGTTGCTGTGGAAACTGCATCCCACGTAGGATTATGGAGCCTGAATCCGCAGGCTCCAAAGTCCCCTCGAAATCCAGACGGCCACTGGGGTGTCCCGTTCCCCCCCCCCCCCCCGTCTGTCATGCCAGCCCCCCCGCCCACGGTGCCCACAGCGGAGCTGCCCACGGGGTGCCTGCCTATGCTGCGGTCCTTGCTGGGGAGGAGACTGGGTGCCAGAGGAGGTGGCAGCAGCACTGCTAGGTCCCCTGATTTGCACCCACCAGCTGGTGACACTGCCAAAGGTGCCACGGTGTGACCATGAGGCTGTTGGTGACCTCTATCACATCTGCTCCCCCGTGCCATCGCCTGCGCATCATTTCCTGGTGTGCCTCCATCCCTGCATCCCAGCGGGGTGGGGAGAGATGTGGGGTGCCAGCAGGACACACACACACCCAACCAGCAGTCAAAGGCACCCTGGGGGAGGTGGGTCCGCCACAGGGACCCATCCCAAAACCACATGCATGGGCACCCCACACCTCTGGGGCAGCAGCAGGAGCTGGGCACCCACCAGAGCCCCCCCGCATCCCCCGGGACAGGCGGTGTGGCTCCCCTAAGCCTGGGTGCCCATGCTGGGGGAAGGAGTGGGCACGGGGGAGAGTGGAGCCTGTTTGGGGAGCTCTGTGGGCTGGGTTTGTGTCTCAGCATCTCTCCCTGCCACCCGGGGAGGTAGGAGCTGAATTAATTGCGATCAATTAGTGCTGCTTGCAGTCCCCGGCTTCCTCCCTGCACCAGCTTTGTGCCGTCGCACCCGGTGAGGGGGGCCCCGGCATCCCCAGCAGCACACGGGTGCTGTTGGGGACTGCAGCCCCTCCGGACCCCTGGAACAGGGATGGGGGACAAGTGGGGTGTCCCCCAGCCTGCATGGGCACCCATGGCCATAGCAAACATCCAGACCATAAAATTTGGCAGGGGGTGACGGCGTGGGGACAAGGAGGGGATGCATGAGCCCCTCGAAGCCCCTCTGCCAGGGCTGGAGTGGGATGATGGGGGGTCCCGAGTGAGTGGCCGGATCCTGCAGTATACTGCAGCAAATGCCCTGCAATCTGCATCCGAATGAATCCCACCTTCCTTCCCCCCGCAACGTGCTGCCCTGGGCTACAGCTAATCTATTGTGCGCTGGGCTGCAGCCAGCACAAGCTGCAATACAGTAAATCCTTCTGCAGTATCCTGCAAGGGGACCGAGCCCAGCCGCAGCCGCTCGCCGCCTGCCAGACAAAGCCGGGGGGCCCGTGTGGGGACGGGGCGCAAGGGACAGGGACGTGGGAGGGTGGCAGGCACCCCTGGCTTCGTGCCGGCGAAGCTGGGAGGATGTAGCCCCTGACCAGGGTGGGAAGTTCCCCAGGGAGTTTTGGCAGCGCTGTGCCCTGTGGACCCCCTCACCCCCCAGATCCTCACTATGGGCCAGGGAGATGCTCCATCCTCTGCCCCCCTGAATGTGGGGTTGACCCTAAACGCTGTCACCACCATGGTCCCCCACAGGGTCCTGGTGCAACACAGGGCTTTGCATCCCTGCCCTCTCCCCATGCGTGGTGCAACGTCCCTTGTGCCTCAGTTTCCCCACCGGTGCAGGGCCTGCCAAGCACCTCATCCCCCTCCTGCAAGTGGGCTCTAGCACGCATGATTCCTGCTGCCCTTTGCCAAGGGATTTTGCTTGGATACTGTTATTATCGTTATTATTACTATTATTATTATTATTATTGGGATGTTGGTGGGGCTCTGCGGCTCTGCCGGACCCGTCTTTGGAGAGCGAGGCATCCTTCAAAGGGAAGGCGCTCTGTCACCGCCCCACAGCAGCTGCGTTCTCCTCAATTAGAAGAGGTAATGAAGCAATTTATGGGCATCTACAAAGTGATGTGTGAGTGACAGGCTGTGTACGATCCGTGCCGGGGCTCTGCCGGCAAGTTGTGTTCTTGCAATTTTAATGGAAAGCTCCCCGGCGAGGTGGGGCGGGGGGGGGATAGGTGTGTATCTATAGGTGTGCGTGCTCTGAGGCTCCCCCGTGGCTGGGTCAGTGATGCCGGTGGGTCGTGGTTGGGTGCAGGGGGAGCTGGGTGCCCTGATCCCCCGTCCCCGGGACACGCCATGCCACAGCCTGGCCCAGCCGCTGTAACTGGAGCTGGGAGGGCAGCTGGGTGGGAGCGGAGCAGGGGGCTGGGGTGGCGCAGGATGTCTGGGTCCTCTGGGAGAGTTGGCTGCAGCTCCCTGTTTCCATCCGCACCCCGGGCACCGCCTGCCCTGCTCCCTGCCTCAGTTTCCCCCCACATACCTATGCCCCCGCTGCATATCGCGGCCGAACCCCGGGTGCTTTCCCTGGGCTTGCACATTCCCCGCACCTCCAGCTTTTTGGGGGCCACCACAGCCTCGCAAAGGGCGAAGGGTGACTTGCGTTTTGGGGTCACCCAGTCTGATGGAGGCAAACCCCAGCATGGCCCCTGGCAGGAGCTGTCAATGGGCTCCTGCTTCTGCCGCTGCCAGCGTGTGGGATGGGGGTCCGCGGTTCTGGCCTGGCCATCTCAGGGGCCTGAGTGGTCCCCGCACTGTGGGAGCCCATGGGTGCTGCCAGTGCTGTGTGGGTGGGAGGGTGCAGGACCACGGTGGTGCTTGTCGCTGCGTTGCACACCGGATGTGATCCTGTGTGTGCATGGGAGGCGGGTGCTGCACATCCACATGCTGGCACATCTGTATGTGTACACACGTGTGTGCACCCACATGTGCACCCATCTGCGTGCACACCAGTGCCTGTGCCTGTTCCTGTACCCGTGCGTGCATCAGCACCCATGTAGGGGTACACATGCACCTGTACCTGTGCTTGTCTGGAGGGGTGCACCCATGTGTGCACAGTCTTCCTCATGGGTGCACCTGCGGGTGCATGATCCTCCTGCCATGCATGTACCTGTGCACACACCGACGTGTGCGCAGCCGTCTTGTACACGTGCAGCCCCATGCACATGCACCCCTGTACCCATATGTGTTGGTGGGTGCATCCCCTCCATGCCCACCTGTGTGTGGGGTGCCAGGCTGCTGGTGTGCCCCACTCCGTGGGGCTGCCCCCCTCCCTGCACCCATGCCCTCGCATGCCAGTGCTGGAATCGTCCCCAGTGGCTCCCACACCCCAGCTCGGCCCCAGCCGGCCCTGCACTGCACTGCATCTCCCAGGAAACAGGATCCGCAGCCAGGAGTTTCCGCTCAACTCATGTGTGCCTCCCACAGTAAAAAAAAAAAAAAAATAAAAAAAAAAAAAAAAGGAAAGAAAAAAAAAAAACCACCCTGACACCAGCCCGGCCCTTAATCCTGCCCGGCCCATTCTGCTTTTCTTGTCTAGCCAGTTTCTAAAATTGGCCAAGGGAGGCAACTGGCTGCTCTCCCCCTGCTCAGACCCCCGGTCCCCACCTGGCCACCCCGGCGTGGTGTCCGCACCGAAGGGGTGCAGTGGTGTTGCTCCGGATCCCCGCTGCCACCATTACCCTCGGTGGAACTGCAAGCGAGTGGGGCCATGGTAGTGCCTGATGTGGGTGGGTGCTGGGTGGTCCAGGACCCCGGTGGGCACATGGTCGGCATCCCTGCATCCCAGCGGGCGCCCCTTTGCTGCTCTGGGCAGCCCCCCAGCCCCAGCGCCGGGGGAGCATGGCTGTGCCAAGCGAGCCTTCGGCACTGGCACGCGTCCATCTGGCGCCTTCCAAATGTTACTGGCCTCGCAGGATCCCGGCCCCGCTTGGCGTTAACCCGCAGCGCACCGCGGCCTTGCAGCCGGCTGGGGACCAGGGGAGCAGCGCATCACCTCCGTGTGTGTCCCCAGGAGTCCCCCAGCAGGGTCTGGGGGGGCTGAAGAGCTGCCCTGGGTGCCGTGGGCTGCGGGCAGGGGGTGGCGTGGGCAGGGGATGGAGTTCCCCTGCGCGCCGGCGCGGCTGCGGGTGTTACATGACCCGGCATGGCCGGCACTGGGCAGGGACACACCGGGGCTGTGACTCATGCTGTGGCTATAACAGGGAGCCCGGAGAGGGGGGCCGCGGCCGTCTGCGCAGCCTCAGGCCTGCTGGCTCATGGGGGGGCCTCGGCAGCGCACTCACCACGCTGGGGCGAAGCACCCCCTGGCAGCACCGGGAACAGCCATCGCACGGAGGTGTGCGTGCCAAAATACCCCGGCACCCCCGGGAGCCCCTGGCACCCCCGAGCTGGCACCCCGAGGGGTGGGTGCTGGTATGTTGTGTGTCCCCCCAGCAGAGAAGGGGCAGAGGAGGGGGCCAGGCTGGCTGCTCGCCTCCTGCGCCGGCTCGACGGGGCGGGGGAGCAAAGCTGGCACCGAGGAAAGCAGCTAAATTTAGCCCGTTTCCCTGCTAGCTCTGAACTGCGGCTCTGGGCTCCAGCCGGCCGAGGTGCCACAGTCTCTGCAGTCCATCTGTCGAGCGGTTTCACGGCCCAACCTCCCCCGCCCCCCCCCACCGACCCCACCGCTGCCTCCTGCCCCCCCCCCAGCCAGGGAGGGGGGTCAGACCCCTCTGGGGCCAAGGGGGTTGGGGTGTGAGAGGGGGCTGCATCTGCGCTGGGTGATGCCGCTGGGGCTGGGGGCACCTGGGCATGGAGGGCAGCATGCGCCCTGCGCGGAGGCTGTGGCCACCCAAGTCTGTGGTGTAGGAGGGGAGGGTCCTTGCACTGGGAAATGGTTTCTTGCAAGGGGAGGTCGCAGGGGAAAATGGTCGTTGCAGGGGAGATGGTGGTTGCAGGGGAAACGGCTCTTGCAGGGGAGATGGCCATTGCAGGGGAGGTGGTGGTTGCAGGGGGGATGGCTCTTGCAGGGGAGATGGTTGTTGCAGGGGAGATGGTTTCTTGGGGGGGAGATAGTTGTTGCAAGGGAGATGTTTTTTGCAGGGGAGATGGTTGTTGAAGAGGCAGCGGTTGTAGGGGAGATGGTTGGTTCAGGGGAGATGGTTGGTGCCAGGGAGATGGTTGGTGCAGGGGCGATGGATGTTGTGGAGGCAGCGGTTGTTGTAGGGGAGATGGTTGTTGCATGGGAGATGGTCATTGCAGGGGAGATGGTTTCTTGCAACAGCAGGAATAGGGGCCTGACCAGACACCCCCCCCACTGCCCACCTTGAGAGCACTGTGACACATTACAGGGCTGAGGGCTGAACCCATCAAGGGTCCCACCAGCTCCTGGACCACCAGGCCTGGAGGATGCCACCAGCCAGGCTGGGGGCTGTGCTGCAGGAGACCCCAGTGGCAGCAGCACACCTGAGGCCAGGCCCAAGAGAAGGGCTGTGTCCCTGACTCAGCATTGTCCCCAGGAGTGTCCCCAGGGTCCCTGCTGCCAGGGCCAGCCGGGATTTCGGCGCTGCTTTGGCAGTGAGTTTCCCACCCTGCTTTGCTGCAGCGCTGGGTGGTTAGGGGGATGCCAAGACCTGCAAGCACCCCCTGCTTATAGCCTAGTGGTCCCTGTCCCCCTCCCTGGTGCCAGGGTGGGTGCTTGAGCCTGCTCGGGGGCTGTGGCACCACAGGTTGCCATGGAAGGGTGGCTCCCAGCCCCAGCACTCCCTTGCAGCCACATGTCCCAGGTGTGTTTTCCCCATGCGCCAGCCAAGCCTTTTCCGGCACCTCTGTCTCCTCCCGCAGTGGCACCACATCCCAGCACTGCATTGTGGGGGGTGTTCCCCCACCAGATCCCAGCCTGGCGGGGGGGGGGAACCCAAAAAACCTCTGCTCTGACGACCAACGGCCCCACGAAGGGAGTCGGCGGCCAAGCAGCTTGGCTGGACCCGTTACCTAAGATGAAACCCAGGCGCCATCTGCTCTGTCTCCTAATTACAAGCACGGCAGAGAAGGCAGGGCGGTGGGGGGACATGGTGACAGCCCGGTTCACACCATGGTGGGAGCGGGGGTGACAGTGGAAGGAGGGGTCAAGGCTGCCTGTGAGCTCCCTGTGCCCCAGCACCCATCTGCACCTACCTCTCCAGACCCCCAGCACTTGCCCTGCTCCCAACGCGTGCGCTGGTGGCATCGCAGGGCGGTGGGTCCCCGGGGTGGGTAGGTGCCCTGGGAGCTGCCAGTGGTACCAGGGCAGGGGGTTTCTAGCTGGGAACCCAAACCAGCCCTGGTGCTGCTGGGTGCCCCTGTGTCGGAGGAGGGCAGGACATGGCAGGGGATGCCCGGTACGTGGGGTGCAGGCAGGGTGACGTGTTGCAGGGAGGAAGAGGAGGGAGCAGGACCTGTGTGTTTGGGGTGGGGGCTGTGATGCTGAACTGGGCAGAGGGGGTGCAGAGGTCGGGATGGCAAGGGCGAAGGCGGGGGGTTCCTCCTGCCTGCCCGACCCCCCACGTGGCTCAGTGAGGAGGTGGCCGGGGGTGGGGGGGTGGCCTGGCTGGGGAACACGGAAACCCTCGGAAAGCGCCTGCCAGGAAGCTGTCACTGGAGGGGATTTTCCATTGGTGTCAGCAGGCGCAGGACAGGCTCGGGGGGGACTCATGGGGCAGGGGGGGCGAGTGCGTGTGAGTGAGCAAGGGGGGTGTGGGAGCGTGCAAGGGGACAGGGCACAGCGGGGACAGCGGCAGCAGGGGGACATGCAAGGGAGGCACCTCCCTGGTGCCCCAGGTGTGTGTACACGTGCAAGGGAGCTGCACCTCCGTGGCGCCCGCAGATGTGTGCATGCAAGGGAGGAAAACCACCGCCGTGCCCCCCACCATGTGCATGTGTATGTGTGCAAGTGTGCAAGGGAGAGGCACCGCCACAGCGGCCCCAGGCTTGTGCAAGGGTGGATGCAGGAGCAGGACACCCCCCTGATGCCACATCATGTGTGCGTGTGCAAGGGGGGTCACCTCTGCCGTGTCCCATGTGTGTCTGTGCACACGCAAGGGACAGCTGTGTATGCGGGGACACGCGTGATGGGGGTGTCCAGAGACCCCAGTGCACCCACGAGGGGGTATTTAGGGCCATCCTGACCTTTCCCAGCACCCTGCAGTGCCCAGGGTCCCAGGAGGTGGTGGGGGTGATGGGGAGGACCCCCCATTCCCAGTTCTGCCGCCACAGGCAGCTCGGCACAGTGCCCAGCGGGGTGGGAGGCAGCGGGCCGGCGTGTCCCCGTCTGTGTGGCAGCTGGGTCCCTGCCGCCTGCCTGTCTCCCGGTGGCATCTCCGGCCCCACCCTGACGTCCTGGGTGGCCTCAGAGCTGGGCACCAAACCACGTCCGTGTCTTGCGGGGCCATCCCTCTGCTGCAAGCTGCCGCCACGCCGGTGCCAAGCGAGCCCTTCCGTGCTCCCTCCCCCCCCGCCCCTGGCAGAGCTGGGGGTTGGGGCCGGGTGCCAGCAGCCTCAGGAGGACCTGGGGGGTCTGCAGCCCCCTGCATCCTCATGGTGCCACCTCTCCCTCCCCGTGGCACCCCTGCCACCCAAGCGGGAGCCCCCTGGGAGCCTGGCCGGGTGCAGGGAAGGGGGGGCCGTGCTGCTCACCGCCAACCTCTGTCAAGCCTGAAACCGTTAAACTAATTAAAGCTTTGCAGCAGCAGGATTAAGCCCGGGCAGGGGAGGTGGCGAGCCCAGGTAGTCGATTAGTTCACCAGGCGAGGATATTGGATTTCTGCGAGGCGAGTCAGCAGTCTTCGGGGGCTGTTATCTTTGCAGGGCTGTGGGGGTCAGGAGGTGGGAAGCGGAGGTGACTGCAATCTCGCCCGCATCCCCCCCCTTCCCCGCACACCCCCCGGCCCCGCCGCAGCACCCGGCCTCGCCGCCTCTCCCCCGCCCGCGGCGCCCATCTATCTCTCCTTCTCATTTCGTTCCCTCCATCCCTCTTCGCTTGTGTGGTCTCGGCTGGTGTTTTGTAACCAGTGAGGAGAAAAAAAAAAATTAAAAAAAAAAATAAAAAAAAAGAAGGGGGAAAAAAAAAAAGGAGGAAAAAGGCCCTACCCCTGGCGAGCAAGCCAGGAATGGCGAAGTCCGGAGAGCCTAATGCGAAACATGTGGCGGCTGCCTGGGGCTGAGCAGGGAGGTGAAAGTGAGCGCGGCGGCGCGGCGAGCATCCCAGCGCGCCCGGCTGCCCCCCCCACAGCCCCCTCCCCAGCGCCCGCAGCCGGGCACCCATCCTGCGCCCCGTGCCGCAGGTGGGCGGTGGTGTGGGGACAGTGGGTGCCGCCAGTCCCCGTAGCGGGCTGCAGTGGGTGCCGGGTGGGGGGCGCAGGTGGTCCCCGCCGTGGGGGGCAGCTGGCTGGCGGTGGCTCGGCTGGGGTGAGGGAGGAGCGCTGGCACAGTGTGAGGAGCATCCCCCGCCTTGTCACCCGACACGTGGCCCTGGTGGGGCCGGGAGCGGGTCCGTGGGCAGGAGCCTGACGCTGGCCAGTGTGGGGTAAGAGCTGGCTGGACGGGCAGGGCAGGGCAGGGGGGCCGTGCCCAGCACCTCTGGCACCCATGGGTGCACTCCGGCGGGTGCCATGCACCCCGTTGGGGACCTCACGGGCATCCCACAGGTTTTCCCAATGCATCCACAGCTCCGTGCGCCCTGGCCACGCAGGGGGGACACCGGCACAGATATAGCAGGGGGGGAGCCTGTGCCTCGCGACACCCTGGTCCTCCCCGTCAAGCTATGCGCAGCGTGTGCGGCGGGGACCGGTTCCCAGCGGCTGTTCTGGAAAACCTCCCGTTTGCTTCCTTCCTGCCTGCCTCCCCTCCAACAGCTCTCCGGGCACATTAGCAGCTTCATCAGAGACTAGACGGTCTTTCTAGCACATATTTTCCTGCTCCACATTGCCCTTGGTGTAACTCAACACCGCGCAGGCAACACGGCGTTTGCCAGCGAGGTGCCCGCATCGCCTCCATGCCAGCGCTGCGCCCAAAGGCTGGGGGGGAGATGGGGAGAGGCGGGGGGGGGGGGGGGGGGGGATGCGGATGGACTGACAGGTTTGAATTCTCTTTCCCTGCCTTGTTGATAAGTTGTCACGCTAATCCAGACGCCGGGAAGAGCCTGGATCACGCCGAGCGGCTGCGTGTGTGTGTCTGCGGGTGTGTGCTGGGGGAGGGAGCCAACAGGCAGGGATCACACGCGGCTCTGGGGGGGGGGAACAGGCGGACGTGCTGGCACTGGGGGACTGCGATGGGTTGGGGGGGCTCCACCGTGCACCCCTGTGCTGAGTGGGGAGCTGCTGCGCGTGCCTGGACCCCCAGCACGCTGGCATTATGCAGGGGAGTGGGGGGCCAGAGCAGGCAAAGGTGCACGCACACATGTGTGCAACACGCACATCCCTGTGCGCACGCACACACGTGCCCGCAGCCTGGTGGGGAGATGCTCTGCCTTGGGTGGGCAGCTGCCAGCTCAAGGCATGGCCACAGTGGCAGGAAAAGAGGTGTCCTGCCCCAAAATGCCACCCCATACATCCTGTGACGGACCCCATCCTGTGGGGCAGAGGGGACAGCATGGGTCCCCAGGTGGGCTGTGGCTTCAAGGGGGGAGGCGGTGAACAGGGGGCACACAGCATGCCCAGCCCTGCGGGCACCCAGGGGACAGGGGGGTGCTCCCTGGGGAGGGGGGCTGCCGGGCTGACACGCGGGGGTCTCTGTGCTTGCTTGAGCAGATGGGAGCTCGGTCGCCTGCCAGCCCGTCGCACTGGAGAACGGTGCCAGCCCGCCAGCCGAGTGGTTCCCGCGCGCCCAGGGCTCAGGCCCCCGCCAGCCTGGCAGCGACGGCGACGGCAGGAGCTTCAGAGTGAACCTGCACTGCAAGCACCCGCGGCCCAGGTACCCGGGGGGACCCCCGCCCTGGGAATGGGGAGCGGGGAGCGGGGGCTGCACTGGGTCGGGGGCTTGGCAGCAAATCTTGCTGCTCTGCTCTGCCTGTCCCTGCTTTGGCGGGGGTGGGGGGGCTGCACAGCATCCCTGGAGGGGGGTGGGGTGGGGCTTGGTGGCTTTGCAAAGCTCTTGGCTTGGCGGGGGCGGGGAGGGGGCTGCATAGGGGTGCCTGCAGCCCTCCCGCCGTGGTGTGCGGGGTGGGCTGTGCAGTGGGTGCGTGGGCCCCGTGCTGAGTGCCAGACACCCCTTACCCACCCATGGGTGCCACACGCCCCCCCACAGACCTCACCCCATTGCCAGCCAGGGGAAACTGAGGCAGGAGCGTTGCGGCGGGGGGGGGGGGGGGGGGGGGGCGGGGGGCGGGGGGAGGGAGGGAGGTTTCGGGAGGAGGGGGGGGGGCTGCTGGCAACCGGGCAGTGTCACATCGGGTGGGGGCAGCAGCTGTGCGTGGGGTGGGACCGGAGGTGGGGCGGGGGGCGGAATATGCTGAGCCCCCTCGGCGGGCAGCCCCCCCCGCCCGGGGCGGCTGGGGCCGGGCCGGGGCGGCGGGGAGCGCGGCTCACCGGGGACACCTAGCGGCAGCGCGGCCGCAGGGCCCCCGCCTCGCCCCCCCGGGCCCCCCGCCCCACCGGAGGGGTTGAGGAGGAAAGGAGGGGGCTGGGGGGGGGGGCGGGCTGGGGGGGGGCTGGGGAGGTAAACCTGTCCCCTCTGTCCCCCAGATCGGAGGCAGCCTCCCCCCCTCTTTCCCCGTCCCCGCCCCGCTCGCAGCCCCGACGCCAGGGTGATGGGCGGGCGCTGCCCTCTCGGCTGTGGGAGCTCGGGAGGACCGGCCCCTGGTATGGCCCGTGTAGGGACCGGCGCTGCCGAGAAGCGGTGGGCGCGGTGGGCACCCAGGTCCCCCCCCCCGGCTCGGGGCTAACCCTCCGCCCCCCTTCCTTTGCAGAGAGCTCAAGTGCAATAGCAGGAGCAGCAGCAAAGCAGAGGGTAAGTCCCAGCCCCGGCCCCGGGATGCCCCTGGACCCCCCAGCGCTGCGCCACGGGGGGGACGGGGCAGCCCGGACCCCCCGGGCACCAGCCACCCCGCTTCCCCCGGAGGTGGCTCCGCGCTGGGGCAAGGCGGGGGCTGGTCCTGCTGTGGGGTGGGTGTCCAGCCCCCCCTGAGTAGGGGAGGGGGCCAGACCCCATTTCCCCACCGCTGCGGCGGGCAAGAGGGCAGGTTGCTGTGGTGCCAGCCAGGTCCTGGCTGGTGACAGGGCAGGGGCGACAGCCAGGGGACGAGTGTGGGCACTCTCTCTCTGAGGCCGGTGGGGACGGAGCGAGGCACTGCCGGCTGCTCCAGGCCGGTGGTGCCCTTGGAGCCTCACTGTGCCCCTCTCTGCCCCACGCAGGTCCCGGTCTCACCTTCCCTGACCCCCCATGTCAGCAACTGCTCGGCCAAGCGGCACGCGGGGGAGGAGGAGGTCAGGATGCGCGTGAAGCCCCCGGGCCCAGTGGTAACGACCAGCGTTGTGCGTGGCTCACCCGACTACGTCCGAGAGCCCAAGTTCTACCCACCGGGACACCCGGTGCAGCGGCCCCCGGCCTGCCCTGCGGAAAAGGCCTTATCCTGCAGCGTGCTGAGCTTCCCTGAGGGCTCGTGCCCCACGCTCAGCCGGGAGCACCAGGCAGGCTCGCTGCTGCACGGCGACCCGGCCGACCGGTGCCAGAGCTTGCACGGGGGCACCAAGGCAGCAGAGGACTTGCTGGGCTGTGCCGGCGAGCCCCGGATCCTGGGGGGGGAGCGCGGAGGAGGCAGCCGCCTGTGATCGGGCGCCTAAAACCTTCCCCAACGCGACGCTGGCCTCGGGCCGCTGCAACATCGACAGCATCCTCGCCTTGCTCCGGAGCAAGTGCGGCAACGGGCACATCAACCTCCACCCCGTGGTGCAGCTCATCGACATCATGAAGGACCTCAACCGCCTCTCCGAGGACCTCAAGAGCAGCGGGGTGCACTTGGACTGCGGCAGTCTCCGCGGTGGTGGCGGCGGTGGCCACGAGGACAGCCGCCTCCTGCCCGCCGACCGTGACCTCCAGTACAGCTTCTTCTCCTCGCCCTCCCTGGCCAACAGCATCCGCAGCCCTGAGGAGCGGGGAGTGCTCTGCAAAACCGAGCCTTCGCGGCACCCACGGCCCCCGGCCCGTGATGGAGAAGCTGATGGCGGTGGGGGGAGTGCCCCACAGCCCCCCGGCCACAGCGGGGGGTGTGGGGGGGAGCTCCAAAGCGCCGGCAGAGGAAGCCGGTTGCTCCCAGCCTGATGCCGGTGATTACTCGGACCTGGCCGAGGCGGACATCCTTAACGAACTGGCCTCCCTGGCGTGCCCAGGGACACAGCTGCTGGAGTCGCAGGCGATGGAGCCGCAGCCCCAGTTGCTGCCAGCCCAAGAGCTGGACTCCCAGTCCCGGCTGCTGGATTCCCAGTCCCTCGAGTCGCAGCCTCAGCTGCTCGATTCGCAGAGCCTGGAGCCGCTGCCGGAGTCGCTGGAGCTGCAAAACCTGGAGCCATTGGGGTTGCAGTCGCTGGAGCCGCTCTCTGAGTCACTGGAGCTGCAGTCGCTGGAGCCCCTGTCCGAGTCGCTGGAGCTGCAGTCACTGGAGCCGTTGGCAGAGCCGCTGGGGCTGCAGACGCTGGAGCCACTGCCCGGGGCGCTGGAGCCCCCACTGCTGCCTGCCGAGCCCTCGCTGCTGGAGCCGCAGACGCTGGGGCCCGTGTCGGAGCTGCTGGAGGCGCAGCCGGGTGCCGGGGACCCGCTGCGGCCCCACGGGCTGCAGCCCCGGCTAGGGGGGTGTCCCCTGGGCAGCGTGGTGAAGCGGGGCCCCTGCGGGGGCCGGGGGGGCCGGGCGGTGTGGCGAGGACCACCGCAAGTATGCCCTGCGCCGGACAGACAAGCCAAAGATGCTGTGCCGCCGGAGGAGGGCAGGGCGAGGGCGCCGGGCGGACGTCACCCCCGAGAGCCGCGTCTTGTCCCCCCTCGCCCTGCCCGCCGAGGTGCCTCCTGGGCCCGAGGAGCCCAGCACACCGCTGCTGGCCCCCCCACCACCGCCCCCCAGCACCCTGGACCCCGACGAGGTACCCAAGCCCCCTGCGACGGGGAAGAAGAGCAAGTGCCGGGGGGTGAGGAAGATGGTGGTGAAGATGGCCAAGATCCCTGTGTCCCTGGGGAGGAGGAACAAGACCACCTACAAGGTGTCATCGCTCAGCAGCAACCTGAACCTGGAGGGCAAGGAGCTGGCGGCCAGCAGCTCCATGGAGCCCACGCCGCTGCTCAAGATGAAGAACAACGGGCGCAACGTGGTGGTGGTCTTCCCCCCCGGCGAGATGCCCATCATTCTGAAGCGTAAGCGAGGCCGGCCTCCCAAGAACCTGCTGCTGGGCCAAGCCAAGCCCAAGGAGCCCACCCCGGAGGTGAAGAAGAGGAGGAGGAGGAAGCAGAAGCTGGCCTCGCCCCAGCCCTCCTACATCGCCGACACCAACGACAGCAAGGCCGACTACTCGGATGTGCTGGCCAAGCTGGCCTTCCTCAACCGGCAGAGCCAGTCCTCGGGGCGCTGCTCGCCACCCCGCTGCTGGACCCCCAGTGAGCCCGAGTCCATCCACCAAGCCCCCGACACCCAGAGCATCTCCCACTTCTTGCACCGCGTCCAGGGCTTCCGCCGGCGCGGTGGCAAGGCAGGGGGCTTCGGCGGGCGCGGGGGGGGGCACGCCGCCCGCGCCGCCCGTTGCTCCTTCAGCGATTTCTTCGAGGGCATCGGGAAGAAGAAGAAAGCCCCTGCCGCCCTCCACGCTGACCCCGTGCACCCGCGCAAGCGGGGCCGGCCGGAGCCCGACCCCGTGGGCAAACCCAAGCGAAAGCGACGGGCCCGCAAGAACGGGGCGCTCTTCCCCGAGCCCAACCCTGGGCAGAGCTTCGGCGACAGCGCTGCTGAGTGGGCTGGTGGGGAGAAGGGCAGCCCCTGGGCCCCCCACCATGGCCACCCTGGTGGCCAGGCCGGCCGCAATGGTGGCTACCAAGGGGCCGAGGCGAGACCTTTCCACGCCGCAGGGCTGGAGTCGGGCTCCTCCAGCCGGGCCAACTTCTACGCCGGGAGCGCGCCGTCCTCGCAGACGGAGGCTGGCCCGGAGAGGCACAGCCTCTTCACCGGCTACTTTCGCTCCTTGCTGGACTCGGACGACTCCTCCGACCTGCTGGACTTCGCCCTCTCAGCCTCCCGCTCCGAGTCCCGCAAGTCGGCGGCCGCCTACACGGCCCCTCCGGCCGCCCTGCCGGGCCAGCGTGGCCTGGCCGCCTACCCGGCCCGGGGGTGGCAAGGTGGCGGCGGCAACCCCCGGCACCGAGGCCGCCTTCCATGCGGCGATGCAGGGCCGGCCCGCCTTCCCACCCAGCCGTGCCGCCGCCGCTGCTGGCTACGGGGTGGCCCAAGGGTCCTCGGAGTGCCGGGGGGGCCGAGGCTTTCCCCAAGCTGGCGCCGCCCTCGGCTGTCTCCCGGTCGCCCACGACTCACCCGGCGGCCAGCGGCACCCCCGGCTACTCCCCGTACGGCAGCTACGGCACCGGGCAGAGCGTGGCACCCGCCAGCGTCTTCCCACCGGGGAAGCAGTACCCGTCGGCCCAGGACTGCCCCAACAGCAAGGACTGCAGCTTCGCCTACGGCAGCGGCAGCAGCCTCCCGTCCTCCCCCAGCAGCGCCCACAGCGCCGGCTACGCGCCGCCGACGGCCGGCCCCCAGCCTGCCACTGGGCAAAGCCGCCTTCTTCAACAGCGCCGAGCAAGGCGGGCAGTTCTCCAGCGCGGCGCACACCCCCTTGCGCTGCGATAGCCGCGCCAGCACCGTCTCGCCCGGCGGCTACATGGTGCCCAAGGGTTCGGCCTCCTTCCAGCCCTCGCCCGAAAATTGCCGGCAGTTCCCCAGCGCCGCGCCGTGGGCTTTCCGGCAAGGCTATGGTGGGTTGGACTGGAGCTCGGAGGCCTTCAGCCAGCTGTACAACCCGGGCTTCGAGTGCCACCTCAACGAGCCCAACGTCATCCTGGACATCTCCAACTACACCCCACAGAAAGCCAAGCAGCAGACGGTCTCGGAGACCTTCTCTGAATCCTCCTCTGACAGCACCCAGTTCAACCAGCCGGCCAGCTACCGGCGCGCCAACAGCGAGGCCTCCTCCAGCGAGGGCCAGTCCAGTCTCTCCAGCCTGGAGAAGCTGATGATGGACTGGAATGAGGCGTCTTCCGCCCCGGGCTACAACTGGAACCAGAGCGTCCTCTTCCAGAGCAACTCCAAGCCCGGTCGAGGCCGACGGAAGAAGGTGGACATGTTCGACACCTCTCACCTGAACTTCTCCTCCTCTTCTTCCTCTTCCTCCGTGTATCCCTCCAAGAGGAGCACGGGACCCCGCCAGCCCCGGGGTTCCCGGGGGGCTTGTGCCTCCAAGAAGGAGAGGGGGACGGGCAAGACCAAGTTCCCCACCAAGTCGCAGGCGGTCAACCCCCTCTTCCAGGAGAGCACAGACCTGGGCTTGGACTACTACAGCGGGGACAGCAGCATGTCCCCTCTGCCCTCCCAGTCCCGGGGCTTCGGGGTGGGCGAGCGGGGACCCCTGCGACTACGCCGGCCCCTACTCCATGAACCCCTCCACCCCCTCAGACGGGACCTTCGTCCAGGGTTTTCAGAGCGACTCCCCCGGCTTGGGGCAGCCGGATTTGGAGAGCAAGCACTTCCCTGCCCTCCCGCACCAGCTGGCAGCCCCCGGGCAGCAGACTGTCTTCGAGGCCAGCTTGCAGAAAGCCTTCTCGCCCAACTGCTCCCCAACCTTGGCCTTCAAGGAGGACCTACGGGCAGGCAATATCCGTAAGCTGCCTGCCTGCGACTCGCTCAAACACAGCATGCAGGGGGGGGCCCTGCCACACGCCCCCCACCTGGCTTGCCGCGATCTCCCCATGCCTCAACCGCACTACGACTCCCCCAGCTGCAAAAACCCCCCGTACTGGTATTCCCCCAATGCCAGCACCCGTAGCCCCTCGTACGACGGCAAAGCGGGGGCCAGTATGCTGGTAGACTTCATGGGCAGGACGGACCCCCTCGTGTCTCAACCCCCACTTGAGCAGCCCAAGCGGCACCCACCCCTCCAAGGGCGAGAAGGAGCCCTTGGAGATGTCCCGGGCTCACCACCGAGGACCCTACGCTTGTCCCTTGATCAATGACTTGAACATCTCCCCCGTACCGAGAGACTCAATGCTGCAGCTGCAGGACAACTACAGGTACCCCAGTTTTGCACCCCAAGGGCACCCCGTCATGGCCCCCACCCAGAAGAGCGGGTTTTTGGGACCCATGGTAGAGCAACAACACCCCGAGGACACTTTTACGGTCACCTCATTGTAGTGTCTGCTGACGTGCCAACCGGACAACGAGGTTTTGTTACAGGGTAGGTGGGGGAGCCCCTCGGGGCAAGGGGGAGGGGGTGGCAAGGGGGGACGGGGCACCCCCGGGCCCCTTTCTCATCATGTTCCCCCCCCCTCCGTGTTGTGTTTTTTTTTTTTTCAGAGGTAATTTAGCCAGCACTTTTTTCTGGAACACTTTTCAAGTTCTGTATTTAACTGGGATTGGAATCGTTTGTTTGTTTTCTAAAAAAAAGAAAAAAAAAGGAAAAAAAAGAAAAAAAAAGGAGAAAAAGGAAAAAAAAGTTAAAAAATAAGTGAAACGAAAGGAAAAAAAATAATAATGGACGAAGAAAAGCCCTGTTTTTTTCCCCACTCCGCACTCAAACCCGCTCCACCTGCCAACCACCTGGCTCTGCTTCCCGGACTGTGCCCCCACCTCCCGCCCCGCAGCAGGACAATCGGACGGACGGACGGACGGACGGACGGACGGCACTGGCCCCCACCGAGCCCAGGGCAGGGGCGCAGGCAGGGAGGGCAGCAGGCGGCCATGGGGCCTGGGGGTCAGTGGCGGGGTCCCCCCTGCCCGCAGCCTGGCCGGGGGGTGAGGGCAGCCCCCTTGGCCGCCCCGGGACGGGGTGTCTGGTTGGGGGTTGTTTTTTTGGTTTTTTTTTTTTTCCTTTTCCCTCCCCGTCCGCTCGCTTGCCGGGGGTGCTTTTCTTGCCGGATGGATGCCGATGGGTGTTTAGGAGCGCTGACCCCCACCAGGCTCTGGCAGCTTCGCCAGCAGGGCTCGGAGACGCCACTGTCGCCCGGTAAGTGCCATCTGAGCCCCGTCCCCCACCTGATGCTTGCTCCCCGGGGGGGGGTGGGGTGGGGCTGGGGGCCGGGATGCTGGTGGGCAGTGGGGTGCAGTGGGTGCTTCGCGCTTTCCGGTGGGGTTTCTAACCCAAATGCACCCAGTGAGGTTCACCCCACTGGGTGCCCACGGACCCTTCTGGGCTCTAAGCAGTTGCCCCAGGTGTTGCCCCCACTGGCAAGCATCAAACTGGGGACCCCGTCTGCCCCAGCATCTGTGGGTGGCTGGAGCCTGGGGTGGTGGGTGCTGGACCCCAAGGTGGTGGGGTGCCAGATCCCAGGGTGGTGGGTGCTGGACCCCAGGGTGGTGGGGTGCCAGACCCCAGGGTGGTGGGTGGTGGGTGCTGAACCCCAGGGTGGTGGGTGGTGGACCCCAGGGTGGTGGGGTGCCAGACCCCAGGGTGGTGGGTGCTGGACCCCAGGGTGGTGGGGTGCCAGACCCCAGGGTGGTGGGTGGTGGGTGCTGAACCCCAGGGTGGTGGGTGGTGGACCCCAGGGTGGTGGGGTGCCAGACCCCAGGGTGGTGGGTGCTGGACCCCAGGGTGGTGGGGTGCCAGACCCCAGGGTGGTGGGTGGTGGGTGCTGAACCCCAGGGTGGTGGGTGGTGGACCCCAGGGTGGTGGGGTGCCAGACCCCAGGGTGGTGGGTGGTGGGGTGGTGGGTGCTGAACCCCAGGGTGGTGGGGTGCCAGACCCCAGGGTGGTGGGTGCTGAGCCCCAGGGTGGTGGGTGCTGGACCCCAGGGTGGTGGGGTGCCAGAGCCCAGGGTGGTGGGTGCTGAGCCCCTGGGTATGCTGCATGATGGATCCTGGGGTGTGGGGTGCTGGGCCCCAGGGTGGTGGGGGTGCTGGGTGCTGGAGCCCGAGCGTGTCAGAGCTGAGTGGGGTGGGGTGCTCCAGACCCCTGGGTATGTGGGTAACAGCCTGGGGGTGCACAGGACCCCAGACCACTGGGTACATGGGTGCCAGACCCCTGGATAGATGGGTGCCAGATCTGGGGTGGGCAGGACCCCAGACCCCTGGGTACGTGGGTGCCAGATGGGGGGTGAGTAGGACCCCAGACAGCGGGGTGCAGCTCCATCCCCCCACCGCAGGGAGCCGGCGTGGGGAGGGCTCCCTGCCACCCAGTTACCACCAGCCCCACCGAGTGGGTGCCCTGGCGCAGTGCCGAGCCCCCGCCTCACACCTGGCACCCCCAGCCAGGACGAGGTGCTGTGGCGGGGGGGGACACTCACCCCTCTCTCGCCTCTACCCCCCAGCCTGCCCGCCAGCCACAGCACCCCCGGCTCCACGCCCCCCACCCGTCCCAGCCACCGGAGCAGAGAGGAGAGGAGGGGGCCGCTGCCGGCGGGGTACCCCAGCCCCATCGCCCCCCGCTTCGCCCGCCGGCCCCCCGCCTCGGCCGTGGCGCCGGCGCCGCGTTCTCTCTCCTCCCGGCCAGAAGCAGAGGGACTCTTTAATTTTTATTTTTTATTTTATTAATTTTCATTTTCTGCACAAAACCAGCAATTGTAAATACTTTTGAAGAAAAGAAGTAAAAAAAAAAAAAGGTTTAAGGAAAAAAAAAAATTAAAAAAGTTGAAAATTCACAAAAAAAAAAATAAAAGGAGAGCCACGCACCAGAGGGAGAATCAAAAAGCAACCGAGAACAGACCTAAAGCAACCGAGAGGCAAATATGCAGGAGAGAAGAGCAAAAACCCACCAGTATGCACTGAGAAAAATTTATTTACAGATCGATCGACAAAAAAAAAAAAAAAAAAGAAAAGAAAAAAAAAGTAACAATAACCTATTTATTGTATATAATGTTTTATTATAAATCGTGTCTTGTATATTGCATTCTGTACATCTGCTGTGGTTTTGTGGTGTGCAACTTCCGCATGGGTTCCTTGGGTTTCCGTTGCCTTTTTTTAATGACGATGACGATGATTTGAGTTTTATTTTTATTATTATTAAGAAGAACGAGGCGGGTTTTTTTTGGCAGTACACACCCAAAGATCCAAATTTGTATAAAAAAAAAAAAAGGAGTTTAAAAAAAAAAACAAACAAAAAAATTAAAAAAAAAAAAGAAAAAAAAAGGAGAAATCAATCACATACCCTCTTGGTGGGGAGGGGGAGCCGGGAGGGCCAGGGCAAAGGGGGGGCCACCAGCTTTCCCGTGGCCCCCGGTGCGGCGGCGGTGATGAGCTCAGGGTGTGGGTGCGTGCGTGGGTGCCAGGGGGGGGGCTTTGGACTCCTCTCCTTGCCCCCCAGTCCCCTGTGTGTGTTTCCCCCCCCCCCAGGGTTTGGCAACTTCTGTACAGCGTTGTGGATTGTGCAAAAAAAAAACCCAAACCACCAACACAAAACAAACTCAAAATAACAAAAAAAAAAAAAAGTAAAAAAACACCCTGAAATGAAGAAAAAAAAAAAAAAAAAAAAAGGCAAAATGCAAAAAAAATAAAAAAAAGGGAAAACCCCCTACCTGGTCAAAACAGCCACCCCCCCTACCCCATCCCCCACCCCCACCCCCCGTGCTGCCCTCCCCAGCTGACCTGCGCAGTGCTTGTGCTGCCCTGGCCGGAGCGGGCCCCCCCGGTAAGCCCCCCCCTCAGCAAGCCCCCCGTGCCCGGCCCCCCGCGGCCCCCGCTCTTCCCCTCAACTGGTCTTTTTGTGTTATTTAGGAAGGAATTTTTAATAGGCACTTTTTTTATATTAAAAAGAAACCTATATATTGAGCGATGCCCACTGCTTTCTTGCTTGTCTTTGGGGGTGGCACGGCCTGGCTGTGCCCCGGGGGGGGGGCTGAAGGGAGGCTGACCCCCCCCCTTGCATTCAGAGGGGGATGCCAGGATCTGGCCTAAGGTGGGAATTGCAGTGAGAAAGGTGAATTTTGGTACAAATCAGGGTACAGCGTGGCGCGGGGAGGGTCCCATTGCGGCTCCCCCGGGATGGGGGGGGGGGCCAGCGGGGGTCCTGGGGCACATTGCCAGGGACCTGCTGCCCTCGCCACTGGTTTCGTGCTTAGGGCTGTGGGAGCACCAGTTATCCCGGGGGGCTTTCCTTCGCCATGCAGGATGGGTGCCCACCCTTCCCTGGCACCCACGGGGCACCCTGGGTTGCAGCCGGGGGGGACACAGGGCTGCAGGCAGCTTCACGGTGATGGATGGGAAAAGCACCGACACCATAAAGGAGGAAAAAAAAAAAAAAAAAAAACAAATGAAAAAAAAAATAATCCACCAACTTCCAGGACCGGCAAGATGAAGGCTGCAGCATCCTCTGGGCGAGGAGAGGGGGGCTCTGGAGGGGGAACCAGCTACCTGTGGGTGGGAGAGGTTAGCGATCCCGGCGGGGTCAGGGCTGCTGCAGCGAAGTGCTTGTGCAGCGCTGGGGGGGCCGGGGGGGGAGGCAGGAGGTTGCTATGGAGAAGCACACACGGTGCATACTGATGGCTGGGGGGGGACGCGGGGGGAGTGGGGCTGCCAGCGCCGCTGCAGCCTGGGAAGATGTCGGTGCTGTGCAGGGAGAGCTGGGGGGGGGCATGCTGGGGGACCCCCACTTTGCTGGGCTGGGGGACCAGCAAAGCCCCCCACACTGGCTGGACACACCAAGGGAGTCCAGGCCAATGCAGCCCCCCCTTGACGGCGTGTGAAGGGCACCCAGGTGGGCACAGAGCAGGGCTCACAGCTGTGTGTCCCCACCCCGGGGGTGCTGGGAAGGGGGGGAGGGGGCGGTTGCCAGTCCCTGTGCCCCAGGTGAAAGTGGTTGGGTATTTAGAGGGGACTGTATTTCCAGCTCCCACCCCAAGGCTCTGCAAGTGTCCCTGAGCACAGTGGGGTGGGGGCTGTGGGGGGGGGGGGCGGGCGGGCGGGCGCTGGGAGCCACCAGCTCCTAGACCTCCCACCCCCCAATCTGGCTGGGGGGGGTGTGTGTGCTTGGGGTGTGCCTGCTGCAGATGAGCTGAGTCCCTCAAGGCAACCACATCTCTGCAGGGGCTAGACTGGGGGGAGGGCGGGCATTGCTCCTCTGTGGTCCCCCCAGGTGCCCCCCACCATCGGGCAGGACCCTTGGAGTGAGCTGGGGGAGATGCTGCTGGTGGAAGTGATGGAGGAGGGCTGGGGGGGCTCTGCTAATGCAGGGGATGCCCTGCAGTGGATGCTGCCCCTCCACTCTAGGGTCCCATGGGTACCTAGGGACCGGCCACACGTGCTGTGAGCATCCTGGTGCTGGGTGGTCTTGGGGGGCCACTTGCACCTCCAACACCACCACAACCTGGAGCTCCACCCAGCGAGCTCTATCTGCTTGCTATGGGCTAGCCGCTGCTGGGCACCCAGTGGCCCCATCCAGGCCATCACCAGAACCCCACAGCTGTTGCTGACCTTGGCGGTGCTGCTCCCCACAGCTGGTGGGTCCCCCCCACCCCAGGGTGGCCGCAAGACTGGGTGGCTGCTGGTTGGGGGTGGGGGTTGTGGCTGGAGCACCCCTTGCCACGGTGCTCACACACGAGGCAGAGTGCTGTGGCTGGGGCGAAAGGGGGACCCTGCGGAGGGGGCCACCCTGATGCTGTGCTCTCACCCTGGTGGGCACCAAACACCCCTGACCGTGCCGTTGCTCAATGGGGAAACTGAGGCACGTGAGCAGGGGAGGGGAGTACGGCCTTCCCTGCCGCGCTGCCCGTGCCATGGCTGTGCCCACACCCTGCGCCCACCCTGCAGATGCCGGACCCCCCAGCCAGCTCCCACGTGGCCACTCCTGGGGTGTCTTTTGAGGGTGCATGACCATTCCCACCTTGGCTCCAACGCGAGGCTTCCCACAACCATCCAGTTTGCTCTTTTACCCCCCCATTTTTTCTCTGATTTCAGGACACAAAAAGCAGTGTCGAAGGAAGATGGAATCTGCTGTGGCCTGATTAATGCCCGGGTGAGGTGGGTGCAAACGAGCATGGGACCACTGCTGGCAGCACCAGGGTGAGCCAGGAGAGAAATCCCCCTGGGAGGCAAATCCCACTGGGAGGCATCGCCTGGCAAGGCCACCACCTCACCGGGCATGGCCGGCTGCTTGGAGCACAGCTTGATTTTATGTTTTTTTATTTTATTTTTCTTTTTTTTTTTTTTTTTAAGACTCAATTAAATCTATCAAGCAACGTGTGCCGTTTCTGAGGCTGAAAAGCCTCGTGATTGGGCTGATTGCTGGGGGTTTATCAGCACAGCCCAGCATCGCTGCCGCACCCAGCATCGCCTGGCTTTTGCCAGCAGAGACTGCTTGGGGAAGGGGAGGGCGTGTATGTGGAAAGGAGAAAAGACTTCAAAATTTGGTGGGGAAATGGTTGTTTTACTGCTACGTTATTTGTGTGGCCCAGGTTTATCCAAGGTTTCTGGCAGCTGCTTGTGGAGGCACCTGGGGTGAGCCTGGCACGGCCACAGTGCCACGCGGTGCCCAGGGGATGTAGGATAAGTGGGGCAAGGAGAGCCTGTTCCCTGGGTGCCTGGCTGTACCTGCTCGGCCATGCCACCTCCTTGGGATGGAAATGATTATTTTAATTGAGCAGCTCTGCTGGGAGGAGGTTTCTGGCCACTCATGGTGCTAACGATGCTGAAGCCGGTGCTGGTGCTCGGAGCCCAGGGATGCTGCAGGACAGAGGGATGAGGGATGCTCCATGTCCCGGGCACCATCAGAGGGGTCCAGGACTGACCACTGTGCCACAATGAGACAAAGCTTTGCCCACATGTGCCATGGGCAGCGTGGCTGCAAGCAGGCTTGTTCTGTTGCTGCCGGGATCTGGTATGCACGAGAAGGAAGGGAGCTTTGCCGCCATTTCGACTTTTTCCATCCCCTTGGAAACAAGGCAGGAATTTGCCCTCCTCCCCATCACACGAGGACAGCTGGGGGGTGCAAGCCTGGGGAAGTGCCCTGTTCCCAGGGAGGGAATGCTGTGCCAGAGGGTAGCGTGCATGGATGCACACATGTTGCACACTCACTCCTGGCTGCACCATCACCCCAGCACGAGGAAGCACACGGGATGCCTGTGCCAAGCTCACCCTGGTACTGGCACCCAGCACCCGGCTCAGCTGCTGCTCACTGGCATCCGGAGCAGGGTGAGGGCCATGTCGCCCACCCCAGCCCTGTGGCTGGGGATGGGGGGCAGCAGCAGGACCCTGCCTTCACCCCACAGGGCCAGGGCCAGCAGAGCCACCTGGAGCTGCTGGGGAGGTTTGGACACCCCTTTCTCCTTCAAATTAATGGCTGTGCCGTGAAGAAAATTGAAGCCATTATTCTTAGCTCGCATCCTTTATACCCACCAACTTCAACCACTTGACATGCTAATCACAAGCTAACGAGGAAGGGAGGCGATTTCCCACGTCAGACCTGCAATCCAGTGCATCTGGCAGCCAGGGTGGGGAGCATCTCGTGCTGGGGACCACCAATGCCCCCGCCCCAACACCGACACCCCTGCTGCTGCACCAGCCCTCCCTGCCAGCAGCACCTCTGCGAACAACTCCTTTAGCTCTGTTGAAGCCCCCCATGGCTGGTGTCACCCTGGGCTGTCCTTGCCCCCCACTCTGGGACAGCCAGGGCAGGGATGCGGGGCGACAGTGATGCTCCCCAGGGTCATCCCGCCACAGGCAGCCCGTGCCGCCCGCATCCTCGCTGCAGAAATGGCCTCTGTGCCGGCAGCGGGGGCGGCGCAAAGCCCAGCTGGAGGACCAGACCACCCCTGCTTTTCCCAGAGGAAGGGCCAGGCCCTTGGAAGATATTTCCACCCCCCCTGTGTCCCCCCCATCCTCCTTCCGCTCCGCCAGCAGCAGCCTGGGCTCCCTCTTGCGCTCCCCGCTCCAGGGGCCAGCTGAGCCCCGGCACACTCATCGCACCCACCGCAGGGCTGCGCCTGCCCGTCCCCAGCCACCTCGGGCTGGATTTGGCCCAGCCGCCAGCCCGGCAGAAAGCTCTGGAGTCCATTAACATTCCCCCGAGCGATCTAATCCCCCTCTCTGCCCTGGCTCTGGCTTTTACTTGGTTTTAATCAAGCCCAGCCTGGCGCCTTTTAAATAACCGGGGCGGATGGCACCCAGCTCCCCGCATGGCACATGGGTGCTGCTGTCTGCGGTGTGGGTGCCGGCACGGAAAGGGAGGCAGGGGCAGCCGGGGGCAGAGTGTTTGCAGAGGTCTCCACTCTCCAGCAATTTTAAAAGGCATTTTGGAGCTGGAGGAGCTGAGATCAGCAGAGCGGGGGCCAGCAAAGCGAGGGAATAAAAGCAAAGGCTATTGCTGGGGTTGTTATTAATATTTGCTGGCTGATGATGGCGGGGGGGGGGGGCGGGGAGCCGGCACCGGGGGGTGGGCTGCGTGCCCGCCCTGTGGAGAAAGGACAGGCTGGGCTCCCCACAAAGGGAGGGGGATTTGGCAGCCGGAGGCCTGGGTTCCTTCCTGGCACCCAGTGATGGGGTGGGGGGATGCAGGATCCGTGCCAGCGCTCCTGGGTCCTGCGCAGCTGCCGGTGGGGCCCTGCTGGGGCGAGAGGCGATGCTTTCCACACCGATGCTCCTAAACTGAAGTGCTGGGGTGTGCTGGGGGAACCCCAGACCCTCCTGGGGTGGGGGCACTCAGGACATCCCCCCTAGCCCCCTGGAGACTCAGGGGCAGGGGGAGCACTCGGAGGGCTTAGCCCCCAGGGGCTTCACCACGTCCCCACTGCAAAAGGAGCAGGAGACTGGGGGAGTAGAGCCCCATGGGGATCCTGGATGGGACCCCCCCCCAGACAGGGGGCAGCTGCCCCCCCCGGCTGGGTTGGGGGGCTCTGTGGGGTTGTGGTGGCCTTGCCCAGCCGTGCCCCATGGAAAGGGGCTGGAGCAATGCTGGTTCCCCACAGGATGGCAGTGGGGTGAGGTGGGGGGTCTCAGGGCCCTGGGGGGGGCAAGGGGCAGCACACGGGGTTTTGGGGGGCAAAGTGTGAGCTGAAGTGTTTGTTTTTCTGGGGGCCCCGGCGGTGCGAGTTATCAGCAGCGGCAGAAGCGCCATGATTCCCGGCCGGGTGTGTGCGCCGGCTCCTCGGGGAGGGATTAAGGGGATTATATTATTATTTGTTATCACTGAGGGGGGAGAAAAAAAGAAGAAACCTCCATTGCTGGGAACTCTGCCTAATTGGAGCAGAGATTAGCTCCCTGCCTCAGCCTGGCCGGGCTGGGACAGCTCCTGTGGACACTGGGGCTGCGGCTGCCCCTGCCCGGGATGAGGGTCCAGAGGGGCTTCCCTGTACCTGTCCCACCAGCAGCAGGAGCCCAGCGGGGTGACATGGGGCCACCAGATCCCCAGGGAGCTGCCTCGCCTGCTAGCCACATGTGGGACCAGATTTTGGAGACAATGGTTACTGCCCGGAGCAGCTGGCAGAGGGAATGGCAGCTCCTCTTCCAGCCTCCCCCAGGACCGTGGGGACCCTCACCCTTGGCCAGGTGTGCTGTACCCTAGCCCTGCAGGAACCAGCATTAGGGTTCAGTGCTGGACAAGCCAGGAGTGATGCTCTGCCCCAGGGATGGTGAGAGCTGCCTCGAAGGATGCCAGCAAGGGCAAACTCATGGCCGTGGCCACCGTTTTCCATCTCCCCCAGCCATGCTGGGGGGATCTTGGCAGCCTCAGGGGGAGCAGGAGCTCAGCTTGGCAGCAGAGGCAGGGGGTTTGTGCCTCCCATGGCACCAAGCTGGCATCAGGATGAGGGTGAGTGTCCCCAGTGACATCGCAGCATCCCCAGAGGATGGGACACTCCTCTTGCACCCCCAAGTAACCGTCCCCCAGCCCTGAGCCGCAGGGTGAGAAATGGAGCGCCGGTGGGAGCCAAGACCGGTGCCTGGGCAGCCCTGTGTCTCCTGCCAGGCGAATATCTCCCTACTATAGCGTTGGGATGTGTTGGCTGCCCTTTCTCCCCCTTGTCTGCTTCCTTCACCCTCCTCCGGCAGCCGCTGCACAGCGGGCGGTGAGTGATGCTGCTGCCAGCTCAGCCCTGCCTGGCTCTGACTCGGGGTGGGGGGAGCACCCCGGCTGGAGCTGCTGGGGGAGGGTGGCTGGCTCCATGGAGCAATGTGCTATGGGGTGACGTGCCATGGGGCATCCCTGGAGGTGCAGGGATGGAGGCTGGGCTAAGCTGGGGTGCTGCAGGGCGTACTGGCATGTGAGGATGCAAGGGGGATGCTGCAAATCAGTGCGGGCTCTGCCAGCCCCCGGTAAGGGCTGACAGGGGAGCAGGAGGATGAGAAGGGTCCAGCTGAGCCAAGTAGCTGTGAACAGCGAAGTTTTGGGGTACAGCAGGATCGTGTGCCCCATCCCGTCCCCTTGTGTCCCAGCTGCATGGGGCAGCGGGCCAGTACCCGTGGACACCGTGGTACCCTGCCCATCCTGAGCCCCATGGGGCTGTGAGCACCTCCTGCCTGGTGGGCTCCGAGGGGCTGGGGATGGAGATGCCCCAGGACACCCGGCACACAGGAGCCACCTCTGCACTGCTCCCCACCAGCTCCATGGATGCCAGGGCACGATAGTCACACCACAGGGCAATGGAGGTGTGGGACCACACTGGGTGTGCCGGGAGCTGGTGCGGCCATCTCAGGAGATCAGGCTTTTTTGGTTTTTTCCCCCTCCTTAAGCCCCTGGCTCTGTCTGCTGGGCCGGGAGTCTCCCAAGGACAGCCTCACTCATTACACTGCAGCTTACAAGTGCACATCTCGAATTTTTCTTTCGAAACCCCCAGTTTCCAGGAAGTGGAGGCCAAGCCAGGTTCAATCGTGGGGTGCAGGCATGGGGCAGCCCCTCTCCAATTTTGCCTTGCCTGTAGCAAGGCTGAAGCCACCACCACCACCGCAGAAAGTCCGTCATTAGAGCTGCTTCCGCGCACCCTTTCTGCTGATGGACCGCGCTATTTTCTTTAGTCTTTTATTTACACTTTATTGCTCTTGTTTTTGCACCGGCAAGCGCTGCTGGAGTGCACAGAAATCCTTCAGATCTCGGCTGGCAGCAGAGCTCTGCCTAATCATAGTCATTATCTGGAAGCAGGTAATGGGCATCTTTCCCATGTTAATTTGAAAACAGAATCAGTGAGAGCAGGACACCAGGGATGGAGCATGCTCCTGGCAGCCGCCGCTGCCTGTGGATGATTTTTGGGTGCCAGTGGCCTCAGTGGGTGCTGGCCAATAGGCAAGGGTGGGTTTGGGGTGGGGGCACATGCAACCCCGGGGAAAAGGGCTTGTGCTGAGCCTCGTGGCTCAATAAATCAGCCGGGAAGGGGGTGCTGGCTGGCATCCTGCATGGCCGGAGCTTGTCCTTGCTGCCACAGCGATAAAATCCCCCGGCCTTGTTTTTTTGGCGGCCAGGAGGATGGCAGCTCACTCGCCTCCCCGCGCCGCCGTCAGAACTTGCCCCCGGCTCGGCCCAGCGTGGCTGGGTCCTTCGTTAACAAGGACTCGTCCCTTTTATCCCCATCGGCGGGAGGGGACGGGGATGGAGGTGAGAGGCGAGGATTTCTCCCGGGGCCGGGAGGGGAAGGCTGGGTGGCGTTGGAGTTTCGTTTGCTGAGATACCATTAACGAGTGAGCAAAGGTTGCGGAGTCTCCATGGAGACAAGACAGCAAGCGAGACGGAGCGGGTGTGCAGCTGAGGTTAGAGCTGATTAGTAAATGTCAGCGGCGCAGCAACTGCCTGCTGCCACGCTGGCTTGGGGACCCGGCGGGCAGCGGGTGCCCTGGGCACCCCACACACCCTGGGCACCTCGTGCGCCCCGTGCACCCCAGGCACCCTGTGCCTCCCATCCAACCCATGTGCCCTGCTGCATCCTGTGCACCCCAGGCACCCTGCGCATCCCACTCACCCTGCGTACTCCATGTGTCCTGTGCATCCCAGGCACCCTGTGCCTCCCATCCAACCCGTGTGCCCTGCTGCATCCTGTGCTCCGCAGGCACCCTGTGCCTCCCATCTATCCCACACGCCCTGCTACATCCTGTGCATCCCACACACCCTGAGTACTCCGTGTGTCTTGTGCATCCCAGGCACCCTGTGCCTCCCATTCAGCCCATATGCCCTGCTGCATCCTGTGCACCCCAGGCACCCTGTGCATCCCATCCAACCCATGTGCCCTGCTGCATCCTGTGCACCCCAGGCACCCTGTGCCTCCCATCCATCCCACACGCCCTGCTGCATCCTGGGTACCCCATGCATCACATGCACGCCAGGCACCCTGTGCCTCCCATGCAACCCGTGCGCCCTGCTGCATCCTGTGCATCCCAGGCACCCTGTGCATCCCACACCCTGTGCACTCCATGTGTCCTGTGCACCCCAGGCACCCTGTGCATCCCACACACCCTGCGTTCTCAATGTGTCCTGTGCACCCCAGGCACCCTGTGTACCCTGTCCACCCCACATGCCCCATTGCATCCCATGTGACCCATGGACCCCAGGGCACCCTGGGTATCCCACATGTCCCATGCATCCCACACACCCCGTTCATCCCACGTGCCCCATTGCATCCTGTGTGCACCATGCATCCCTGGCACCCTGGGCATCCCACATGTCCCACACATCCCTGAGGCACATCCAGGTGCCCCATGTACCCTGTGCATCCCAGCACCCCATGCACCCAGGCACCCCAGCTCACAGCTGTGGTGCAGATTGATACCAGGTTGTTATGGTCCATGGGAATCAGGGGTGCAGAAGCCCAGAGCACACCAATGGGTGCATGTTTCCAGAGCATCCTTGCAGCTCCACTGCTGACAGCCCAGGCTCCTTCCCTGGAGGATGCAGCCAAAGCTGCTTTGCCCTCGCACTGACCCTTGTGCCACGCTGCCACATGCTCACACCCTCAGCCATTTTGTGAGATGCAGGGGAGCAGGACGGAGGAGCTGGGACAGGGACAGTTGGCAGGGGAAGGGGCACCCAAGGCTCCTTGGCAGAGGGTGGGTGACTCCAGAGAGCTGCTTGGCTGCCTTCCCCAGGCGAGGCCATGGCCTTGTGCAAGGCTGGGGTGGCACCTAGGCTCTGGTAAGTTGCCATCTCCTCCCTCCCATGGAAGATGTCCCCCTCCCCCCGCCGAGATCACAAAGTGAAAGGATGATACTGGCCCTGCTGGATCCCACCTCATTTTTGGCAGAAACAAAGCCCAGGCTGAGGGAAGAGGGGCTGTGATGAAGTCAGAGGGGGCAGCAATTTGTGCCAGGGTCTGTCTGGGGTTATCAGGGGCTTGGATGTGGCTGGAGCCCACCTAGGAGGGAGGTGTGAGGCAGAAGCTGCCCCACTGCCCTTCCCTATACCCCAGAGCATCATTTACCTGCAGCAAAATGCAGGGAGGCACCTGGCAGGCGCAAGCATCCCTCTTGCAGAGAAACAAGTGTCAGGGGGTACAGCGGGGGCGGGGGGTGGTGTTGGATCCTGCAATTTAGCAGGTATTATTCGGCAGCTATAAACAGAGCCTCTCACACAGCCGGGGAGAGATAAAGGTTGCAGTGCAGATACAGATTAGGTGGTTCCCTTGAGGCTGTGACACCTTGAGATAGAAGCAGATCTTCTTCAAGGGAACGGCTCGCTGGCAGCCTGGAAAACCTGGAGCTGAGCAACCTCCAGCAGCACCTTGGCCCTTGCCTTGCACCCATGGGGGGGTGTGGGGGTGTGTTGGGGCAGCACGGGGAACCAAGGGGTGCTGGGGGCACCGGCAGGTGCTGAGCATTGTGCCCAAGGTGGCTGTGCGTGTGGGGAAGCGATGCAAAATGAGCAGAAAATGGCTGTTTGCAACACGCGCACGTGCCTGTCTTGTCCAGGAGCCAAAGGAGACGGCGGCCACAGCGGAGAGACCCCAGCAGCGGGCAAAGGCTGTGCCACAGGGCAGAGGCGGCAGGAGCTGTGGACAGAAGGGACCAGCACGGCACACACCGGAGTGACTCCCTGGCAGCTCCAGTCAGGGCTGCTGGCGATGCCCACTGGCGATGCCCACGGCTGTGGTGCCCTCCACGGCTACCGTGTGGCTCCTGGCAGTGCCGACATGGATTTGTTTGCTTCCCGGTGGGAGTGATGGGAGCACCAGTGATTTACTCCCTGTGGTTCGGTTTAAAGCACGAGCACCGAAAAGATAGATGTCTGCACCCCGTGCCCTTCTTCCTGCCCCCGCCTGCTCCCCCTTCCCTCTTCTGCAGGTACAGATGAACCCAGCACTCAGCATCGGCAGTCAGGTAGGGAGGAAAGTTTTAACAGCCAGGTGCGCAGGCAGAGATGTGGCATGCCGCGTGTTGGTAATTTTTGATGAAGTCTTCGCTCCCGCTGTCGTTGAGGGGGCCGTTAGCATCGCCCTGGCTCTGCTGAGGAGTGGGTTGAGCTGCAGGACGCTGCCGAGGTCAGCCGAGCTCGAGGCCGGGCAGGGAATGGGATTTTCTGAGGCCCCATGTGCTTGGCCATGCTACCCATGGTGTGACACCCACCTGCCGCAGTCACAAGGTGATGTCCTTGTGGGACCAAGGCACACTGCAGTGTCCGCTCAGTGGGACCCGTCCCCGTGTGTCGTGTCCCCCCATACACACGCTGCCAGCCCCGTTCCTTAAGCCAGGCTTGTTTAACCCGTGACTTGACTCCCTGCCCTGTCAGGCCATGGGGAGGAACCCAGGTAGGAGCCAAAATCAGTGTCACCCAGCTGCTTCCAGCGGCCATCGTCCCTGCATGGCCAGCGAGAAGGGCAGCTGGCTGTCCCCATGGCAGCGACCCCCACCCTTGGTCAGGGCTGGAGGTGGATGAGGAGCTGGGGACCCCCACCCTTGGCCTGGGGGCTGGAGGCGGGTGGGGGCCCTTCAGGTTTGCAGCAGGACAGGCAGCTGCCAGGCCCCGGTCCCGCTCGGCCCAACACTCGCACTGTCACTGCAACCCCCGCGCCCCACTGCCACCTCCCACCTCTTCCCCAAAGCCCCCCAGCCGTGTCCCCTCACCCCACCCCTGCCCCATGGCCGCGCCCCCCGCCCCGCCCAGGAGTGACACCCCCACTCCCCCAGGTGGAACTTTCCTCGCAGGGCGTGAGACCATAGAGGTGAAAGGAAACACCAAAGGCGAGCTCGCCGAGGGGGGAAGCAGGGGAGACACAGACGCCTTTCCTCTAAAACCACCTGGCAGAATATCGAGCTCTGGCCGTCAAAGACTCAGACAGATATTTTTAAAACGTTTTGGCTGTGCTTGGTGTCGTGTTTCTCCCCAGTTCCTCTGGAATCAGTTCCAAAACTGTCCCGGGTTCCCCCCGTCTATCTCCCCTAATGATACGTTCCTCCCTGTTTACTCTCTTTGCGCGGCCGGCTTGGGTGGGGTTCTTCTCCTGCGCCAGTTTCGTACGCAAGTGGCGTAGGGCGGGTTTGATAGACAGCTAGGGATAACCAATAGCGCGGCAACGTCTCTGACTAGCTAGCCAATGGCGGAGCGGACCGGCGGCCGGGAGGAGGCGGGGCGAGACTCAATCAGGGCAGGGAGGGGGAGCTGTGGAATGGCGGACGGCCGGGCTGGCCCGCCCTGGTGGTAACGAGCTGAGGGGGACGGAGGGGACAGCCGCGGAGAGAGGTGAGTGCGCGAGGGGCGAGCGGATGCTCCCCGGGCCTCCCAGGCCGCCTCTTCCTGGGGAAGAGAGGGGGAGGCGCTGGGGTGGGCCGCTAGGCCCTTGCCAGATAGTGAGCTATGGGGCTGAGCCTGTCACTGTTTCCTGCCACATAGTGAGTGCCCGCCTGGTGCGGGCCCCGGTGCCCCGGGCCGGGAGGCTTGGGGCGGGCCTGGGTCCGGCCTGGGGACGGGGACAAGGAAATGGCTTCGTCCCCGGGCTGACACTTGCCCAGCCCCTCCCGGGGGCCAGGGCTCAGTGCAGGGTGTGTGCCTGGGCCGGGCTGGCCGGAGGGGCTGGGGCAAGGGGATGGGCTGGCCTGCCCCGGGGGTGGGCAGAGGCCCGGGCCGGGGTAAGGAAATGCCGGGCTCCCGGGCTTTCCCGAGGCCTCGCCGGTGTCCGCTGTCCTGGGGCCGTTACGGAGGGCTGAGTCAGCGGGGAATGGCTTGGGGAAGTTGGGGAGAAGGGGGGTGCTGCAGGGTCCCCTCTAAGGGGGCAGCAGTGGTGCTGTGCTGGGGGGTGGGGGGTCCCTCCCTTTCCGGGCTGGTTGCAGCCTTTACTGCCTGGGTTTGACATCAGTGCTTGTGAAAGCGTGTGCGTGTCAGCGTACAAAGTCTGGCTGGCTCTGAGCTGGTTCCCTCCTTGGTACAAGTTCTGGTGTTTGTGCTTGTGGAGTGTTGCTGCAAAAGCAGCTTCTCCCTCTGGGCTGTCTTCCTGCCCCACAAGTGGGTGCACCCTTCAGTATGTCTGCGTGTACTTTAGAGGTGGGTGTAAGCCCCTTGACTAGTAAGTAGCCACCCGAGCACGTAAAATCGAAAACTACTTGGGGGAAGGTTGTGTGGATGCTGTAGCATGCTTTGGAAGATGTTTTACCCGTTATTAAATCTCTAGGTGTGCTCTGAAAACAAGCTTTGGAGGGTGTAATGAGATATGGTCAGGTCAAATGCATTGACCTCCAGGTGATCTCAGACCATATTTCTTCCAGAGAAGAAATAAGTTGTTAGGGAATGCATTTAGGTTTGTGTTGGGGTCACTCCTTTGGGATACAAATAACCTGTGTCCTTCGGAGAAAGGTAAGAGATAGCAGCTCTTCCCTGTTAGCTGTTATTTGACCTGAAGGACCTTCCTGTGGTACGATTTTTTTTTTTCTGTCAAAAGTTTCACATTTGGTATTATTGTTTTACTTTCATTAGTAGCAACAACAGAATTGGGCATCTCTACATAGATCAAGCCACTGGTGGGACTGCGTGGTGTGTTAATGCCAGGAGTAGGCCTATTCAATAAGATGCTAGAAAATACTGAAAGTCTGTCTTTCAGCACTGCAGATGCTGGTGGGCATGAAATTATAGTGATAAAAAAACTCTTAAGTACAGTACACTGCCTGTAGACAGGGTCATAATTGATTGAGCCCTCTAAACCTCAAGCTTGTGTGTCCTTTCCAAAGATTTGTGAGATGGAAAAGCTGAAAGCAAAAGATGTGGGAAGTCAGCTCTGTGTGTGTGTGTGCTTCCCTGTGACAAAGCTGATGCAGAGTGTTACTTTATGGGAAGTACCGAAGTCTGTATGCTTGGTCACACGAAGAAGGGGAATAGTTATATTTTCCACCCATTTTAAACATCTGCAGAATCAGTTGCTACTAAATGCTGCAGGAATTTAAAATGCTGCGTTGCGACACTTTTCATTCCGATTTGCCCCTTATTGACCTTGAGTGGGTTTTTGTCATAGAAACCGATACAGAGTATAATCCAAAACTTGGTTAAAAACAAACCAAAGCTAACATCTATCCACTGAAAACACAGCATGTTGATAAGAGTGGCTTTGAAAATCCACTTGCATTCACAGCCAAGGACAAGCTTTATCCAGGAAGTGGGGTGGAGCAGCCCAGGCATTCCAGTTCTGTGCATTTTTGGGTTTTTTGTTGGGTTTTCTTTTTTTTTTTGGAAGGATTGTCCTTGAAAACATGAAGTTTGACAGAGAGAGCTTGACCCAAGCTTTAAACCCCCACCTGAGGCTGATCTTTGGTCAAGCTGCAGTTGTCAGTATGGTTCCTGGGTGGGTTGGTGACAGTAGGGATCAAACCCAGAACTTCCATCTTCCAAAGCATCAGTTTCTGCTTGGGTAAAAGCCTTGCTCTCTTTGGGGTGAGGAGCAGGTTTACCAGCTCCCTGTGCAGCCCAGCTGAGACAAGGTGAAGCCTTGCTGTACTTTATAAGTATGGGTTGTAAGAGGATAAACTTCCAGGGGTGAACTGAATATAAACTTTTCCCTAAACTGCATATTTTTACTGCTTTTAAAAAGAAATGTGATGTCTTTTATCTGTCTGGTAATAAGTCCAAAAAGTAAATGCCCCAAATTCCATTTTATTTATTTAAAAAAAAAACAACCCAACCCTAACCTTCTGATGGCTCATGCCGGTCGGGCTCCTTCTCCTTCACAGCTGTGAAGATAAAACCTTTCCAAGCTGTCTGCTGCTGATCAGGTTTTTCCAAGCCGCTGCATGATGCTGTTAGCAAGACCCCTGCTCCATTTCACTGTTCCCGCACCCCTGTCCCCAGCCCTGCAAAAAATCAGCAGCGCAGCAGAGCAATGCCGCTGCCTGATCTCAGCCTGCGGGCTCACGCCCCGTTTCTTACTTTAGTTTCTGTCGGGTCTACAGTCCTAACAAATCTTTCAAACGCTGGTTTTAACAAAACTATGCTGGGGGTGGGCAGGAGGGTGCAGGTTGACGCTGCAGGAAATAAAGAAGGAAATAACGTGTGTTTCTGGCTACTTTATTTTGTAGAAGTCCTGTTTGAAATGTGCTCTGAAGCGAGTGGCTTGCTGAAGAAGGGTAGAGGCTGGAACTGCAGCCCTTGTGTCTTCAGAGATAACACTGCTGGAGTCTGAAGTAATGAGTTAATAGTAAAGTTCTTTTAAGCAGAGTATAAAACTGGTTTCCCTATGAATAATGTGACACACCGAACAGAAATGGTGTATTTTTAAGTTACAGCTCAGAAGATATTTGTGAGCAGTGATTCATTAAAAAGAATACAACCTTTATGATAACTACCAACCCAGTTTCTCAGCATGCTTTGAATGTATCTCATTCTTCAGGGCTGGTCTAGGAAAAGTTGATTTCATTCACAAAGGTTAGATAATCGTCTGGTGTGGGTGGAGGGGTTAAAATTTCAGTGATTGCCTCATATGCATATAGTTACAGCAGTAAATCCATCTCCTGGTTTTTTTTATTTTTTGTGGTGAATAGAGAAGGTTCTTAGGATTAGTATTTCCACAAAATCAGGTTAGTTTTCTTTGACTGACTGTAATAAGGAAGATTTCAACAAGTGTAAGACTCTGCTTTAATCCTTCCAGATAAAACTATCTTTTGGGCTTTCTGGACTCAAATATTTAATAACTTTAAATGTAAGGTTTCTGTTTGGCCTCTGCTAGGTTTGATGACAGTACTTAGCTCTCCCTGGGTCATCCAGGTGAGCAGTATATGTTGCAGCATGTGCTGCACAGGTCAGTCACAAACCAGGAAAAGGACTGAATAGCAATTGTGTTTGCATGTGTGATGTATAAAATTCCCGCTGTCCCCATACGGAAAGGGATGCCAGCACCTGGCAAAACCACGCACTGCCAAAAGCTCCTTCCGAGGGTTAAAATAGCCAGAATAGGCCCCTGTCTGATGGCTTAGTGCTGGGCTTGCTCCTTTATGTAGTTTCTCAAGTAATGCTGTGCAAAAAGCACAGGAGGCAAGCCAAAAGTGACAACTTTCACTGTGCAGAAGCCTAGGAAAGCAAAATGCAACTATTTTCCCAGGCTGTCTTATGGTGCGTTACTGTTTTCGGCAGCACTCTTGCTTCTAATGGGATCTGTAGTAAGAAATTGTGTATTTAGTCTCACTGTGCAAGGATAAATATTTGTGAGATCAGGCCCTTAGTTACCGTAGATTAACATTTATTTAAATATTTTAGGTATTTATAAACACTGGATTTAAAAAAAGGCGTGTGGAAGTGGCTTCTGGGTAATAAGCAAATGACTGCTCAGAACAGAACCACCCTGGTGACATTTACTTCCTTTGTATTTTTGCAACTCTGTGTAATAAAAAGACCGTGTGTTTTCTTTTTGAGGAGGGGAGGCTACCGGTGCTGCTGATCAGGCTTCCCTGCAAAGGGCGTGCTTGCTAAGAGGAGCTTCTACAGAAGTTTATCAGACTCAGGCCTGATTCTGATTTATATAAGACTTGGTTTTCCATCTGAAGGTCTGCAGGATTTTTTCTTTCCCTGCCTGGGAGGCAGTAGGGGGGAGGTCCCCTCCCAGAAGAACTGAAACGTGGACTTCCACGTTATTTTGTTGAGCAAGCAGCGCAGCGGCAGTGCAAGGCATTAATCACATTCTCCATCCTGAGCTCGCCTTTGCTGCAGTAATGGGCCTGGGAAATAGTTCCTGTAGATCCTACCCTAATTCTTGAAATAGCAGTAAAGCTTTCTGGTATTATATTGCTACTGGAGAAGTGGTGGAGCGTAGGCATATCTCAAGTATGCATCTGCCAGGGGCTTTGAGGAAGAAAAAGGACCAAGAATCTCAATTCTGTCTCCCACAAATGGGGTTGCTGGTGACCTGCTCTGTTCCTTCTGTGCCTTCTGTGTCATCTCCTCTTCCAGAGCAGTATCCCAGCCCTGTTTTGGGGAGAGGTGGTGGTTTAAAGGATGCTGTGGTGCCAAGAGAGGAAGAAGGGAGATGCCTGTGAAGCAGCAGCATTTAGCATTTGTTCTTGAGGGCTTAAGTTTCTGCATGGGAGGCTGTTGCTGTGCTGCCGCTTCAGAGGAGCTACTCTGAGATCACTGGTGACCTGTTGACTTGGAGGTATTGATTCTACTGTTGGAAGTGGGGCACAGTCGAGAATGGCATGGACAACATGCAAAGAGTTGTCCGCTAAAAATAATTTATTCTTACTGCTGCTGTCAATCAAACCTAAACCATGACTTTATTATTTTGGTTGCTGCTGAAAGTGCTCAATAAGCATCGAGAGCTTCTCTTATGTTGTCTGATGATGCAGCCTGATAACCTTCTTCTCAGAAGGTGCGTGTTTAATGAGAGTGGCGATGCATTTGTTTGAACAACTCCTTTATGAAGTGAAGGCACACATAGCTTTGAGATTAAAGTCTCCTAATTGTAAAGTGGAGGGCATAAAAGGAAGCGTCTTTTCACCTAGCATATGATAGGTGCGGGAGTTACTGCCCTGGGATTTCATGGGTGCCGACTGTTTAGATGAGTTCAGAAGCTGATGAGACCAGTTGATGGAAGTGAAATCCATGAAGGACAACAAAAGGTAGTGTTTGTTTCCGTGTGGTCTTAAGGTATGGTGGGATGCTGTGGTGTGAAAAAGGACAGCAGAGAGAACTGTTGCCCTGTGCTTGCCTTGTTCTCATGGTCTTTTTCTTTACACATCTGATACCTGGCCACCAATGGGCAGAGGATGTTGATTTATCTGGAGGCTGGATGACCTAGCATGGCTATTCTGAAGTCCTGTGGCTTAGGGTTTCTTGTCTTGCTTGTTCGCTGATGTTTCCGATGATGTTGCAGAGCAACCTGCCTCTTCTGAGCCTCCATTTCTCCCTGCTCATAAAACTGGGCTAATGACTCTGACCTTTTGTTTGTAAAGCAGAAGGAAGAGGATCAACAAAATACTGGGAGCTTATTTACTATCATTACTGAAATGATGAGCAATGCCACTTTGCGGCACTTCAAAGAGGCTTCGCTTATAAGATGCTGGAAATCCCTAGAGAGAGAAAATGTTTCAGATGGAAAAGGAGGAGGGGGGGGCTATTCCTCCCATTCTCATCTCGGAAGTGTACTCTCCAGCAAGGCATGGAGGTGGTGTCTCCAAGCCATCTCCCCTCCCAGCCGGGCTATTTAAAATAGCTGCTGACAGTCTTTGCTTTTTTTCCGTAAGAGCCAGACGGACTGGTGTCACTGATCGCGTAGGAGTGAGTTCTGCATAAGTTGTTCACATGCTGTGGAGTTTTGTGAAGTACTTTGTTGACCTATTGTATTACCACTAATAAGATTGAATGTGGTTTTAATTTCTCATTTCCTCTTTTCACTGGATGCCCTTTTCCTACTTCTTAGAGTCTTACTTCAAGTCTGTATAGCAAAAGTCTTTTTCTGTTGCTCAAAGAATGAATGATGCTTTGCTTTCAGGCAGCTCCGCACTGGAGGGCTTTAAGTGGCATTCAGAGGAGGCTATCAGCCACAATATCTGATGTATTGGTGTAGCTGCGGTTCATGCATGGAGTGTAAAAAATGGGATTTAATTGGGAGGGAGGGGGAATAGCGGCCCTGGCTGAATGGATGGGTGAAAGTTCCCCGACCACCCCTTAGCCCAGCAAATAGTTTGTTGAGTGCTTGCCAGAGCGGAAGCGAGTTCCCTTTCAGACACCCTGCTTTTGTGCACCGTAAGAAAAAGCACACACTCTTATGGTTTCGGCCTTGCAGCTGCAAAAAAAAAAAAAAAAGTGAGAGAGAGAGAACTCTGCACACACCCAGATCCTGTTCTTTCAATACCAACAGCTGCTGAGCTGATCCTTTGCTGGAGGAAGGCATATAGCTATAAACACAGCTTGTGAAAAACCTTTACCTTCTGTCTAGGGCAGCATGAAGTAACTGGCCGCTTCCCTTTTGGAGGCTAAATTAAAAAAGCGTCTAATTAACTTATACAAAATAGCCTTTTTGGTTGCTATTGAGAATACAATATTGTATCAAGGAGGTTACATCTAGGGTCTGGCTTCACATGAGAGGTTTCCATAAAGCAGCTTATTATAGACCTTGTGGTGAGCTTTGATAGAAAGACTTGCATCCTTAGCATCCCTAATACGGTCTAATCTCTCTTCTCCCAAAAACATCACTTCATTGAACTGATCGTTTCAAACACTCTGAAATAGTTTTGGATGCTCCATAGCCTGGAGTTTGCACTGCAGATTACATAAGGTGAGATCACTGCTGGGCTCAGAACATGCAAAATGGAAACAACTACAGCTTAAAAAGAATATTTTTCTGACTGTCCCAAGGAGATTACATAGGCATTTGTCACCAAGTCCAAGCTGAAATTTGATGCTGCTCTGTCAGACCAGGGGGGCTGATTGAAACACTAGGGCTTTGCTGAAGTCTGCCTGGAAGGTTGTCCAGTCCCACTGGCTGCGTGGATGGAGAAAGTGAGTCCGAGGATTGTCATGCTGTTGAGCAAAACCAGAAGACTGCTACTTGCAGCTTCCTGCAGCTCTGCCTGAAAATTCCAAATGGCAACCTGGGATCATGTGCCGTGCCCGTACGTTGCACGCACAAAAGCCAGATTTGGTGTTGCTGTGGAGTTGCCTTGCTGGGCACCTCTACAGAACCACTGGTAATCCCAGCTCTGGGGCAGATCCCTTTTTCCCTAGCCCTGCTGGGTCTTCCCACCCTCGGGCAGGACAGACCGTAGGCGTGGGGAAGGAGAACTGCCTGGAAAACCCCAGACACGTGGTGGCTTTTGGTACTGGTGGGGTGGAGGGCTGCCTGTTCTGAGTTCATAGTGGTACCCATCTCACTTGACTCCTGAGATCCAGAAAGTATATTCATGGTTTTAATGTGGCATCGTATGTATTTTTTTTTTTAACTCTCCACAATAGAAAACCCATGTGTTATTTTGACTTCATTAAGACGCTGTTCATAAACCATTTTAATTTAGGTGCTCAAGGCTGTTCTCTTGTTTTTTTGTGATGGAAATCCCAGCAGATATAACACTTCTGGAAAATATCAGGGAGTCAGTGTCTTTTTTTTTTTTTTTTTCCCTTCATGTCAAAGGTTAACTTAAAATATTAATGCTGCAAAGATTCATTTAAGATATTAAAACTGTTCAGGCAAGAATACATGTACATATTGTAATTACTTCCTTTTTCTTACAATTAAAGTAATTGGATTATATTTAATGAGCTATTTACATTTAATAATTAAGAAAAGACTTATCTTTCCAGTATTCCCCAAGTGCAGCAGAAGGGTGGGGGCACTCAGAGCTGTGATATAATTATCTAGGCGTGAGTTGAAACTGAAAGAGCAGTTGAGCTGTATAGAAAACACTTGGAACTGGTTTGTTCCTACTCTTTCATTAATCAAAATAGTGTGTGTTAAAGGAGAGGAGGCTGAGCTTAGCTGCAAATGAGACAGAGTTTATCTGCTGAAAAGGAAGGTTAAAATATGTTCAGACTTCAGGAATAAGTCATTTAGGAAAAAAAAAACCACACCCTCTCTTTCCGTATTAATTACTGAGCGCTGCCCTAGAATGAAAATGTGCTGATGTATTGTGAGAGCTGTGCTTTGCACCGAGCGCTTTGTTAGTGCTAACAGGCACAAGCCTTTCCTCTTGCTGGAGGAGGCTGGTGTGAAGGAGAGGAAGAAAACATGCTATCCTCATTAGCAGTAATTCAGCCTGGGAATGAGCGATTCAGCGGTGTTTGCTTTAGCAGCCGTGCACCATTTGCAGAAGTTGGCCCGTGGTTCTGCGCAGGCATCCTGCAGCGACAGCATGAGGCTTGGGTACCTGCAGCACCTCCAAATGAAGCTGGTGGGAATGGTGCCGCTTGTGTTGCCACCTAAATTGCATCTTTTCTAGTCAAGACCTTTTGAAGTGAATTCAGTGCTGTTACAGACTTCAAGGCTTGGAAAATGAGATCTGGTGGTTTTTGTCCAGAGCTGCTTTTGCCTGGGTTGGGACAGAAACAAATGGATGACTTTGCCAATGAAAGCTCCTCAGCCTTGACCTTTAGGGACTGGTTTTTGGGGCAGAGTGGCAATCCTGTTCTAGTAGACATCTCTTGCTGGGGTTGCTGTGGCTGCTGACCCTGGTGGTTGTTACTGGTTGGGGGACTTGTTTCCTGGGACAGGTTGAGACGGATTCCTTTGGTCTTGTTGGCTTTGGACAGTGGTTTGGGCTCAGACCAGGTGTTGTCAGACCTCCTGCTGATGGACTGAAACCTGCCCGCTGCCCAGGCCCCTCCCCACATACTCCAAAAATGTTTGAGAACCTGTAGTGGGGTTTCTGTACCCAAGTACACCAAAGCTACCTGTTGATTGAAGCTTGCAATGCTGCTCTGTGTTGTCACTGACCTTGCATCCTTGCCAAAATTATTCATAGGTTTAACAGAAAGCATTCTGCTCCCTTTACTGCTCCTGTTTCCTAGGAAGCAGCAAAGCCAGAGCTTTTCTGGTGCTGAAGGAGCCCTGCCTCTCTCCTGATGTATATCCTCACGGCAAAGACCTTGAAACCTTTCTGTTCCGGAGCTTTAATTCCTGTTTAATCAATAGTTCTGTATTCTGAGAATCAAATCCCTGTGACAGCTCTCTTTAATTGAGCTAAACTGCCTTTCTCTTGTCACATCTCTTCTAGAGTTTTATTTAAATGCATTTGTTCTGCCTGTATCCTAGTCAGGTATTGATAGGAACACCAGGTGACCCTCTTTGTTTAACTTGTTTTTCAGCTAAATGAATGGAAACATTAATTAGGGCAGTGGTGTGGTTTTTTTAGGAGTAGGAAAAGCCAAGAAGTCTAGGTCAAACTGCTGGCTGTATTTGCACGCCAGCAGAAGCTAGGAGGATCTGTATGTTCTCCATTAGTGACACCCCCATCCTTCCACCCCCAGCTTGATTTCTGCCAGCAGCTTCGAGCGAGTCCCTCTCCAGGAGAGCAGGCTGGCATTTATTCCAGCAAGATCATCTTCACTAAAGCTGATAACAAAAGTTTAAAAGGAAGAGCCAAATTTTCAGTCACACCTGTGCAATCCCCTTGAGGGCAGTAAATGATGATGATAATGTATGAGCCAGACAAAAAACACAGAAAATGGCTTTCTGAGCCTCTTTTGCATTTTTCAGAACCAGCAGACTAGAGGAGGGAGGGGGGAATGGGGGGAAGGGGGTGGGGGGGAAGAGGATTTTTACTCTGGGAACTGAGCGGGCTGGATGTTTGTTGTCTCAAGGACTCCACAGTGCAAGGTACAATGCTTCGTTATTCTGCAAGATCATGGCTGATGTTTCCTAGTGCCAGAGCATCACTGTGGAAATGTGCGGCACCGCTCTTGCCCCACGCTATTGCCGAAACACTTCTTTCGTAACGCTGGCAGATCGTATCTGCAAAGTTCTCTCGAGTTGGTGATTGAACTGGATTATTAACATACAGAGGGGTCGTGTGCGTATTTGTGCTATCGGCTAGCTGTGTTCTCCTGAAGGCCCTGTGTTTTCTGTAGGTCCTGCTTCAGCAAAGCTTTTGTGCGATGGTGGGTGAAAACACAGCCTGCGCTTTCAGTCTGAGCGGCTGGTAAGAGATGGTGGGCAACGTTTTCCCTGGCGCTTGGAGGTGTTTTACCCGTGCATCTCTACCGTGGCTTTTGGGGAGAATAGACCACTGTGAAAGGAAGCAGCCCTGCAGCTGCCCTTCACTGCTGACTCCTGCTCAGCTGCTGGCAGGCTGGGCTGTTAATGACAGATGAGCCTGTGACGCGTTTTTGGGAATGAATACTTGTTACAGCTGGCGGGATGGAGTAGTTTGTGGCATCACATGGCAGTTTGCTCTATAATTTTACTCCCTATTGCTCGGATGCCGCACTGATTGCTAGGTCTCTCTCTGAGCATGGAACTGTAGCATTTCTGATTGCTGCATCCCACTTCTCTGTGGCTGCATTGTGAGCTTGGATATAGCCCTGAGCACTCAGCAGAGCCTTCTGCTGAATTTTTCCACCCCCCCCTCAGTTCTGTGTGTGTGTGTGTGTGTCTGCTGCTTCCCTTTCTGCTAGTCTTTTGGGGTTACATAAAAGCCAGTCTCTTTCTGGCCATTACAGCTACATGGGGGAGTAGTTACTGCTGAGAGAAGCTTGAAATTTGAAGCAGAGTTGTCACAGACATTAGAAAGAACAGTCAGTCTGCGTTGGCAAGCTACTGAGTTAAGTCTTATTTCATACTGATGGGAATTTCAGATCTGATTATCTCCTTTCTCCCTCATTCCCAAACCTGCTGGTGTGTCTAATCCCCCGATGGGTACTCCTAAAGGCTGCTCTCCAAGGCGCTTAGCTGAAGGCTTGGTCTCCTTGACTATGCTGCTTGTTTGTGTCCAGGCAGAGGATTTTTGTGAGCCCTGCTGAGGGCAGGGTGATTGGTCACCCTGATGTACTTGCAAATCAAGCCTAATTTCCCTCCCCTTCCCCAAAAATGTGCTCTGTCCTCCTTAGGTGCTTTGTGCTACACCAGACACTATGACAGATGATATCTCTGCTGGGGTCCAGATTTATTTGCAGATGGTCCCTGATCTAAGAGGTTGTGTGTCACATTGAGTGGGGAATTACCCAGGTGACTCCCAGTAATGCTATGCTAGCTGGTCAAATACCAGGGAGGAGAACCTTGCCAGATCTCTCCCTCCAACTCACCTGTTATTTACAGCTCTTTGTGTGCGTTGCATACACACATCTCACCTTGTAGTCCTGCCTGCCTTCTCCTCTGCACCACCGTGTTGACTGTGCGATCTGCCTGCTGTACAAAAAAAAAAATAAAAAAATGAATAGGCTGGTTCCTCTCTTGCTGTGCAGTGCTGTTTTCTGCTCTGCTCCAAACTGCTTGTTAAGGAGTATTTGCTCTGAGTTGCTGTTTTCAGTTGAAAGAACTCGTGTTGGAAAGCAAATACTCAATCCCAAAATGTCCCTGTATTGCTTCTCAATACTTGTAATCAAAGTCTGTCTCCTTTATTGTTCGTAACAATTGTCCAATTCTACTGTGCCAGCCCTATTTATTAAAAATAGTCAATAAGATGCAGCTTTGTGCAAGGGGGTTATAGACTGGCAGTTCTTGTTTGAAACAAACCAATTGTACTTGATTCTAATCCAGAACTGGGATTCCTGAGTGATCTGCTACAGCAGAGCTCATGGGGAGAGCGGTCAATGACTTGCTGATAAGAAATCTTAGAGCAGTGCACTTATCTTGAATGTCATAGAATCCTAGAATGGTTTGGGTTGGAAGGGACCTTAAGGATCATCTAGTTCCACCCCCTGCCATGGGCAGGGACACCTCCCACTAGAATTTACCTCGTGCTTTGCTTGAAGTGCTGGGATTTGGAAAGGCAAAAATTGCAAGTCACAGTTTTGGAATTGGTTGGAGTTTTTTTTCCTCCCCTTTACGAGCCTGTGTTGCACCACGCTTGTTCCCCAGTGCCCCACGAGTATTTACAGAAATAATTACTGAAGTCAGAATCCACTTAAAAACTGGTGAGCAAGCCATTGGGGGCGAGAGCTTATTGCGGAGGGAGCTGCGTGTCAGATCGGCAGCCGTGCAAAGCAGCACTACACGGGGATCCTGCTTTCTTGGAGGAGTACAAGGTGTCAGAGACCACTGTGTCCGTGGTGGGAATGCCCAGGAGTTGATAGGAAGGGTGATGGGGAGCAAAAGCCCGGTGAATCCTGGAAATGAGTTGCCAGTTGTGGCTGGAAGATTGGTAGGAATGTAGGAGTGGTGAGCTCAGCTTCCAGGGCTTTTGTCGTGCTCAGCAAACTTCTTTCTGGGCCGGCGCAGGGCTGTGGAGCGGGCCAGGGCTCGGCAACGTGTGCGTAAGCATTTTGGGAGAAAGGAAATTATGAGGAATTCTGGCAATGCCCGGCTGGAGGTGGGGCAGCATACAGCTGTGGGGAGGAGAGGGGGAAAGAGCTACAGGGCGAAGCTGGGCCTTTCGGATGGTTTGGCTTTTAGTCACTGCCGTCATAACAAGGCTTGGAGCCTTCTTTGATTCAAGCCGTGACTTGGAGACTTCAGAGGAAATGCTTGCTGTGAGCAGGTAGGAAGGTTCTGATTCAAGTGGGAGAGAAAAATCATTTGTTACGGTAACAAAAGCCCTTACTTCTTGTTTTTAAGAAGGTGTGAAGCACGGCAGTTGGGAGGATGAGGATTTTGAACATCAATTGATGCAGCAGTGTTTGTGGATTTGGCACCTGAGCAGCTTCAGCATCAGCCCATTTCCTTACAGCTCTCCCAACCGGTGTTACTCTGCAACCAGCAAAGATCACTTAACTTCTTTCCTCACATAGCTAGCGCTGTGTTTCAGTTGGATGCCTTTCTTTGTTTTCCATATTCATTAGAAATCTGTTGCAGACAGTTTTCTGTTTCTAAGAGGCAGTTTCCTTTTACTTTTAACATACTTGATCTCCTCTCCCATTACAGTGGCATTGGGGCAGGTCACCCATGCCGTGTGTTTCTGGCAGCTGCTTAAAAACAGCGTGTAGACCCCAAACTCTACTGCTGAAACAAATTTAATCTTCAACATTAATAAGCAAATGGAAACACTTATCTTTGCCTGATAGATAAGGATTTTTTGGCCTTGCAATTCATTTAACTTGCTTCTGAATGGTAGGATTTAGTTATAATGTATGGTCTGCGGTAGTTACGTGACAGTGACTAATGCTGATGACCAGTCTGGCTAGCTGGGGTGGAAAACTGCTGTGCTGTCATGCCCTGACCACTGAAAGTAAAGCGGTTCTGGATGGCCCTTGCTTGGTAGCATGCTGTCAATTGGCTTCTTAATGACTCTCTTAAAGAATAAAAGCAAGAGCCTCCTGGAAAGCTTTTTTAGGTCTGTCCGTTCCTTGTTTCATTTACTGTGCATCTTCCCTGCCCCCAGCCGTACGCTGTGTGCTGTCTCCAGGGTTTTCCTTCCTCCTTCTGCCTCTGCTCTTGTACCTTGTCCCTTCTCCACACTCGATTTTCTGCCCCACCTGACTGCTGTTCTTGAAATACACTGCTTAGTTTCCAATCCAGACTATTAATCTTTGTCCCACCTACTCGTGAGGCATGAAGGTTTTACAGGAGCCCATTAGCTGTTACCTCTGTACCTACCCTCCAAAGACATGGAGAAAAACGTTCTTCTGGGGCCAGTGACTGCTCTTTTTGCTAGTGTTGGCACCAGGCTCTGGTTGTAGGTCCCAGGCTTCCTATCTGCCCGCCTCGCCCTACAAAAACATCTGAAACCTTGAAGCTCTTTGCCCTTCCGCTCAAGGGAAGGAAATTTTGCTTCAAAATGCTTCTTATCCCAGAGGCTGCTGGGTGAGCAGAAGGGTGGTTGTCCACAGCCCATCCTGTCCTCTGTGCCTCGCTCGTCTCCAGTGCTCCGTGGGGTTAATCTCTTGGTGTGACTGCTGCTTGCTGGATCCTGACTGGTTTTAGGAGCAGGAACGCGGCAGCAGAGCCGTCCAGTCGCCTTGAGAAGAAGCGGTGCTGCCGTACTCTTGTGAGGAGGGCTGTCGTAGCGATCACAAGGGCGAAACTCTTGATTCTGCAGTGGAGTGTGGCAAGCTGTGCTGGGAGGGTGGGGGTGGCTGGCAGGATGAGCTAGGCTATAAAGGGAGTGCTTTTCTTAGCCCTTATCTCTGCTGTCTTGCACCGGTGCAAATTCATACTGTACGTGTGCTGTACCATTGTTATTTTTCCAAAAAAAACCCAAAAAAGCAACTTTCAGCACTAGTCCTTGCTCTTAGTTTCAAAACATGCGTTGCAGGCAAACACTTTCAGTGGGGATGCATGTAGACAACATATTCTGAGCCTTTGCTTATTTGTGGGTATTTGGGGCACTACTCCATTTTCTGCCCTGTTCTCCCCGTACTTGCGGAGGTTACTACTATCTGTGCCTGTCTGACCCGGCTGCACGCTCACATCTCAAAACCCACCCCCCCCCCTCTTTACAGGCTTATTTTTCCTCTTGCTGTTTTCCTTCTGTCTGTCCTGCACCTTGGAAGGTTTCCAGCCGGGCTGGGTGGACGGGCTGTCCACTCTGGCCCTGCAGATCCCACCGTGCGTGCTCGCGGGCTGAGCCCTGGGGAAGCACGGGGGAGAAGCTTGATGCAGGCAGCCTGCAAATGCTGCCTTGTTTATGAGAGCTGCTTGTTGGTGCAGACTGCAGTCTGGGGGGAGCTGGGAAAGTTTGTCTGGCATAAACCGCTAAAGCTGACAAAAGATTGTAGGGCTTGGGCTGTAATCGATAAAACACGGGGTATTTGGAAGCGAAGGTCAGAGTCCTTCCTTAGTTCACCCTGTTCTTTAAATATCCCAGCAGTTACTGATGGCTGCTGCAGTGCTTGGACACGGTGAAGAACATCATGGGCTTCAGTCCTCGGAGAGCCTCTGCTTTTATTTATTTGGATGCAGATCTCACACCCCTCTCCTGTGAGGTGTGCGGTTTTGGGGACCCTTTCCTTGCACAGGAGCCAGCATGTGAAATCCCTCATGTAGAGGCGTTGCAAAATGGCAACCTACATCTGCTTGTCTGGGAGATATCCCAGCGCCTGGTAGCTGCTGCTCTTGAACTCCTCTGCCTTAATGGGTCAAATTTAGCAATTCAAAATCTGGGTTGTGAGGTAATTAGGAGGGATAATGCCCACTTCTTCCTCTTAACACCCTGATAGAAAAGCATCCAGGAAGGACTCCTGGACCTCAAAGATAAGCTGCCAGCTGCCACAGAGACTATCAAAGGGTGGCTCAAAGTCAAGAGCAAACAGCTGATTTTTTATGGTTCTTGGGTTTTTGCTGTTGGTGACAGGAAGCCATGTTCCCCAAGCTGTTAGCTTCCTGTTTTATTTTTACACCCAGCCCAAGCAGATCAGCATGCCTATCACATGGGAGCTGGCTGCTTCTCTTGGGTTGTTCCTCAGCTGACCTAGAAAAGTGATTCTTTCCCCTTCTAAATTAATCAAGAAGTTGGGATGTATTTGCTTTCACTTAGTCTTAAAGATTTCAGGCATGTATCGTGCTCCTTGTTCTGAGCTGTTTACCCAGGTTTCCTCCTCTCTTTTGGAGGCAGATGATCTGAGAGGGAGCCGTTTGTTGCTTCCAACGTTTCAGCCTGTTAGCAAAGATGATTTTTGTTAGTTCAAGGCACTGACCTGCACATAAAAGAGTTTTCTGTCCAAAGCATAACTTCCGGACACTTATGTTTTTGTCTTTTATTTTATTTTATTAATTTTTTTTAAAGAACTGGAAGTTTGTCCTGACTGTTGTACAATCAATCTTGACTTCTTTCTGAGCACACTCCAGTCCTGCATCCTGATTAGAGCTCCCTCAACTTTAAACTGCCGTAGCAGGAAAACAATGGTCCAGTGTAAACCTTGGCCCCGGGGGATTTCCCAAGGGAAGAGGGGTGCAGCCTGCAGGATAAGGAACAGTCACCAGAAAGTTTCCTGGTCAGCTGCAAGCGCTTCCTGTTGTTTCAGGAGAGCCCTGCCTGCTGCTCTGGGAGGGAGGCACCAAACCTGCTTTGGTGTGCCTGGTTGTTTTGGGGTTTGGTTGGGTGTTCTGGGTTTGTTTGTGGTTTGGTTTTTTTTTTTTTTTTTTAACATCTCCAGTCTTCATCCACTCAGTTAAATCTCAGTTTAATTTATTGATCGCAAGTCTAAAATTTTTCTGAAGAAGAGCTTGTAAGACTCGCCAAAGACGCCGTGCGTGAGCACGGGAGGAAGGAGACTGCTCAGAAGCGGCGGATGGGTAGGAAGGGAACAACGGCTGTGGTAATGCCAGCAGCACCTTGCGTGTGGGCGAAGATGTGCAGTTTTCCATCTCTGCCTCTGTACCTGAGCTGGTGGGGCTTCGCTGTCACTGCAAGTCGTAGAACAGCAGGGTCTTTATTTCTGATGAACCGATTTTATAAGGGTGGGGAGGGGGGAAAGAAGGCTTATAAATAAAGCCATTTGAGAGCAGGAAAAACGAACACCATGGCTCTGGTGTGCCTGGAATTTGCGGTTGAGTAATCCTTTCCTGTTTCTTTTTTGGGTTGTTTTTCATCTTTCAGAACAGTGCCTGAAGCAGGTCCACCATGCCGTTAGTAACGAGGAACATTGAGCCAAGGCACCTGTGCCGTCAGACGTTGCCTAGCGTTCGAAGCGAGCTGGAATGCATGACCAACATCACCCTGGCAAATGTCATTCGACAGCTGGGCAGCCTGAGTGAGTACCATGGCGAGCCTGCGCGTTGCCCTCAGGAGTCGCTAGTGCTCTTTATTTAGCTCCCTTTCTACTCTCGTGTTCCTATTTCTCCCCCATCTGCCTTCCCTGGGTAATGCTAAAATGTTTTCCTAAAGAAATCTGATGCTAATTTCATATCCCTGGTCCCACTGCCTTCCTAGCTAAGAGAAAATGGGGAGGGGGGTGTGTGTATGTGTGTGTGCGTGCGTGTGTGAGAGGCTGCAGCGAAACTGCAGATGGAAGGATGGAGCACAACTCAGGCTTGTAAAATGGGAGGCTCTCCGAGCAGCCAGGATCTTGTGTCAGAGAATGTGCCTGTAATTGCACGCGCTACTAAATGGAGCTTGACTGTGTTGAATCTACACTGTGTCAGTAGTTTTGTTTTTTTTTTTTTTTAATGAAAGATAATTAAAGCGCACATGCAGAAGCCGCCTGTTTGCCCCTGCTGTTTGTTGCGTTGCAAGACCCAAAGTCCCCAGCCTGAGCCAAGCGTTGCCTCTGGAGTATTGGGGGTTTGGGGCCGCTGGCTCAAATGGCAGCGCGAGCTATAAGCGATGCCTAGCTCAGCTCTCCAGTGGGCTGACCGATAGCCTTGTGAAGGCTGGAGGGAAAACATGGCCTTACATGCCGTAGAAGAAACAAAGAATTATTTGTGGTCTCTCCAGGATGAGTCCTTACTCTGTTGAAATGCTCTGGATTCTGATTAGCCACCTTTGCCCTTGAAGCCAGACTTTGAAAATCAAATTAATATATTGTTTAGTGGCTCTGTGGTGTTTGCAAGCACTTCTGCTTGCTCTGCAAAGCAAGCCCCTTGTCTTCCACCATAGCGTGAATGTGGCAGGGAAAGTTTCGGTGCAGTCTCTTTCCAGCAGTGAAGACCATGGCTGTCGCTAAAATCTGGGCCTGTGTTTGCTGCCAGTCGGTATCACATTCTGTTGGGTTGTAGAAATGTCACTGCACAGGCAAGGCCAGTCTCCCTGCTCGCGTTCAACTGGCCGTTGTTGTTCATTTGTTAAGTCTCATAGCCAAGATGGTCGTGGAGTGTGAGTAAAATCCATCTCGTGCATGTGAAATGATGAGGAAGGAGGCAGTAAAGCTGTGCAAATCTCAGCTGCGGAGGAAGCTAATCCCAGTCCAAAGGCACACAGTGGGTTAGTGTGACAGAGCCGTGGTGGGATCCTTCAGGTTTAGACCTTCTTTGCACAGCTCAGATATTCAAAGCTTCTCTGCTTCTACCTCGTCAGAGAGGGTGAAGTGCTGGAAGCCAAACTGCAGCCTGGTTTCTTTATTGGGAAGGTACCCTGGGAGCCTCGCTGGCGATGTGGGGAGGGAGGTGCGTGCTGCTGGACCAATGGCAGGTTCCTTGAGGAGAGTGCTGGAGGGGAAACTCGGGAGAGGTGGCTCTTGCTGACACTTGCGTGCTTGTCTGTGTGCGAGGGGAGCGAGGCGGGTGGGGAGGAAATGCTGAGCACCATCTCTTATCTGCTTCCCTAGGGTCAGCAGTATTTTAAATGAAGCAATATTTAGGCTAACTGCTACAGAACGCTCGTGCCCAAATGACCAAACTCCTGCCCCCTCCTCCTTTTCTCTCTCTTACTTCTGAAAAATAAATCCGCTCCTTCCTCGTACGTTGAATATTACAGGAATGTAAAGCAGGTTCAGTAGGCTGTGACAGCCCTGTCAAGTGAATAATCAGCCATGCCTAGTGCACCACAGTCTCTTTACAAAGATGCAAACATAAATCTTGTCAAACTTTCATATTCCAGTGAGTTTACCCTTCGTTACTATCACAGCTGGTAGCACTTTGTATAAGTCGACTGTGCGTTTCTGTGTGATTTTATAGAATCCACAAGCTAAAGATGGAAAGACCTATTAAATCATGCTGTCTGTCTTCCTGCCAGTGCATGACAAAGATAATTCTGATTGTAAGCTGCACTTTTGCAGTCAAAGTAACTAAACCAAAAAATTAATCTCTGCCTTACCCCATCTAAAAGTGTACATGAAACACAGAACGGTATGTGGCATGCTGGATGGTGACTGTACAGGTGTGCTGACACAGGCAAGGGAATATGGAGCATCCCTTCTTCTCCCTCCAGTGTTAAGACTGGTATATGCAGTGCTGTTTATCTATTATTTTATGCTTGAAATGTCAGTGTTGCAAACAAAAAACTTTATTTTTTCCCTAGCACTTGTTGCAGTTCCTAGTGAAATAGAGAAATTACTTTCAGTTCTCATTAAAGTAGAAACCAAATTGCAACTTTCTCTTTTTTTTTTTTTTTTTTTTTTTTCTTCTGAGCTGTTGCTGGGAGGTCTCAAATTATCCCGTAGATAAATGTTCGCTCTCTGGTCGAACAGGAGGTCTGGTCTTGCGCTAATGTTGAACACTGAGAGCACTTTATGAAACCTGGCTATGGCAGGAGCTACTTGGCCCTTAGGTCTGCAGAAATAAAATCCTTCTCGTGAGTGTGGGGAAAGCTGGTTGGGCTTGTTAATGAAGCGTATATGGAGTTTGTATTGTCTAGGAGAGTGGAAGGAGAAGGTCAGCTGAAGTTAACTTCTAGCATTTGCTTTCTACAAACACTTCAAGCTGGTATTGCCACCAGAAGGGGTGGAGGAGGTTGATTTTTAACCTGGCTGGTTCCCCGTACTTGGCAGTGTAAGGAGAACTGCATGGGAGTATGAACAAGTAGCTGATATGTCAGTTTAGATAGCTGCGAGTATTTTTGCAGCTGGGCTTCGGGGGATGCCCTCGCATTGCCTTGTGGAAGGGGTGCTTGTCTTTTCGATGTGACTCATTGCAGACAACCAGATTTTTCAAAATTGCTGTTAAAGTTAGGCTTCCAACTGGTTATCCTTCCCTGAATGTTGGAGGGGATCTTCAGGAGTAACAGATTCCAGAACAAACTGTTGACCATATGATGATGCACTTCAAAACCAGACTGCTTATTGGGAGCAGCCTTGTACTCAACAGCCGTGGCTGGAAATGTTTCCCATCAGTGGGAGCTCCATGGGCCTGTGTCTGCTGTCAGTGCCAAGTCTGTTCTGATCAGCCTTGTCCTCGGAGTGGTTAGGGCTCCCTGTCTTGGGTTATGCCTGAGAGCAGAACAAAAAGACTGTTCTCGTCATAAGTTCGTAGGGTTTTTTTTTTCCCAGTTCTCCCATCTGTCTACCTGTGGTCATCTCTTGTTGCGTGCATAGATTTTTAAACTCTTAAGGACAGGGGATATCTTTTTGTTATGCTTCTAAGTGGTGCAGCGAGCTCCTCATCCAAGCCCCTAGGCACTCTCGCAGTCCAAAGGATGGATGATGTTTGTCATAGCAGCCCACTGGGCAATCCAAGCTGTTAAAGAGAGAATATCCTTGTTTGAGAAGTTCCCCTTTGGTTTTGATTTAGAATAAACGTGAATGCATCAATTTTTCAGACACTGCCACCTGAAGGAACAAAAGGGTCAGTGCTTTCGTCTGTGGTTGGAGCTCAGGCTTTAGGATCAAGGACTGGGTCTGCTCTCTAGTTCCAGAGTACTTTGAGCTTGTAAATATGTGCCAGTTACCCTGGAGGCAGGCCTGCTGGAGACTGGGAGCCTTTGAGATTCTCCAGAGCAATAAAAATCTAACTGTATTTGCTTGTGTAATAAACACGACAGCAGAGAATCTTAAAGGACCTACAGACCCATGCAGATTCAGACCAGTACAGTGTTGTCAGCCCTCTTTATTTCGTTACTTTAACAATGACTTGAAAGTATGTCTTGATTGTTTCTTTATTGCTTGAAGATCCCTTGGAAATGTCAGGTTTTGGTGGAGCAGAGCGTTTTCTTCCTGGATGTTAAACTCAACCCTGACAAACTTGAAAAGAAGCGTGGCTCGGTCTGTCTTTCTTTCTTCTTTCTTCAAGAACGCCCACTGGGAGACTGAATATGGTCTGATGCGGCTCACAAGGGTAATGTGGACACTTTAATATTCCAGGTAAATTTGCAGAAGACATATTTGGAGAGTTGTTTACTCAAGCCAACACCTTTGCCTCACGGGTGAGCGTTCTAGTCGAGAGAGTTGACCGCTTGCAAGTCAAAGTCACTCAGCTGGATCCCAAAGAGGAAGAAGGTAATGGAGTGGAGCGCAGTCCTTGCAGACCAAGCATGGTATAGGTTCTCATTGAGTCAGCGTGGTTGGTTCATGCGCACAAAATGAACATGACACTGCGATGGGTGTTGGAATGTCTCCTCTTGGCCTAAGAGGGACAGTTTCCAGAAAAAGCACCGTGCTGCTCATGTCATGTGGATAGCCTTTCTGGCTGAGTCTGGATTGGCTTGTTAGCAAAGTCTCCGTGTGGAAACTGGCTTTTCAGCAGTTTGATAGCGGTGCGCTTCTCAAGGCTTGGTCACAGGAGTTCAAAACCATATCGGCAACTCTCAAGAGAGCCGTGTCTATACAGCAGTGGATCTTGGCACGGCATGATCTGAAATTTGCTGAGTTTCCCAAGAGATCTGTGGGAAAAGGAACCTGACCTTAAGAAGTGCTAAGCATGCCAAGAACTCCAACTGAAATCAGATGTTCACTACTTGGTCTTCAGTGTCATTGGCCTGGGTCAGGCTGTTCTTCACTTGCTCTCTCCTCTTTCTTACAGTCTCCCTACAAGGCATTAACACCAGGAAGGCCTTCAAAAGCTCCACTACTCAGGACCAGAAGCTCTTCGACAGAGATTCTCTCCCCGTGCCTGTCCTTGAAACCTATAGGACCTGTAATACTCCTCCACCTCTCAACATTCTCTCACCTTACAGGTATGGCTGCAATACCTTCTTGGCCCGTTGCTCCCTTGCGGAGGAGTACCTCTTCCTCCCAACCTGCCAAGGAGGTCATTTCCCACCTGTGCTGTATTGAAGTAGCCGTTTACAATGGGAAATTGAGTTGCTAAACCGAGATCCACCAGGAAATCTCCGTCCTCCGGATTACATGAAACTTTGCTTTTGGGGCTGTACAAATGAACGTAGCTAGAAAATTATATATTTGGTTACCTGCTGTCAGTTTTGTGACTGCCTTGGGGCAAGGCTTGGCTGGCACTGCATAAACATGCTAGGTGTTGTGCAGATGATGCATTTTTCTTGTGCTTCTCTGTAGCCCCATGGCTCCTCTCCAGAAAGCCGCAGTGCAAACTGCAGAGCATACATCTGTAAATGGCTCTCACCCAGGTGGGTGCAGCTGACTCCTGTAGATCTGGAGATGCTTTCTGTGGCCTTCTGTGCCTGGTCCGAGACATCCGATGTGACCTACGCTGGCTATGTACTCAGTTCTCCTGAGCAGTCCCACTCTGATTTCATCTTGTAGGTAGTAGAAGTAAAGGGGGTCAGAATACAGAGACTTAGCCCACATCCATAAATATCTTTTGAACAGGTAAAAAGTAATTACAGATAGCTGGAGGCAGCTGTCTTCTGCCAGACGCGGCTGCACTGCAAAGTAGGAGGAGAGTGTGTGTGTGTGCGCGCACTCACTTGTGAGTTTCAAGGACGCTGCTGGTCTGATTTAGGGTTCCTGAGCTGGAGAAGGCTTGTTGGGTTTTTTTTTCACACCAGAAATACAACAGAAACAAGTGGGAGTTGAAGTGAGAGACCTGCTGCTCTCCTGGTGATTGTTCAGAGCATTTGAGCCCTTCAGGTGCTGAGTGATGGGGAGTTTGTGTGAGGGCAAAAGCAGTGGCAAGTGGGAGAGCCAGGAAGAGTGAGGCTGTGGGTTTGCAGCCTGTTCTAAAATGGGGGACAGAGGCGAGAGCGGTGTGTTTGACCTACTCGCTGCAGACTTTTAAAACTGTCATCTGGGGTTGTGCTTTGTGTTTTCTTTGGGCTTCAAACAGATGCATGACTTGGTTCCTGTTTGTGTGTTTTTCTTTCCCCCTCCCTGTTCTAGGGATGATGGCAAAGAGGCGCTTAAATTCTACACAGATCCTTCATATTTCTTCGACCTTTGGAAAGAGAAAATGCTTCAGGACACCAAGGATATTATGAAAGAGAAGCGGAAACACAGGGTGAGGAAATAGGAGATCTCTGCCCATAGAGGCATGTCAGGGAAGCATAGGAGGTGGGAAGTGTTAATAAATCTTGGGCTCCAAAGTTGCTATCCAAAATCCAGGTTTTCTCTCTTAAACTCTTTAGGGATCAATTCAGTGAAGTTTTTATCTGGTTTGCTCTCATCCTTGTTAATTAAAAAAAGAAAACAAAGATACCCTTAATCTGTTTTTCCAAATGCCACTGTCTTTGTATGGTTATAATGGCTTAATTTGTAGTCCTCAAACATAGCGCTGGTGCAGTCTGCAGGGGAGAAAGTTGTGTTGGAGTCTTTTCTGCACTTCTGATGCTGCAGAGGGGGTCTGGTTGGTGTTGAAGCAGTGCAAATCCCACTGCCCCAGCACTGCAGCGTGTAGAGTGGTGTAATAAATTCTACTGTGGAAGAGTAAAGAAAGGAGAAAATGTCCCTTCAGGAGTGCAAAACTAGGGCCTGATGTTAAATCAGGGGCAAGCAGGAGGCTTAACAAAACCCTTTAAGCTGAAAATGCCAGGTAGAGTTGCTGGTTTGGTTGCCTGGGGATTTGGACCCATGTTTACCAACACTGAAACTTACACCATAAAAGATTCAGTTTGAGCATACTTTATTTAGCTTTTGAGCAACTGGAGTATTAAATATCAAACCAGATCATGATTTTTCAATCAAAATAACACAGGAGAGATTTAGAGCACGTTAGAATGCAGAGCGCAAGGGTGGCTAAAGCCCGTTTTTTTTGTAGACGGGTGTCCATATTGCACCCCAAAGCACTTAACAACAGCAAGGTGATGGTGAGATTTGGCAGTCTTGACACAGAGGCCAAAAACTGAATTGATATGGGAAGCTGAGCTTTCACTCTGCCCTCAAGGTGGTCGTGCCAGGGAGTAACGATGGCATCGTGTCTGGGCTGCACCGGGGAAATCTGATGTCTGTCTGTTTTGTTTTGGGGTTTTTTTTTGGTTTTTTTTTTTATGCTATCTGTGCTCCAGCTTCTTTGTATGGGAGATCTTTGGAGCTTGCAGCAGTTGGGAAAGTAAATTAAAAATCCTTGCCCTCTTTGAGAATGTATCTTCTTGAAACTGCTACGAGTCTGTCATATCCCTCCCTATTCCCAGTGAGTTTAAAGCGAAATAAGGCTTCTGTCTGATTCCTCCTCCCTTAGAAAGAGAAAAAAGAGAATCCGAACCGAGGAAATGTGAATCCGCGGAAAATCAAAACCCGGAAAGAAGAGTGGGAGAAGCTGAAAATGGGACAAGAATTTGTTGAGTCAAAGGACAAACATGGCCCTGCTGGGTAAGCAAGTCTGGGGCTCTCTGCTCAGCTCCCCAGTGAGGGGGAGCGGGCGGGCGTTGTTGATTGTAATGCAGTTCACCCTGCTCTGCAGCTTCTCCAGATCCGCTGCACAGTGCGGATCGATACTGCCACTAATCAGATTCTCTAAAGTAAATCCGTCTGCTGATTTAAAATTTGCTAAATACATCAGGGAGCTGCACGGTTTGAACAAGGTGGCAGGAACAGCTTTTGTAGCAAGTCTGCTGTCGGCTGCCTGTTTTGTGGGCATGGAAGTGTTGAGAGCTTTGGCTCCCTACCCCATCACGATGCCCTTCCCATCACACCTAGCCTCTGGGCCGTACGCTGAGGAGTGGGGTGGCATCTCGGTGGTATTGTGTGACTGCTTTGTTACATTTCGCAAATGGCTCTTCACACCCTAAAGTTGAAGCGGGGGCTGTCCCCATCCAAGTATTTCGAGCTACAGATCTCTCTTCAGCGCTTCTGGCTTGGGAATACATTTAACTTTTGACACCAGCAAGGCTGGAAGCAGACAGAATTCCCCACAATGCACTTCTCGCTTGCTCTCTCCTTGCAGCTTCCTTTCATACAAGAAAAATCTCTCTTTAAATCACACTCTCCAGCTAAAAATAAAACTTGCTTTTAGTTTAATAGGAGAACAGGTTTGGTTTCTAGCAGAGGAATCGAGCAGCACAACAGCACCGTTTTCTTGCTCCTCTCTTCTCTCATGTGAGCATGTTCATGCATTTGAATTCACTTGAGGTCCAGAGCGCCCACGAATGGGGTGGTTCCACCACCCCACAGGGAGATGAGCTCATTAAAAGTTCAGTGTGAGAGTGGTCTCTTGCTCTGGTACCATTTCAGTTTTGGATACTTGCTTTTAATGGCATCACTGTTTCTTGGGTTCCTTTTTGATATTCTATTCTCAAGCTTATTTTTTGGCATCTTTGAGTGCCTCTTTTTTTTTTTTTTTTTTTTTTTTTCTTTTGCTATTGATGCCCACTGTAACTGGGAGTCCTTCAAGTCCAGGTTGGTCAAAATACTTTTATAAGTGGTTTTTTTCTATAATCAAATATTAAGAAAAATATTTTTTTATTTTGGTGTTTTCTTGTTCACTAAGATATATACTCATGCTGTTCTGGTGTGTGATAGCCATCAACAAACATGAGAGCATATGGACAAATTCTAGTTGAAGAATTATGCAGAGCAAACTAAAACAGCTGGACATGGTTCTTCAAATAGGATGCTTTGAGAAATAGAGAGTTTTTTATTTTTTTTCTTTAAATATTGCTTTAAGGTTTTGTGTGTCCTGTTGTGGTGGTTGATAAGGTCCCACCTAACAGCAGGTCCCACTGTGCTGGGAAAAGCCATTCCTGCTAGAAAACCTCATTTCTAAACCTTGCAGGTTGATCCATCCACGTGGTTAATATGACTGCTGGTCGGTGGTTGAACTGCTGCACTGTGGTTTGTTGTAACCCTTCCAGGAGGCAAAGCCGTTGCGAGCGAGGGGAAAAATGAGCTTTAGACACTGCCTTGAACTCTTTAAATAAATTGCTTGCCTTGCTTTCACTCAGGTACCCCTCTAACATGGTGTATCAGAATGGCAGCATCGGTTCAAACGAAAGCATGGACGTGAACTGCTACCCGCCACCGCCGCAGACTGACTCTATTGTGCCACCACCTCCTTCGTTCCCAGATGACAGCCTGCCTCCACCCCCGGTGGAATTTAGGTAAGCCTACGGGATCCCTTCTGTCACCAAGGAGTAGTAGGTGGTGTAAAAGGATGACATGAGACAGGCTGAGATAGTTCAGCATAGCTTCCTAACGGGTGTTGTACGGGAACCAGAATGCTCCTGTCTGGAGGGAAAGTGCAACTGCAGGCAGGGACGGAGGCACAGGCAGCACAGCTCTCCGTAAATCCCAGCCACTGCCGTTGTTCACGTATAGAAGGGGAAAATGGGCTTGGTGAGAACTAGAGTAAATTTACCTTGCTTTCAAAAAGACCAGGATCCCAATTAATGGTCTGGCTCCATTGCATGGGTTTTCCAATGCAGTTGCTCCAGAGCGTGTAACTTACGTTCCCGATAGAGCTTTGCAAAGAGTGGCTTCTTTCACCCTTTTTATTTATTTATTTTATTTTTACCGTTTGCCCTATGATCTTTGACAAACACACAACATGGGCCCTGAAGATGTAGATGTAGTTAAATTTAAGGACTTGTGCACACCAGCTGACTTCTTCCCAGAGATGTTGGTGCAAGTTCAGGGCAGCTGCTTTGTATCAGATGAAATGGTGACTTCTAGTCACCTCTAGAGATGAGAATTATGTTCCAACAGTGGCTCAAGACGCAAAGAGTGAAACAAGAGAGTAGCCTTTTTTTTTTTTTTTTAAAGGCAGTAAAATAGAGTCAAGAGTAACAGGAGGAAGTGTGTCTGATAGATGGGACTGCGTTAGCTTGTCTCCATCTAATCCAAAGGCAGCAACGCTGCAGAAAAGGCTCTTCTGATGTGTCAAAGAGACCAAGCACTCCACTCTGCAGCATGTTCCTCTAGGGCAGAGCAGAGCAGAAACGAGCTTTCAGATGAAGCTGACGCTGCCTTATGCAGTTGCTTAGATCTCTGCTTAGCCACAGAGATCTCCCCTCTCTGGTTTTGTTTTGGTGGTTGTTTTTAAAGAACCCTGGGAGCTAGGTTTGATCTCCAGTAGTCTGTCTTGGATCAGCACTGTGCACTGTTAAAAATGGTGACGTTTTTGTGGTGAATGCACTTTATTTTTCTGTCTTACCATGGGAGGGGATGTCACTTCAGGGCTTCCTTTACACATATGTAAGATATTACAGTGTCTTATGGGCAGCAGTGTTTTCTGGTGTAAACACGGCTTCCATAAGTGGGAGATTCAGTCACTCATGAATCGGTGTTTTCCTTAAGAGCACATTGGGTTTCCTTGTCTTCCTCTTCACTCCCCATGGCGAGCTATGAGACATGGCTGCTGCGCTCCAGCTCTGAGCCATGGAATCCAGTGAAGAGATCTGTTCCTAGCAGGTGTTCAGAGCATATGCTTTCCTGGCACACCCACCAGTCCTTGTGCGATTTATCATGGTAGATGTCCCCGCTTGGCGTGTCATAAGTCTGACCTCAGCATGGAGGGGTAGCGGCTTTCATTGCTGCAGGAGCTCTTAAGCCAGGAGGCAGCTCTGGGCTCAGACATGACGCCTGGCCTCTGGCGGAGAGGTGAGATGGCTCATGTTCTTGTCAGCCTGGGAGATGGGACGAATGATAGCATTTCTGCCAGTCCCCAGAAGCTTTCCTTTGTTCTCGTGGTGTAGGCCAAAAGAAACACTGCGAGGGAACTAAACCCAAGAGTGAAGTCTCATGGAAACACCAGTTAAAGCTGGAACTTAGATTTTTGTCTGGACTGCAGCAGTCACACATGATTTGCATTAACATCGAGATTGTACAGTCTAATCTGACCTCACAGCTTATAGCCTTATGTCTGTCTCCTTCTGTTGCAACAGCTATCCTGTAGACAACCAAAGAGGTTCTGGTTCTGGAGGGACCAAACGATCCAGCCTGGTTAGCCCAAGCCACCCGCCACCAGCTCCTCCGATCGGATCCCCCTCAGCGGCCAGGCCGGGCTTTGCTCCTCCTCCGGCGCCACCTCCGCCACCACCATCAGTGATAGGAAGCACCCCGCCTCCACCGCCCCCCTTGGGCTTCTCGACCCCGGGAACCCCACCACCACCCTCACCCCCTTCTTTCCCTCCTCACCCTGAGTTTGCTGCCCCGCCACCCCCACCGCCCCCTCCAGCAGTCGATTTTTCCAACGTGCTCCCACCTCCGCTGCCTCAGCTGGGCAGTGGGAGTGCGCCGCCTCCCCCGCCACCACCACCTCCTCCAGGCCCACCACCTTTGTCTTCCAGTGGCCTGGATGGTCCCCCACCCCCTCCTCCACCCTCAGACACCTCCTCCTCTAAGCCCAAGTCATCCCTGCCTGCGGTTAGCGATGCCAGGAGTGATCTACTTTCAGCTATTCGTCAAGGTAAGGTTTTGTTTCAGTACCAACTTTCTCCTTTGCTTCTGTAAAACCCCACGGTATCCGAGTGAGAGCCGTCACACGAGCAGTGGTGCGACTGCCTCGCTGCTTGAGACCTGTCCCTTGTGGTCCTTCCTTGTCTACCCACCCTGATGACCACCTCAGCAGGTTTTCTGCCTCCGCCTGCAGTTTGGAGACTGCAGCGCTGGAATTGGTGTGGTCGGTGCTTATGAGTGGATTGAATGGCAGTGGTGTTAACCCCTCAGCGGAGCACGGAAACGATTTGCTTCCCATTCCACCTGCCCACCCAGCCTGTCTTGGCTGTCATTCACCATCAGTGTTACCCCACAGCATGTCCAGTACTCGCTGGCAGAGGACAGGCTGCCTTGCCTAGAGGATTGTGTCAAAGGGATGGCTGCTTTGAAGATTTCAGTGTGACCAAAGCCTTTGCATGATCCCCTCTGTTGCCTTCTTCCCAACAGGCTTCCAGCTCCGCAAGGTGGAGGAGCAGCGGGAACAGGAGAAGCGGGACGTTGTAGGCAATGATGTGGCAACGATCCTGTCACGCCGCATCGCTGTGGAGTACAGCGACTCTGAGGATGACTCTTCGGAGTTCGATGAGGACGAATGGTCGGATTAACCACAGTCCCATCCCCGTCTCCCCCTTCTGTCCTGGGTTAACATCTTAAAGAATCAGGTGGCCAAACCTTCCACCACTTCCTTTTTCATCCCGTAACCAAAGATGTGCCAAGGGTTTTCAGACAACCAGCAGCATATCTCCCTTCTCCCTCCCCCTCTGGCTTTGGCAGGACTTTGTGCTCTGCCTTTCCAAAAGGCATCATGGACGCTGAGGATGCGGTGTTGGGATTTAGCTGGAGGGGGTGTAACGGTTGCTTATTTAAAAGAGAGCTAAACCTTCAGATTCTCGATGCCACCAGGCAAAGCACATATAAACCCTCCATCCTGAGGGATTTTTAAAGTAAAGATGGATGATCCTGTTGTGGCCGCGTGGCCTTTCAGATGAAGGACATTTTCAGCTAGTTTTCTCATTGCAACAGCAGACAGTTGATCTGATGGCTCTTCTTTTCCAGTGAATACTGGTAGTACTGCAAGAAAATGGGCTTTAAATGTCAGTTCTCTGCTGCATCCCACTGTCAAATAATCCGGTTTTGGCACTAGTGCACAATTCTTTCCCCTCTGACCCCCTAGTATTATTTCCAGACTACCCTGTGTGGGGTGCGCTTCCTGGCTCTAGGGCTGTGGAGTGCATTGGGTGCAATGTGAGGAGGGACTTTTTTTATTTTAAAAGCTGCCTTTACCTTCCTCAAATCTCCTGGACTGCTTTGCCAAGTCTGCCGAAGGAGACTTGCACAAAGGGATGCAAAGCCGGGGCAGAACAGTTGCTCGGCCTCCCGCTTCTGGGAGAGCAGAGCTGCTGCCCCACTGAGACACATCTGTGTGGTCAGCACTGAGCGGTGGCGAAACTGCCCTTTGCTGATTTCTCCAATTCATGCTGAGAGTGTGTTTAAAAAAGAAAAAAAAAAAAAAAAAAAGTGCCTAGAGCAGGGAGATGGTGTGGGGAGGGGTTCTCTGAACACCAGCCGCTTTGGTTGCCTTTGGCCTGTTCAGGGCAATGCTGCAGTCACTTTGAAGAGGTGCTTTTTCTAGCCGGGTGACCATGCTTTTTACACAGGGACTTGAGTAGCAAATGCTGGTATTACCTTTGCTTCCTCCTCCTTTCCACCAAAGGAGGGGAGTTTGTGTGCCTAAAAATTTCTTCTGTGTGAATTGAGTTGCCCGTCAGTTAACATCGGACCTAACCTCTACGTTGTTTCCTGAAATTTTGTTATTCTAATTCGTTAGTTAATTTTAAGAAAGCATTTCTTCTCACTAACCCTATGAGTTCCTCGGCTGCTCACTACAGATACAGTACTGGCAGGGGGAGAAAATGGTGAACTTGAACTAGCCGACCTAGGTTTTATTGCTTTTTTTTTCTATTACCTTACGTAGAATATAAGCGTATCTTGGAAACCTAGAAACAAACACCCCTGATGTTACAGACGTGTATTTTAATTTGGACATGACTCTGTCAGGGTCATGCAGGAAAGCAATTCCAAAGCCTTTTGGAGATCGTGGGTCCAGCTGTTGTGGGGTGGGACCACCTGCATGTCCCATTAAGACCAACTCTCCAACCTCTTTGCCTTTCCTGTTGTACAGTATTTTGCCAGCCTGTGCCTGTTCTTCTCTGGCTTGCCTTGTTTAATGATGTTGCTGGTACCTGGAATGCTAGGCCCAGCCCGAGGCGGCCACGTTGCTGGAAATCCTTCTTGGGGTTTGATTGATGGCTTCAGTTGGTGCCATTGGGTTCTTCCTGATTTCTTGTGTGTGCGCATTTTTAATCTTTGACGGCGCAGATGATGGCCCGGAGGATGGGCTTTTCTGGGGTGTGGGTCAAGCTGAGATCCAGTGCGACCCTGAGAGATTTACTGGATCGCTACACCGTCAGCTTTTGTCTGCAAATCAGCTGCTAGGCAGGATGCAAAGGGCGTAGACAGCGAGGCATCCTGATGGGCTGGGAACATCTGAGCAGCGCTAGTTCCAGGTTCTGGAAGAGGGAACAGACCCCTCGAGTGCTAGTGAGCCATTGTGCAGTGGAGGGACTTGGAAATGCAAACTGATTACTGCTGCAAGCTGCGTAAGGGGGGTTAGAGGAGAATTACAGCCTCTTGTTTTTCTGCTGTTTCTGTAAGCGTCCTCCTCTGGCTTCTCTCGGAGACAGGTTCCTGGGGAAAACGGACCTTTAAGCTAACCCGGGCTGACAGCGTTATCACACAGGGAAGCGAGGAGCTCGCAAATGCCAAACCTGGGTTAATTTTAAATTGCCTTAACTAGACTTGGCCCCTGTTGGGAAAGGGGAGCGAGTATTCCTGTCGCGTGAAATACAGAAAAGTGCCATATTCTCTGTGACCCAGATGGATGGTCTGTCAGGCAGGGCCGTGCCTCAGGGCATTAGGGACACGGTTGCCCCATGCGCTGCCTGTTGCACAAGGATGCTGTGTGGGCGATCTGGCATGGCTGCGGGTGGAGTCGGCTCCTCCGACTGCCTCGCCTGCTTGCAAGGTCTTCCTGGCAATGGGAGGGATGCTGCTTTGTCCGTGCAAGCCTGCTGTAACCACCCTCTGCTTTCAAACTCCCATCCCAAGGTGAGAATCAAAATGGCTGGATCTTAAACAGAAGGGTTGTGGACTGGTAGGAAAGATCGGTTGGGGTTTTTTTATGGTTGATTTTATATTTTTTTTTTTTTTCATCTCCATTGTTTGCAAAAAGAAGTGGTATGAGCCTAGCGTGGAGATCCCTGAGAAAAACTAGTGTAAAGCGACCGTCTTTGAGTATCGTTGCAAAATCACAGAGCACTGGGCCACCAAGTAAGCTTAATATTTCTTAAACCAGTAGGGGAAGAGGAGAGGTGCCAAAAACAACCTTTGCAAGACAGAGCAGCTGTGCCGTAACTGCAGGCTGCAGCCCCATGTAGACCGAGGGCCTGTGCTGGGCTCCCCTGCCATCTTTGTCATTTCATGTTAACTTACTCCTTCCTCCCCTTTTTTTTTTTTTTTATTCCCGTGTAAGGCTGGGTTGAACGGCACGGCGGGCGAACCTCAAGCATTTCACAAAGCCAAAAGCCAGAGCTGGCAGCTGGGGTCCTCCCCGCTCTCCACCTGCCCGGGGGGAGCCCCCGTCTTTCCATTTCAGCCCCGAGCCGTGTCCGTACGGAGGTGCAGAGCCAGAGCAGCCATTTCATCTGTCCTGGGAGCCGTTCGCTGGAGGCGTGCAAGTTTGGGCAGGCCTTCCCCTTCCCGGCGCCACGCTCCTGGTTAAACATTCTCCCGGTGTCCTCGCCCGCAGTGCTTGGCTGCTGCTCCCGGCAGCCTCTCCCCCGCCGCCCCCCTGCCCGCTCGCTCGCAGGGAAAGCCTCGTCCCGGCTCCCCGGGCTCAGCCTGGAGCCTCATCCGCAGTCGGTGACCTTCACTGCTTTCTCCTCCTTATCAGACCCAGAGCACCAGACCAGAGCGAGGGATGGGGCTCCTGGAGGTCCCAGATGGCCGAGAAACTGTGCAGAGTGTCGTTTCAGGGAAAGGATTTTTTTTTTTCTATTTTTTCTTCAGTCCATGAACTTATTTAACGTGCCTCTTTTGAAAGTACCTGCCCTTGACGGGCGCCGGAGGGGAGCTGGCTGGCAGGACCTTGCGTGGGGCAGATGCAGCTGCCCCAGCTCAGGTTTCCTTGCTGTGGGATTTCGGGGGGGGGAGGTGTGTGTGTGCTTTCTTCTCTTCCTTTTTAAACAAAGCCTTGAATTGGGAAGTGGATCCGATTGTTTTTATTACTGTATTAACATTCATTTTAATTCATTTCAGAAACTAACCCATTTTTCTTCCTGATTAGAATGTCGTAGAATTAGACAAGCTGTAACCCTCCTGAAGTGCCTTATTTTCCTACATGATATAAATATATTTATAAGAGTAATTATTCCACTTGTATCTTAGGGGTTTATTGCTGAGCAGATGTGGTGGGAGGAGAGATGGGAAGCACCCTTGAAGGACCCAGCCAGGCTGGGGGTCAGAAGGGTGATGTTTGACGGATACTCTCAGGGTGCAGGGGGTTACTCACTTCAGACCAAAGGAGTTTCAGCAGTGAAACTCTGCTTAGAAAAAAAGAAAAAAGAAAAAAAATACCACCCACAAAACAACAACCTCATGAGCAAAATACTGTAGACTTGTTTGGTTTTCTTACTCCTGCAAAATAAACACTGAGGGCCAGATTCTGCTGCCTCGCGTGCACGGGTGCAGCAGGCGTGAAGCTGCTGCTGCTGGGGGAGCGGAGCCTGGTCCGTGCCCGTACCTGTGCATCGCGGCGCAGACTCGCTGCCTCCTGTTTTCCCATGTAATGTCTGTCTGTGCTTTTCCCTGTCGGTTGCTGTGTAAGCCAGGCTTTCCTGCTGCTTTTTTTTTTTTTTTTTTTTTTAATAATCAGCTCAGTAACCCCTGGATGAAGATCCCCTTTTTTTTTGTAATGTACATGTAAAAAAAATAAAATTTTTTTTGATTATTTTTTTTTTTTAACTGTAAACTTGATAAAACCTTTCTCTCTGATCAGTGCCTGCGTGTGTTCCTCCGGGCATGTACTGGGGAGCTGCGGTGTGGTTTGTGGCACATGGACGTGGTTGGTTGGGGGCAGAGGGGCTGCTGCGACTTCTCTGTGTGGGACTTCGTCTGCCCAGCAGCACGGGGAGGTGCTGGGGCACCTGAGCAGCTGGTGCCTGTGCACCTTATGTCCTGCAGTGCATCTTCCAGGGTGTTGGGGTGTGATCTGGGGAGCCTGGCTGCATTCTGCATTTCAGGGAGGGCGCCCGGGCTGTGTCCTGTCCGCAGGTGCCTGGGCAGAGCGCTGAAGAAGCCAGCGGGTCCCAAGCTGTCTTGCAAACACCATCCGTGCAGAAGCCTCTTGCAGTACTGAAATGCAGCCGTGCCAAGGTGGGTTGAGGATTATCGATGGTGGTGGTTAGTGCTGCCGGCGGTGGGTAACAGCGCCAAGGAAGCTTTATCCAGGAGGAGCTACCAGCCTCCCGGGTGTGCTCCCTGCCATACGAAATGAGCCCATGCTCCATCTTGCAAGAGCAGAGCTGCTGCAGCTGGGGTGGGAGGGGGCTGCTTCTGCTTTTTTTTTTTTTTTTTTTTTTTTTTTCCCTCTCCTTTTTTTTCCTCCATTTCAGCTGCTCAAGGTCCCTTCTGCAGTTAATCTGCCTGGCCCCAGCCGCAGCAGCAATGGCTCCTGGCCCTGTGTTCAGGTGCCTTGTCTGGGCTCGGTACGTGAGCCTGTTGTGCGGGTCTATTTTCTTGCCGGTCGGTGGAGAGCAACAAAAGGATCCGTCCCTGCTGCTCCTCGTCCCTGCTTTTACTGCGAGCTTTGCTCTGCCAAATTCCCTTGGCTTCTAGGAGACACCCGTGCGCTCGCTCTGCAGCGCTGTGCCTTTCTTGGCTGACAATAGTCCCTGGCTGCAAAACCTCATTAGATTAATTGGCCTTGCCAGCTTCTGAACAAGCAAGCCCTTTAGTCGTGCTGGGGCACGGAGGGCAGGGGAAGGAGGGATCTCTTGAGCTTCCACGCTCCCTGGTGCTGCGTGTCCTGGCTCTTGGCTCTGTCTCGAATCCGGGAGGAGCAGCCGGCCCCCTGGCTCCCTGTCTGGATGGGTGCAGCTGTGGCCAGGGCTAACTTGGTGCCTCTGCTTTTTGGGGGTACACGCTAGCACTGTGGTTTTGGGGTACCAGCCCTTGAAAGTCATCTTTGGGGGTTGAGGGAGGTGTGTGTGTGGATAGTGGAGAGCGTTGTTGTGCTGGTTTACCTTCCGAAAAGACAGGGAAGTGCCAGGTGTGCCTTCCCAGGTAGCCCAGTGAGGAGATCAGAGGGTCCTGTGCTTCGCCCTCCACCTCCACCCGGTGCCGGGGGGAGCTCCTGGAGCCCGGGGAGCCCCCCCTGCCCCACGCTGTGCTTCTCCCTGGCGCGGGGTCTGGCTGGGTGCAGGAGGAGAAGCCCAGCCAGCAGCGTGAGGAACCGGGTGCTGGTGCTCTGGACGCCCGAGCCCTTTCCGTGAGAGCAGTTTCCTACGGCGGAGCTGCTCGGCCCGGGGGGAGTCTCCGGGGCACTGCGGAGCCTTGGCACTCTGGCCTTGGCCCCAGCCTTTGATGTGCTGCCTCTGCCTCTTCCACCGCGCTCACTCGGCAGCGCATCACAGCTGGCCGAGCTCCGGCTTCACAGGAGCCCCTGTCTCCAAAGACCTATTTAATTTTCTCCTTCAAGGTGGTGTCAGCAACACCCAGAAGATGCTGCCGGCTGCCTTGGACGAGTGGGCTGCGTGTCCTTTCCACCACTGACGTCAGCTTCTCTCCCTTAATTCCCCCTCTGGGACCAAAGCGAGTGCAGGCGCTGCCAGCTCTGATCAGCGTTAACAGCCTGCTCTCCCAGTGTGTGGCAGCGCTCTGCCTTGCCAATGTCACCCCCGACTCGCGCTGCCTGCCTTCGCCAAGCATCCCTGGGTGGTGGGAGAGCACTCCCCTCTTCCAACTCCCCGGGAAGGGCCCGCTGCCAGCAGAGAGTCCCCATTTCTTGCACGTAGGTGTGCTGAGATGGCAGCTCAGCCCCTGTAGAAATGGCTGACTCCTTCTCTCTCGCTCTCTTTCTGCCTTTTTTTTTTTTGCTTTTTTTTTTTTTTTTTTTTCCTCCCTCCTCCCTGCCTTTGCTGTTGCCTACGCGGTTGTGTGGGGAAGGCAATCGGCTCCCGTGCTGCGGATGGCTTTATCTGTAACTCTTCCATCTGCTCACAGCAGCTCACAAATAACCACGGGGTGCCAGAGGAATTATGTATTTGGAGCTCAAGTTTCTGCAGTCTGGCAGGGCAGCAGCTCTGCGCTGGGCTCATCCGCTCCCGCAAAGGCCAGCGCCTGCATGTGGAGCGCTTACGGCAGCCGGCGCGGAGCTGGGGCTGCGGCCGGGGCCAAATCGTGCTCCCGGGGCCGTCTCCAGGCCTGGGTGAGTTGGACAAAGCCCCAGCCCGAGCCAGCGTGGGGACCTGGCCCTCGGCAGCCTGCCCAGGGGGAGCAGAGGGTGCTGCGGGTCCTCGTGGTGTGAAACCACCTTCTGCCTGGGACCTTGCAGCGGGGTGAAATGGGTGCTGCATGGTGCTGGAGACCAAGCGGCTCTCCAGCCTGCTCTTCGCCATCTCCCACGCGGAGCAGTGCTTTGGGATGGGCTCTCCTCCCCAGGACATGCCGGCTGATGCCTCCTGGTGCCACGGCTCCGGGGGTGGCTGGGGATGATGCTCCACAGCCGGAGCAGCACAGGGAACTGCCTCCCGCTGCCCTGCTGCCTTCGGCATTTGGTAAAACGCTTACAAGCAGGCCGCGTTTTCTTCATTTCCTGCCTGCTCCTGCTTCCAAGGAAACAAAATCCCCCAAGCCAGGGCTGAGGTTTCTCATTTAAATGTAACCCATTCCAATAACCAGAGCTGCTCAGCCTCCCCATGGCCCAGTGTTCCCAGCCTGGGTGCCCACGGTGCTGTGGGGGGGAACATCGGGGCTCATGAGCTCCACTGGGATGCAGCCATCACGGGCACCCCAGTAAACAACTGGGAGCAGAGACCCGTCCCTGGGATGCGGTGTGGGCGATGGGCAGCTCTCAGCTCTGCCACGGGCTGGTCAGTCAGGGTCCAGGGTACTGGCGGGAGGTTTTGGGGGTAGCAGCAACCTTCCTCCCCCCTCCAATCTTCCAAAGCCCCTGTGTTTTTGGTACCAGAGCTTGAGTGGAGGCTTCTCAGCGGGTGGGGGGGGGGGGGGGGCTCTTGCCTGGCAGGGACCAGCCCTGGCTTTGCTGTGGTTACTGCCAGCGCTCTCGCCTGGCATCGCTGCTGCCAGCAAGGTGGTACAGGGCTGGTGCTTGCAGCCGCAGGCAAGCCCCCACTGCTGCCAGCAGGACAGGAGTTCCCACAGCAGAGAAGGGGGGAAAAGCCTGCCCAGAGCCCGCCTGCCCTCACTGCAGCACAGGCAGCGTTTGGAGGCAAGAGGCTGCCTGCGGCTTACAGCATCTGCTGGGAGCCGTGGTGCCGGGCAGGGGCTGCCAGATGTGCACGCACAGCTGGGGTCATGGCATGCCCACGCCTTTATCCTGCTCACAGCCTCTTAGCTCATAATTTAACCCCAAAGATGGGCTGCTGGTCCCCTCTGAGCCCCTCCTGCACATCAGTGGCGTGGGGGTGGCTGCTTGGCACTCAGGCGCCTTCTCGGATGGGTTTGGTTATTTATTTTTTTTAGACCGCCGCTTTCTGCATCTTTCTCCACCAAAAAAGGGAGCAGGCTGGGCCCTGCTGCGGGCTGTTTATCTCCCTGCTCAGTTCTGCCTGGTCCATCCCCAAAGGCCTGGAGCAGCTGGGAATGTCTCCAGACTCAGCGGCTGGTGTGCCGGGAGAGAACCAGCACCGCGGTGGGGCTGGGGTCCCAGCTTCATACAGCCCCACATTCAGCCTCGGCTTTCCTCAACCATCCTGGCAGGAGAGAATCGGACACAGGTAGGAGCCGAAGGTGCGTTTCCCAGCTGGGAAGCAGCACACAGGGCAGCCACGTGCTGAGCGATGGCTACCACGGTGGCTGATGGTAGCGGGGGACAGGGCTGTGAGGGGTGACATTCTCAGGGGACCCGTGGTGGTGAGCACGAGGGCTCCCAAATCACTGGCTGTGGGGGCAGCTGGGTGCCAGCAGCCCCTTTGCCTGATGTGGTGACATGCGGCTGGGTTGGTGGTGGCTCTCAATGCCGGGCTGTCCCTGTGGGCTCCCCCCAGCCCTGTGGGCTCCCCCCGAGGTGAATTCTGCCCCTGCCAGGAACAGAGGGCTGCAGCCCTGTGTGCACCATGGTGGGTGGGAGCCTTGGGGGGGGGGATGTTCCAGCAGACCTGCATGGTGCTGCCTTAATGCCGTGTGCCTGCACACGGTGTGGTAAACCGTGGCTCAGCACCCTGTCCCCAGGGGAGGTGGCAGGGACCCTAGGGAGCAGCAGAGACTGGCTGGGGCTGCCCAACGTGGAGAAGAAAGGGGCTACGGCCGCTCCCTCTGAAGACATCAGCAGGGGAAGCACGAGGAAAAGAAAAGCTATTTAAGCTGCTGTACAACACTGACATAAGAACAACCAGGTATAAACGGCCCGTGAATAAAGCAGGGCTGGGAATTACAGGATTTTTCACTGCTGGGGGAGGTGGGCTTGGGAATTATCCCCTGGCTGCAGGATGGAGGGTCTCAGCTCAGCCCTGGGCCACAACGGGTACCTCCAATGCCTGGGCTTTGCTCCTTTCCCCCTGGCTTAACCTCAGTGGGGACAAGGGGAGCCCCGAACTCCCCAACCCCATCCCCAGCGCTGAGCCCAGCCCCTGGAGAGCAGATATTGGTCCGCGGGTCCTTCAGCCTCCCCACAGCCCCATCTTCCCTCGACGCTTGCTGCCATAACCCCTTTCCAGCACTCCTCAGCTGAGAAGCAGAAGGAAATCTTTTATTTCCTTTGCAATAAACAGCACCAGCCCTCTGGGCTGCCACCAGGTCCCAGAGCCCAAGGTGAAGCGAAGCCTCAGGGGCCGGCACAAATTCTGCATTGCAGCACCCAGCCAGGCGCTGGCTGCTCTTCAGCCCTGGGCTCTGCCATATCCCGGCGTGTCTGCTGATGCACAAATGCCTGTAAGAAACCTGCTGCTCCCTGACCGGGGCGGGCAGGGGCACGGGGGGCTCTCGGGGCGCAGAGCCCTGCTACCGGAGGGGACAAGCTGCCCTAATTAGCTTTGCCATCATTAACCCTGTCTTCCCTGCAATGAGCGCTCTGTGCAGATAGCATGGGCAGCAACGATGGGCATCCCAGAACGTATTTGAGTGGTGGCTCTTGCAGCACGGGGACCTTGGTGCAGGGGTCTCGGGCAGACCCTCCCTGTGCCACCCTTGCCAGGAGAGGGGCCAGGGTGCAGGCAGCTGCCCGGGATTTTGCTGTGATGGAGGCAGCAGTAACAGCTGGATGCAGCCCCGCTGCCTGCTGAGCGCTGTGAGGATGAGGATGGCCAGGGCCTTCAGTGCTGCTGCCCTGGGGCTGGCTCCTGCTAACAGGATGTGATGGGTGGGGGGAAGTGCTGTCACTTGGGATTTCTTATCCAAGCATGGGGAAACGGAGCGGGGAGAAAGCCCTGCCTGGGCTCGGGGACCTCAACCTGCTGCCTCCCCCCTCCCTGGGAGACACTATCCCAACCCATCCCCTCACCAGCACCAAACAGCCACACCTCGTATCACAAATTACTTTTATTCCCCCACCCCCCCCGGTTGTAAACAAGAAGCAGCCCCCCCCCCAACCCCTGCTCTGCAGCACCCACCAAGGGGTCCCCATTCCACAAGGCCTCTTCACATCCATCACATACACCCACCCCAAAATGTGCAAATCCAGTCCCAGTGCAAAGAAAGGCTTTGGTGGGGGAGCCCTGGGTGCTGGGGGAGGGGGGGCAGCACACAGGGGACCCCGAAGCTGTTGGGTTTGGGGGTGCAGGGCCTCCGGCAGCACCCTCTGCCCAAAGGCAGTGAGCACTAGAGGGCAGCAAGCCCCAGTGCTGGGCCGGCAGGAGGGAGGCATTAAAATCATATTAAATAATAATTAAAAATAAATAAATAATAAATAAATGGATGGACAGCTGGGAGAAGGGGGTGGGTTTGAATCCCCTCCTCCTCTGGCAAGCGAGTCTCTCCCCTCCCTTCCCCAATCATACAAAATATATTTTAACTATCTGAGGTAAATAATGAGGCTGTAAAAAAAGGAAGAGGGGAGCGAACGTTACCGGCATCGCACCCCCTTAAAAAAATAAAGCATCATAAATAGTTTTAAAGAAAATATGAGGATCTGCTCCCTCTCTCTCACGCGCGCACACATAAATATAGATTATATTATGGATAAAAAATATGTTTTTCTCTCCTGCAAATTCAAAAAGTGGAAAAATAGAGGAAGAGAAGGGGTTGTGCCCCAAAAGGACGGGGCTGGGAAGAGCTTTCTGATTCTGTGAGCTCCTGCCATGTGTCTCTGGGAATGAAAAGGAGGTGGGGGGGGAAAGAAAAAGGAAATCCCCCAACGGCAGTCGGTAAGTGAAAGGTGCGGAGAGGCGGGGGAGGGGGGGACGTGTCAGACGTCACTGGGGGAGCGGGACCAGAAAGGCATGGTGGAGGAGAAGCACCCGCAGCAAACGGTCCACAGCACTTTCTGGATCTCCTGGTTCCTGAAGGCATAAATGACGGGGTTGATCATGGAGTTATAGGTGGCGGGGAGGAGGGTGATGTAGGTGTAGAGGGCTGGGTAGCTGTAATCCCCCAGGAGGCAGTAAATGGCGAAGGGCAGCCAGCATGAAGCGAAGGTGCCCAGGATGACAGCCAAGGTGGCGATGCCTTTTCGGGTGGTGACATAGTGGGAACTAGCCAGGAAATGTCTCTGGACAGCGATCTGGTGGGCGTGCCGGCAGACGATCTTACAGATCTGCACGTAGAGCTGGAGCATCACCGCAAAGACCATGAAGAAGGAGACGGAGAGGATGATGAGGTGGTTTTTCATTAGGGGCTTGACGACGCTGCAGGCAGAGGGCTCCTTCAGGCAGTTCCAGCCCATGATGGGCAGGAGCCCGTAGCAGATGGAGGCTCCCCAGGTGAGAATCAACATGATGTAAGTCCTGGTGACCGTCCTCTCCGAGTAGTAGGTCAGGGCGTTATAGAGGGACAGGTAGCGGTCGATGGTGATGGTCAGCAAGCTGCTGACGCTGGCCGTGAAGGAGGTGACCAGGAGCCCCACCGTGAGCAGGCTGACCGCCTCTGATGGGATGAAGTAGACAAAGGCAAAATGCAGGATCAGCCCCAACCCGGCCAGGAGGTCAGCTGTGGCCAAGCTGCCGATGAGGAGGAACATGGGAGCCCGGAATGTCGGGGTGTAGAAGATGACCACCACCACGATGGCGTTCTCGCAGGAGATAATGGTCCCAGAGATGCAGAGGACGACATCCCATGGGTTCAAGGCGAGGGGTTGCACCACAGACTCCAGGTCCAAGGAGGTGCCACTGCCGTTCCCAGCCGCCAACCAGCCTTGGTGGCCTCGGCTGGAGTTGAGGGGCCCTTCCTCCATCATGCTGGCGGAGGCTGACCTGCCACAGCCAAAAGCAAGAGAGCGGCCCCCTCAGCACCCGCTGCCCGCAGCGGGGAGCCACCCAAGCTGTCCTTGTGCCACCGGCCAGGGACAGTCCTGCCTCCTCCCCAGAAAAGTTGTCTCTGGGAGGAGGGGCAACGTGGCGTGTGTTGAGGGGGTGCTGTTTGCTCAGAGGGGGATTGTTCTGGACAAGGTGGTTTGGTCTTAATTCTTTTGCAAGCAAAGAAAAAGAAATATGTGAATAAAGGCGGGGGGCTGGCGGGGGGGGTGGAGGGGGGGTGGTGGAGGCGGGGGGAACCCCCGCTCTGCCCACGTTAGTGCTGGGGTTCGTGCACTGCATGATTCTGGTGGATAATACAGGGGAGCAGGACCGGCACTGGCTCGCCCCCCCAAACTGACGGGATCCCAAGCAGCAGGTGAAGGGGGCAGCCATGCTACCCCCGGGACGGGCACCCCGGCGCGGGGAGGCTCCCTCCCGACCCCACTCCCCCACGTCCCCACAACCTGGGGGGTCCCTCTTGCTCTTGCCTTGGGGTTCTGCCCCTCCCGGGGTGCCTGGGCGGGCAGCACAGCCCGGGGGGGTGTGGGGGGGACACACGACATCTGCCCCTTACCCCCTTTCCCGTCGCGCTGCGCTTCGCCCCAGCGAGCTGCCCCCCCTCCCGGTGCCCCCCTCCCCGGTGCCAGGCACTCACCTGCCGGGATGCTCGGCAGCGGCCCGGGCTGCGCTGGGCTCCCCGGCCGGGGGCCCGCTGCCATGGGCGCTGCCGAGTTATAGTGACCGAGCCCCGCCGGGGGGGGCCGGGGGGGTGACTCACCGCCGCCCCCCCCCAGCCCCGTTCGCCCCGCTGTGACGTCAATGGGGCGCCGGAGCCAATCAGCGCCCCGCGAGGTAGCGCGGGCGCGCGCGCGCCGCATAGTAATCGCGACGGGGATGGAGTGGCCCATTCATAAAAACAGCCCCCGCCCCCGGCCCACGCCGCCCCCGGGACCCCCCAGCCCGGGTTCCCCCCGCCACGTCCTTGCGCAGCCTGTGCAGGGCCGTGCTGCGGGGGGGGGAGGGGGGCGGCGGCGGCTTGCCCCGCTAGCCCCCGCCCCACTGCAGAACTCCGGGGGCTCCTCTGAGCGTGGGGTGTGGAGGGGGCGGCCCGAGGGGGCTGGGGGGGCGAAGCTGGGTCCTTCCCGCTCCGCACAGCCGGAGGTGCGCAGCCCCCCTCCCCTGGCTTCCCCGGCGGGTCCCCGCGGCCCGGCTTTCCCGTGGGGACCTGCATAATTCATCGCCGGGAGAACCGGGAAGGCCCGGCCCGGCCGCGGGGGCGTTGCGGGAAGGGCGGCGGGCAGGGAGCCCACCTCCCCGGGGGGGGGAGAGGAAGAAGGAGGAGGAGGAGGAGGAAGAGGATGAGGCAGAAGGCGTGCGCACCCCCGGGACCCTGCCGGGACTCTTCCCCCGCGCCGGTGCCTCGAAGCCCGCAGCCCCCCAGCCCTTGCCCGGCCCCTCTGCCAAAGCGCGGCGGGCCCCGGGGCACCCGGGCCGGGCTGCGGCGCTGCCGGGACCCCGCGGGGGTCGGGAACCCCCGGTGCTGCTGTGCCCGGCTGCGGCCGCCCCCTCGGCTCGGCCCGGCTCGGCTCGGCCCGGCCCGGCCCGGCGGGAGCTGTTCGCGGTGCTGAACGCCGCCGACGGCGCGCCCCCCCCCCCCGGTATCTCCGGCGGCTGCGTCCGCGTCCCGGCGGCACCGGGGGGGCCGGCGGGGGGACCCGCCGCAGCCCGGGAGGGTGTCGGTGCCCCGGGCACGGGGCTGGGGGGCTGTGGGGGCGGGGGACGAGCGGCCCTGGGGGGCGAATGCGGGGCGTGTGCGGGGCGCGTGCGGGGCGCAGGGTGTTCGACGGGCTGTGCGTGTGCGGTGTGCAGGGAGTGCGGGGTGTGCGGGGCGCAGGCAGTGCGGTGAGTGCGGGGTGTGCAGGCAGTGCAGTACACAGGCAGTGTGCAGGGTGTGCAGCGCACTGTGCTCAGCAGCAGTGCGCGCAGTGTGCACAGGATATGCAGGGTGTGCAGTGCGCTGTGCTCAGCAGCAGGGTGCGCAGGGAGTGCGTGCACACACGGTGTGCAGTGCAGTGTGTTCAGCCGCAGTGCATGCTGGGGGTGCAGTGCGTGCAGTGCGCAGGGGGTGCAGTGCGCAGACACTGCAGTGTGTGCAGTGTACAGGCAGCATGTCCAGTGAGAGCAGCGTGTGCAATGAATGCAGTGTGCGCAGGGTGCACAGGGCGCTCAGTGCACTGTGCCCAGCAGCAGTGTGCGCAGTGTGCGCAGGATGTGCAGTGTGCGCAGGGTGCACAGGGCGCTCAGTGCACTGTGCCCAGCAGCAGTGTGCGCAGGGTGCGCGGGGTGGGCAGGGTGCACAGTGTGCGCAGGGTGTGCGGTGCACTGTGCCCAGCAGCAGTGTGTGTAGGGTTTGCAGTGTACGCAGTGTGCACAGTGTGTGCAGTGCACTGTGCCCAGCAGCAGTGTGTGCAGTGTGCGCAGGGTGTGCAGGGTGCGCAGGGTGCGCAGGGTGTGCAGTGCACTGTGCCCAACAGCAGTGTGCGCAGGGTGCACAGGGCGCTCAGTGCACTGTGCCCAGCAGCAGTGTTTGCAGGGTCCGCAGGGTGGGCAGGGTGCACAGTGTGCGCAGGGTGTGCAGTGCACTGTGCCCAGCAGCAGTGTGTGTAGGGTTTGCAGTGTACGCAGTGTGCACAGTGTGTGCAGTGCACTGTGCCCAGCAGCAGTGTGTGCAGTGTGCGCAGGGTGTGCAGGGTGCGCAGGGTGCGCAGGGTGTGCAGTGCACTGTGCCCAACAGCAGTGTGCGCAGGGTGCACAGGGCGCTCAGTGCACTGTGCCCAGCAGCAGTGTTTGCAGGGTCCGCAGGGTGGGCAGGGTGCACAGTGTGCGCAGGGTGTGCAGTGCACTGTGCTCAGCAGCAGTGTGCGCAGGGCGTGCAGGGTGCACAGGGTGCGCAGGGTGCGCAGGGTGTGCAGTGCGCTGTGCCCAGAAGCAGTGTGCGCAGGGCGTGCAGGGTGCGCAGGGTGCGCAGGGTGCGCAGGGTGCGCAGGGTGTGCAGTGCGCTGTGCCCAGAAGCAGTGTGTGCAGGGCGTGCAGGGTGCGCAGGGTGTGCAGCGCACTGTGCTCAGCAGCAGTGTGCACAGGGTGTGCAGGGTGCGCAGTGTGCGCAGGGTGTGCAGTGCACTGTGCTCAGCAGCAGGGTGCACAGGGCGTGCAGGGTGCGCAGGGTGTGCAGTGCACTGTGCTCAGCAGCAGTGTGCGCAGGGCGTGCAGGGTGCGCAGGGTGCGCAGGGTGTGCAGCGCACTGTGCTCAGCAGCAGTGTGCGCAGGGTTTGCAGGGTGCACAGTGTGCGCAGGGTGTGCAGTGCGCTGTGCCCAGAAGCAGTGTGCGCAGCGTGCGCAGGGTGCGCAGTGCACTGTGCCATGCAGCAGTGCGTGCTGGGGGTGCAGCGCTCGGAGCCCCCCGAGAGCAGGGCAGCCCCGGCTTTCCCACAGCCACGACAGCGTGCAGGCGGCGCGGGGGGACACAAGCACCTCTGGAGCGGACCCCCCCCCCCGGGCCGGGCCCCCCGGGGCGGGGCGGGGCGGGACGAGGCGGGGCCGCCCCTGCCCGCCCCCGCCGCCGCCGGGGCCGCCTCCCGCGGGCGCGCATCTGCCCGCGGCTCCGCTCCGCTCTCCCGGGAGCTCCGCGGCGCCGCAGCCGACACCTCCCGCTGGGACCGGGCCGAGCCGAGCCGGGCTGAGCCGAGCCTGGCTAACCGAGCGCAGCCGGGCCGGGCCATGGCCCCGCCGTGCGCCGGGGCGCTGCGCTGCGCGCTGCTGTGCGCGCTGCTATGCGCGCAGGGGCCCGCTCCCACCTGCGCAGGTACGGCCGGGGAGCGCTGGGGGGACCCGCGGCCGGAGGCGGGGGGGGAAGAGAGTTTGTATCTTTGGGGCAGATGAACTTTTTTGGGGGGTTTTTTTTCCAGGGGTTCCCCTTGCCCCGGCCCCCACGGGACCCCCTCGCCCGTGGCGGGGCCGGGAGAGCCCCGCTCCCTCGGGTGGCCCCGCTTTGAGGGGTGAGTGGCTCCGGCTTCTGCTCCCAGCCGGGGGAGCTGGGACCCCCAGGGCCAGGAGGGGTTCCCGATGCGGGGCAAACCGGGTGCGGGGCTCCTCTCCGGTGAGCGGGTGGATCTTGTGGCGGTTTCGGGGAGGGGGGGGAAGCGGGGAGCAGAGCCATCATTCTCCTGCCCGGGGTGTCTGCAACTCCGGGCATTAATTATGCAAACCCCAGGCTTGCTTCTGCTCCCCTCCTCCCATCCCCCCGCAGCTCAATGGAGATATTTCCACCCTGACTTGTCCCACCGGGACCCACGCGTGTTCCCAGGGCACCCGTGGGGCTGGGGATGCCCTCAGCCAGCCCCGCTGCCCCCCTTTATTTGCCTCTCCCTCCCCACACCTGAGGGCAGGAGCGGGAGTTGACAACACTTAAACGCGCACAAACGCCTGTTCCTGTGCCTGCCGCGATAAAAATAACTTAAATTATAAACCTGCCTGAAACCCTTGTGAACAAAGTCCTACTTTCCCATTGGCTCCCGGCAGGTCTCTAAATGCTGGAGGAGGGGGCCCGGCGGCGTGGCCACCACGCCGTAGCCATGGCAATGGTCCGCAGCATCCCACTTTGTGCCTTACGCCACCAGTTGCCCCCTTTGCTTTTGCTGGGGGGGGGGGGGGGGGGCACTGGGAGCGGGAAAGAGCCTCTGCTATCAGCCAGGCATGGCCCCAGTGACCAGCAGGACCCTAAAAGCTGGGGGGGGGGGGGGCGAAGCTGCCCACCCCAAAGGGGGGTGGTGTAGTAGGAAGCCCTCCGCAAAGTGCTGGTGGCAGGGCTGGTGTGCAGCCCATGCGGTGAAGCCAAGTGCAAGGCTGGGGTGGTCCCTGTGTGGCAGAGACCCCTGGGGAGCTGCTCCAGGGGGGTGCCAGTCCCCAGCCCCCTCCTGGGAACTCTGTGGGGGTTGTTTGTCCCCTGAGAGCCTGGAAGCATGTCCAGGGTGGGAAATGGCTCCCAGCTCTTTCCCAGGATGGTGCAAACGTAGGCGTGGGACGCAGCGAGGTGCAGGCAGGGCCCGGCTGCAGCTCCCCGTTGCAGCCTCCCTCGCTGACAGTCATTGCTGTAAATTAATGATGAGCGTGTGCGTGTGGGAGAAGAGCTCATGGCAGAGCAGCTCCGCAAACACCGGAGTGACTCACCGCCCTCGCTGGGGTGATGGGGAGCAGGGGGTCCTGTGGGACACTGGGTGGGGGCAGGGGGCTGATACTGCTCAGGTAACCCCAGCCAGGCTGCTGGGAGCAGCTGAGCTGGTGCTGCTGCCTCATCTCTTATAAACCTCCACCAAAAGATCCTGGGCTGGGTGGGCTTGACCTGCACTGTGGCCCACCATGGCTGTGGGCGATGGGGTGAGTCCTGCGTGTCCTGGGTCACTGTGGATGCTGGGGGCTGTGGGGCGCAAGATGTCCCCTCCCTGGAGGGCTGGTGGTGCTACAAACACACCTGCAGCCTGCTGGGATGGGTCTGTCAGTGGGCTTGGTGCTTCAAGAAGTGCCTTCAGCCCTTGTGCTGCATCAGGAGAAATCCTCCTCCGTGGAGCAGAGGGTCCAGCCCTGACCCCAGCTGATGGGGGGGGGGGAAGATGCTGGCCCTGCCCTCACCCTTTTGCCCGGCTTTGGCAGGAGAGTGCAGCGAACTGAGGTCCTGTGAGACATGCATGGCCAGCACCACCTCACACAACGCCACCGGCTGCATCTGGGTGGGCTGCGGGACCCCCGAGGAGCCAGGTGAGGGGGTGCATCTTGCGGGGACAGCAACGGGCTCCCACAGCCAGAGCTTACTCCGGGCCTGCCACCAGCCTTCCCCAGCCCCTGTCCCTGGGCTGGGGCTGTGTCGGGATGGTGCTGGCAGCTCAGCACCCTAGGGTGCCTGGTCCCAGCTGCCTTCCATGGCCAAGGTCCATCTCACCTGACCTATCCTGGGGGCAGGCAGGTGACCCGTGCCAGCCCAGCAGGGTGTGGGATTTTTGTGTGTGCTACTCCCAGCCACGCTGGGCTTGGACTAATGCTGGGAATCCTCCACTTTGCCCTCCATGGAGATGAGGGTGGAGCAGCACCAAGAGATGGAGATGGGAGAAAGCTGGATGTTGATACTTGTTTGGGGCTCTTCCCTATGGGGATGTGGATGCAAGCCTGAGCTTGCAGCCCCTTGGCTGGATGCCCACCCCTGGGAATGAGTCCTTCACCATCCCAAACCCTTGGGTGCCCAGGGCAGCCCTGACCCCAAATGCCATCGTCTGCACTGGGTGCCTCTGTGGGCTGGTTTGCTGGGGGGTCCCTTGGGAAAACCCTGCTCCCTCTTCCCGCAGAGACAGGGAGCTGCGTGCAGAGAGGGGCAGCAGTGCGGGAGACCTGTGCACTCTACAACACCAGCACCTTGTGTCGAGGTAACTCTGCTCCCCTCCATGAAAGCAGGTCCTGCCAGACCCCAGCAGCACCCCCAGACCCAGCAGCCTTTGGGACAGAGGTGCTGCCACAGGTGCTGGGGCCGTGGGGATGAGATCCCACCCCCAGGACAGGGACATGGGACAGAGGATGCACAGTGATGTCCCTTGACAACCCTTTTTCCCCCCTCCCTCTGTCACTGCCTCCAGCAGCACTGAAGTCCCCCACCGAAGAGCCTCCATGGTCCCATAGCAAGGAGCCGGCAACACACTCCCCAAGTGAGTGGGTCTGGGGGGGTGGGAGGTGGTGGAATGGGGTGGGGGGTCCAGGTGCCCCAAGGAACAGCGGCCAGTGGGATGGGACAAGCCACTTCCCTCTGTGTTTCACGTGCCCTTGGGAGGGATGAGCAGAGCTGCCCTTGGGGTTGCATCTGCCTTGGCTGTGCCCCCGGAGGTGCCAGTGCTGTCCCCGGGGTCACAGCTCCATCCCCATCCCCGCTCTGCCCTGAGCAATGCTGCCGTGGGCCTGGGGGGTCGTAACACCCTGCAGCCCCCCCAAGAACCATCCCTGCTGCCATTCTTGCTGGGAAGTGCTGTCTCCAGTTGGGCTGGAGCAGAGGCTGGGAGCGGAGAAGGAGCCTCTTCCAGGAAGCAGGAACTGGAGAGCACTGGGCTAATTACAGCGGGTAACCGGAGCCCAGAGCCCTCTGAATTATTGATCCCACTGGGATCTTTTTGCTGCTGGCTTCTCTCCCATGCGGTGCTGGCTGCTCTGGCATGGGAAGAGGCCAAGCCTGTCCCTGCATCCGCATGTTGGTGGGGACATCCCAGCCCCAGGCTGGGAAATAGCCATTCCTCCCCATGCAGCTGCTGGGGTCTGCGTGGACCCCACATCCCCTCTCCTTGGCACGAGTATCAGTACCCAGGGATGCCAACAGCACCTGTAACCCCCCCCACCCCATTCTTCTCTGCCATTAGGGACCACCACCACCAGCGCCCCATTGACAGGCAGCCCTGAATTTCACCCGCCTGGCTTTGACACAGCCAGCTTCATCGGTGGCATCGTGCTGGTGCTGAGCCTCCAAGCCGTGGTCTTCTTCATCGTCAAGTTCATCAAGTCAAAGGACAGCACCTACCAAACGCTGTAAGGCTCCCGTGCCCCCAGCCAGGAGGGAGGGGGGGGGACCCACACCGGTTCATGCCTGGGCCAAGCCCACCCTTGAAGCCATAAATGGGGGTCAGCCCCAGTGCGTGGGGCTCCGTGGCCCGTCTGGCCGTGTCCTGTCTCGCAGCTGAGTGTTGTTTCCCGTGGCTGTTCGTGCCGGTCCACCCTCACCCAGTGGGGGGATGATTTGGGAGATGGAGGGGTTTGTCCTCCCTGGCCTGTCCCCTTGCCGGTGTCCGGCTGTCCTGTCACCTCCTCTGTCTGTTGCTGCCTGGCTGCATCCTGGCTCTGAGCCCCTTGGGGAGTGCAGGACCCCAAATCCATCCCTCTGAGGCTGAGCCAAGTGGGGGCCTGTGCTCTTCGTGTGCCTGGGGCTCGCTGTGTCTAACGTGGGGGGCTGTGCCCCGTCTCTCTTTCCTTGCACGCTGCCAGAGAGGACAACCAGTAGGTTCTGGGTGCTGGCTGCAATGGGGAGGGGGCTGCTCCCATGCACCCCCTGAGCTTCACCCTTCCCTCGCCCCTCCCTGGGGGCGGGATGGCGTGGTCCTTCTCTCCTGGTTTGCATGAAGGGGGTTTCCCAGCTGGTTTGCTGTTTTCCTGGGAGTTGTTAGCAGTGGAAGGGAAGGGGGTGTCCCTCCTCGCCCCCCCTTTCATGCACGGAGCCCCTGGTGGGACACAGCTGATGCACGGCCCCTTAGCACATCCGTGCCACCCAGGCGAGGTGGCCCTGACTCCCCCAGCCCCACGGCGGCAGGGTGCAGCCCCAGCTCCCCCTGAGCACCCTCAGCAGGATGGGAGCTGCAGGGTCTGGTTTGGCCCCAGTTAAAAAGCACCTAGCAGCCCCCCCCCCCCCCCCCCCCCCGGGCACCCCCTGCCCCATTGCTTCCCCACAGCCTTGGGGCTCCCTGGGAGGGGGGCTTGGGGTCTCCTTTTTCCCCAGTGGGCTGTCAGGTGCTTTTTCCCTTCAGCATTTCGGCTGGAGCACCCAGCCCCCTGCTCTGACTCCCCCCAGCCCCTGCCCACCCCGGCCCCCCCAGCCCCTTGGTGCCCACTGGAGAAGCGGAGCCAGGGCTCGCTGTGTGCTTTTGCTGTGCCTCTGTGTTGCTGTGGGGGTGTACGGGGGGGGGGGTCCCCAGCGCCCCCCCCCCCTTTCTGTGTGCTGTTTTGGGGAGGGGTGTGCGTGTCGTGTGCTGTGGGGTAAGATTTGTAGCTTGGGCTGCCCCTTATTAAACTCTGCGAGGTGGTGTCTGTCTCATGTCCGGGGGGAGTCTGTGTAGCTGGGGGGGTGGGTGCCGGGGGGGGCACGGCTGCAGAAAGCCTGTGTCCCCCACCCCTCCCCTGTGGTAGCTCCCACCCAGTTCCCAGATGCAGGGCCAGCCCTTCCCATGGCATCGCCACCCACATGGGTGCAGCAGGGTGGTCACTGGGGCACCCCCTCCTGCACCCCACTCTCCGGGGGCTGCGAGGGGCTGGACCCCCCCAGGGCAAAGCCACCTGGGTCCCTTTCTGCTACGCACTCTTCTCTGTCCGCTGCCCCAGGATCTGAGGCCACCACGCGCCCTGGGCTGGGGAGATGCTGCCCTCGTCCTCCCTGGGGCAGGCGGAGAAGATGCCAGAGCTGCCGGTGTCCCTGTTCACTGCCGGTGTCCCTGCCTGGTGCTGGCATCCCTGTCTGGTGCCAGTGTTCCTGCCTGTGGCCAGACTGTCCCCTGCAGGGCCCCACACCACAACTATGCAAAGCTGGCTCTGCCCCGGGGTGCCCGCTCTGCCCCAGGGGACACCAGGGTGGGAGATCTCACCCAGGCCTGGTCCCTGTCCCCACAGCGCGGCTGGGGATGCTCCAGCGGGGGTTGCACCCAGCGTGGCCAGAGTTGCACCCTCTAGCTGCTCCCTGGTGGGGGCCGAGCAGGGTGGAGGGGCGCAGCTGGGCGCGGGGGTCCCATCCAGCCCTGAATCCCAGCCTTGGGGTCCCTCTGCCTGTGTTTGGCAGGAGCCTGGGGGACCCAGGGCACCCCAGGGGATCAGAGGACACGTGGCCATGGCTGGCAGCAGCGTGGCCCTTTGCTGGCCAAGCCCCCAGCCCCACGCCAGGCAGAGCCGGAGCTGGTGCAGGGGGGACAGAGACTCAATAAAGGATTTTCCTCTTATTCCCAGTGTCCGTGTCATTGTCACCTGTCACCCCAGAGCCCTAGTGGTGGGTGCTACCCCGGAAGATTTTGGTTGCAAACCCTGTACCTGCAGCTGGGGACGTGGCTGTGTGGCTGGTGTTGGTGGGTGGCCCTGAGTGACTCCAGTCCTCCCAGTGACCAGGGGAGGGGAATCAGTATGGGGATGGGAGATGCCATGCTGGAGGACAGAGTGACTCCAGTCCTCCCAGTGACCAGGGGAGGGTAACTGGTATGGGGAGGGGTGATGCCATGCTGGAGGACGGAGCAACAGGACATCGTCCCCTCCTGTCCTGGGGGGTCTCACCCCGTGGTGTCCCCCCCGTGCGGGACACATCCCCTTGCCTGGCCCCAGGGGGCTGCGGTGGGTAGAGGGGCGGCTGCAGGCCGAGGCTGGAGGAACTGGGGGAATTTCTGGCCTGGGCTCCCCTGCTCAGGATGAGGGTGGGCAGGCGGAGCCGGGGCTCAGGGGGAACCTCTGTGGCTGCATCCAGCCCCGCTGAGGCCCTTCACCCCAGGGATGGTGACGGGGAGGGGGGACACCTTCCTTCCCGCGGTGGCAGGGCAGGAGGCTGGGCAGGGTGCATGCCACAGCTGTGGCACCCCAGCTCTGCCTTCCCCGAAGTGGCAGCGGGGGCGAGCGGCAGCCTGGGCAGGCCCGGCTGCGTGCCCCACTGTCTGGGGGGCTCGGCATCCCCCTCCTCCCCCTTGCCCAGGCTGGTCCGGCTCTGCTGTGGGAACAACACTGGGATGGCTTGCCCGCCTGCACGGTGGCTTGTCCGCCTGCGCAGTGGCTTGCCTGCCAGCATGGATGGCTTACCTGACTATGTGGTGGCCTGCCTGCCTGCGTGGATGGCTTATCCACCTGCACGGTGGCTTGTCCGCCTGTGCGGTGGCTTGCCTGCTTGCCTGGTGGCTTGCCTGCCTGCACGGTGGCTTGTCCGCCTGTGCAGTGACTTGCCTGCCTGCACCACAGCCCAGCCCAGGGTGCTGTGCCAGCCTGTCCCCTGCATCTCACCACGGACCAAGACTTTCCCAGCTGGGGACACTGCACTTCAAAGCCACGGGTCGCAGCCCTGCCTGCTGCCCCCTGCCCTGCCTGCCGCCCTGCCTGCTGCCCCCTGCCCACCCTGCCTGCCCCGCTGCCGTCCCCCCGCCAGCCGTTTCCACCCCATCTCCGTGCCGCGGCCCCTCGCCCCGGCCAGGGGGATGCGGTGGGGGTACGGGGGGGCTGCCCGGCCCCGGGCGACTTCGGGGCCGTTAATTCAGCTGCGACACGTGCCGGGGGCAGGAACCGACCCCGGCCCCCCCCCACTTCCCCTTCCCCTTCCCCTTGCTCCCGTTTCACAACCCGCCCTTTGCCACCCGTGCCCGGGGCGCGCAGGACCGGCCCGAGGGAGGCGGGGGGCGGGCGGGGCCACCCTTGACTCACGGCCGGGCCCGGCGGAAGCGGCGCCCGGTGCCCGGGGCGGAGCGGGGCGGAGCGGAGCCCGGTGCGGGGCAGCCCGGGAAGGAGCCGGTGAGCGGGGCGGGCCCGACCCTCCCGGTGCGAGCCGGCCCGGTAGGGGGCTTTCCCGGGGGACACGGGGCTGCCCGGAGCGGGGTCTGCCGGGGGGGCACGGGGTTGCCCGGTGCGGGGTGTCCCCGGAGGGAACGGGGCAGCCCGGCGCCGGTTCTCCCGGTAAGCAGCAGGGCTGCCGGTGCGGGGTGTCCCCGGGGGGGAACGGGGCTGCCCGGTGCGGGGTCTGCCGGGGAGGGCACGGGGCTGCCCGGTGCGGGGTATCCCTGGGGGGGACCGGGGAGGTCCAGTGGGGAGTATCCCGGTAAGCAGCAGGGCTGCTGGTGCGTGGTCTCCCGGGGGGGACCGGGGCTGCCCGGTGTGGGGTCTCCCGGGGGGGGGCACGGGGCTGCTTGGTGCAGATTGCCCGGTACCGGCTACAGGCTCTCCCGGGGGGGGGCATTAGGGCAGCCCAGTGGAAGGTTAGGGGCTTTCCCGGTAAGGACAAGGACAGCTCGGTGTAGGGTGCGGGGCTGTCCCCGTGCTCAGCGTGAGCCCCCACCATGGACCAGCCCGCTCCAGCCACGGAGGTACCAGGGCCCCCGCCGGTCACCGGGAGCTGCTGGCAGGACCCGCTGGCGGTGGCGGGCACAGCGGGCCGCCCGGTGTGCAGGCCCCGGGGCCGAGCGAGCGGGCGGCGGGCGCTGAGCATCGTCTGCGTGCTGGGCCGGGAGCCAGCCGCGTGCCCCGCGCTGCGCAGCCTGCGTGACGCCTGCTGTCACCTGCGGGCACGCCTGCACACCCTGCCCTTCGGCACCCTGGCGCTGGGCGACACCGGCACCCTCGACCGCTTCTACAACGCAGGTGAGGATGCGACCCGCTCGGCCGGTGATGTGCCTGGCTTGGCCCCACCGTGGGGTTTCTGTCATCCTGTTTTTCCTGCCGCTCTGCCTGGTTATCCCAGTTGGCCGGGAATATCTGGGCCGAGGCTTTCCCCAGCCCTGTGCAGCTCCCGGTGGAGCTCTTCCAGCTGCGCACTTGGGTGGTTCGCTGTTTGCTTTTCTGCATTCCTCCTGTTTGCTTTCCAGGGTGGCTGGATGTTTGCCGGGATGTCTCCCTCCCTAGCGTTAAACGCGCGGGTGTGATTTTTGGAGACCGTGCTTTTCCTTTGCTCAGGGTTCAACCCCGTGCCGGTGGGCCAGCGGGTGCCCCTCACCGTGGCCTTGGGTGCTGTGATGGCAGGGCCATCCCGTCGCTTAGGGGATGCGGACCCCCAAGGCCAGGGTGGTTGGTTCCTCTGCCCCGTTAATTAGGGGTCTGGCACCAGTGCCCTGAGCATCCCTACCGTCCTGCCTGCAGATGTGGCCGTGGTGGAGCTGAGTGACTCCATCTGCCAACCCTCCCTCTTCTACCACCTGGGCGTCCGTGAGAGCTTCAATATGTCCCACAACATTCTGCTGTGCTGCCAGGCCGACCTGCCCCTCCTCCAGGCCCTGCGGGTCAGTGGGGACAGGGACAGAGACACCCCCCCCAGCCCCCTGGGTGCTGCTCTCTGGGGTGGGAATATCCCTGAGTGCCTGGAGCATCCGCACCGGCAGGAGGGGGATCTCCATCCACCCCACCCCCCCCGAGCCTGGCTGAGTTCCCATGGTCTCATCCTGCTCTGGCAGAGATTTCCCTGTGCCTGGATGGGATGAGGAGGGGGTGGCTGAGGCCTCCAGTGAGTCCCAGAGTTGGGTCAGGGTGCTTCCCTGGCCCCAACCAGCTGGGAATCTGGGAACAGGCTCTTTTCCCTGGGGAAAGCTGGTTCCTTGGAAGCAAAACCCTCTGCACGGAAGGGGCCAGTGGGAGGGATTCTTGCTGCTTGGGGGGAAAAAATGGAGCTGGGAGCACATCCAAATTGTCCCCAGGCATCACCCTGACTCAGGGAGCCCCAGGCACCCGTTCAGAGACTCCTTCCCTGTGCTGGGTTTGGAGGAGAAGCCGGCTGCGTTTGCAGCCCTGCCTGGAGTGCGGGGGGGTCCGCACGCAATGCTTGTGGTGTGGGGGCAACTGGCTGCCCTCATGGCTTGGCCCTGGCATGCCTTGTTAGCCCTGGATGCTTTCCATGTAACTCCTGAAATCAGCTGATTTCCTTTGCCGGGGAATCTCATTAAATCCCTCCTCCTCCTCCTCTCTCTCCCCAGGAGGACATCTGCCAGAAGAACTCGGTGTGTCTCTTCCCCGCGCTTGCTGCCGCAGTGCTGGGGGGTTCTGAGCGCCTCTCTCCCCCTAAGCTGCCTCCCCCCGGCCTCGGAGGGTGGACATTGCAGACAGGGAGCGAGACTTCTCCCCAAGTCTGAGTTGGGGGGGGCCTCATTAGCTCAGAGCGAACGCCAGGAACAGCAACGTGAGGGGGTAACGGGTTTTGAAAGAACCAGGATTGTTCACTCTGGAGTATAATGATGGCAGTCAGGCAAAGCTGGTTTGTCTTTCCTTGCTAACGAGCTATGGCAGGTGGTTGTGTTAGCGTGGCCTGTGTGGTCCAGGCAGCATGGGCAGGCCTGAGGGGAGGGGGCTGGGCTGGGGCACAAGGAGAGGGACTCTCAGCTCGGCTGGCGCAGCCGCTCACCCCTTCTCCCCTCCCTCAGGACCTCTGTGGCAGCTACACCTTCATCCCCTACGCAGTCACCCCCCAGGACAAGGTCGTCTGCTGTGACGACAGGGCCATGAAGTGCCCGACAGAGCTTTTCCAGCCCAGCTTCGAGGCGGAGGATGCCTTCACCCCGCTGGCAGCCCGGCTCGTCCAGCTGCTGGAGGGGATCCCCACCAACTCCTGGTACTGCTGCCCACTCCCCTGGCTGCGGGCAAACCCCCATGCCCACCTGGGCTGGCAGGGCTTGGCAGAGAATTGCCACCACCCCAAAAACTCCACGTCTCTGCCCCCCGTGCCCAGTGGGTATTTTCGGGAGACAATCCGGCGGGATATCCGGAGGGCACGGGAGATGTACCGGGGGGAACAGCTGAGCCGGGAGCTGGCCCGCATCCAGCAGCGCCTGGACAGCGTGGAGCTGCTCAGCCTGGACATCGTGGTGAACCTCCTCCTCTCCTACCGCGACGTGCAGGTGAGGGCTGGGGGGTCCCGGGGACCTTATCATCACCCTGGGGAGTGCTCCACAGCCTGCCCTTGCTCGGAGGAGCTTGCAACCCCCAGGGTTTGGCCAGTCTGGGGAGAGCATCACCCCCTGGAGCTGGGCACAGGCAGCCTGGAGGCCACCGGCTCAGCCCCGCCACTGTTACCGCAGGATTACGATGCCATAGTCTCGCTGGTGGAGACTCTCCAGGCGCTGCCAACCTGCACCGTGGCCGAGCAGCACAACGTCCGCTTCCACTACGCCTTCGCCCTCAGCCAGTGAGCAGTGGGGGGGGGCGACACACACATGCACCCCGACATCCCAGTGGCACGGAGCTGGGGGGTCAGGGACTGAGGTGCTGGCGGTGCCGTTTGCCGAGCACCGGGGGTGTGTGTGCAGGCGTAACGGTGCCGGGGACCGGGAGAAGGCTCTGTCGGTGCTGCTGCCCGTGGTGGAGCGTGGGGAGGGGGCTGCGCCTGACCTCCTCTGCTTGTGCGGCCGCATCTACAAGGACATGTTCATCAGCTCCAGCTTCACTGACACCAAGATGAGGGACCAGGCTTTGTACTGGTGAGACTGGGGACAAGGCTGGGGGCAGGGCTGGGGGCTGCCTGCCTGCCTGTGCATGCCCCCGTGTGGGGGGTTTGCAGGGGCTCGGGGGGGGGGGTTTCTGAGCAGCGCAGCCCCATGTTCAGCCCCCTCCAGCAGCAACGCAGAGGCAGGTGATGCTAATTCCTGCTGGGCTTTTATTTTTTTTTTTACTTCTTTGTGGTTTTCTTCTGGTTTTGGAGTGCACCCCCATCATAGGGGGCAGCTCAAGGACCCCAAGGCAGCCACGTTTGGGCTGGTGGAGGGGCGGGGTGGGCGGTGGTCGTGCCCTCCACCCAGCATCTCTGCCTAGGTACAGCAAAGCCTTCGAGGTGGAGCCGAGCCTCCACGCAGGCATCAACGCTGCCGTCCTCCTCGTTGCTGCCGGCCACCAGTTTGAAACCTCCGTGCAGCTGCAGCAGATCGGTGGGTGCCCACCCATGGGTCAGGGACAAGGACCCACCGAGGGATGGGGACCAGGAACTGGGGTCCATTGACACGGAGGCGCTCGGGGGGCAGCTGTGCCTGGGTGCAGGGTTGCCAGTAGAGAGGTGATGGGCTCCTGCTCCCGTGTCCAGGGGTGAAGCTGAGCTGCTTGCAAGGTCGCAAGGGCAGCCCGGAGGAGCTGTGCTACTACTGGGACGTGGGCTTTTGCCTTGGAGCCGGCATCTTGGCCAACGACCTCAGCAAAGTCATCCAAGCTTCTGAGAAGCTCTACAAGCTCAACGCACCGGGCTGGTATGGCATGGCACGTGCCCACCTGGGCAAGGCTGGGTCTGCGATCCCCATTGTCTGTGCCCCAGGAGGGGGTTTAGGGGGTGCTGGGGACATCTCTCTCCTCTTTCACCCCCGCATGTCCCTGCAGGTACCTGGTCTCGGTCATGGAGACCTTCCTGCTCTACAAACACTTCCAGAGGAGCCCACAGGTCCCCTCTGCCCGGCAGGAGCTGGCTGATTTCTGGCTGGGCTTCCTCCTCAAGGCATGCCAGCCCTTCGTTGCCACGCCACACTGCCCGGTGAGGGGCCCCACGGAGCTGACCCCTCCTGCCCAGACCCCCGGCCATCCCTGGGGACCACTTGGTCATCTGGGCTCACCAGGGGTTTGGGGAGGCACCAAGCAGCCCACCGGTGCCAACCCAGGTGGGAGGATGGGGATGCAGGGATGCGGGCTGGGGACCTGGTGAGTGGGCTCACCCCAAAGCCCCCCTCTGCCACAGGTCCTGGTCCTGGAGCTCAGCAAGGTCCTGCAGCCAGCCCGGCTGGCACTGCAAGGTGGCACAGAGGAGCCTGCCCTGATGCTCACCCTTGTCTGCCCCACAGAGGAGGTAGGGATGGGGATGCGGGGGATGGGGGTCCCCAGTGCCCCCCTCCTCACCTGCCCCTTCTCCTGCAGAAAGCAGCATCAAGCTGGACCTTTGCGGCCACGGCCATCCGGGGCGTCAGGTAAGTGTGTGCCAGGTGCCCTTGCTGGCAGGACCCGGGATGCCCCCATGTGCCCACAGCCCCTCTGCCCACCCCATCAGCCCCAGTGCTGACGGGGTAGGGGGTCCTTTCCCTCCAGCATCTGCAAGTGCGACGAACGGGGCTGCTTCCTCTACGTGATGCACGCAGAGGAGGATTTCCAGCTCTACTTCCCCTCCCAGCAGCACTGCCAGTGGTGAGCAGGGTGATGGGGGGCATGGGGATGCCCACATTGCTGACGGGGGCATGGGGGACCCCCAGCCACTGCCCTGGTGAGCAGGGAGGGGTGGGAGCATGCTATTTCTTCCTTACCTTAAATTTTGGGGAAAGGGGTGTCCTAGGGACCCGACTTCTGCAGCTGGGTCCCACAGAGCAGGGTGGCACAGGCCCCCCTTGTGCCACTGGTGGGGGACAGACTGGGAGGGGGAGCAGGAGCCCCTCTGTTCTGGGGGCTCGAGGGGTCTCCAGCACCCTGCTGGGGCTCAGGGCTGTTGTCCTCCCACCGGCAGGTTCTGCGACCAGATCCAGTCCCTCCTGGCCGAGCAGGCGGCGGGCAGCGAGGAGGTGCCCAGCCCCACACAGCCCATCCTGGAGGTAGGATGGGGGCACAGGGTGACATGGGGTGACATGGAGCGCTGGGTGGCAACAGGTTGCCGCCTCGCCTCTCTGCCCACAGTACAGCTATGAGTACTCGGAGGCGGGCGAGCGGGTGGTCCTGGGCAGGGGGACATATGGGGTCGTCTACGCCGGGCGCTGCCTCAGCAACCAAGTGCGCATTGCTATCAAGGAGATCCCAGAGCGGGACAGCCGGTAGGTGCCATGCCAGGGGGTCCCAGAGGGTCCCGGGGGACCGTGGGCAGCCCCTCACCCTGGTGTCCTGGCACGCAGGTTCTCACAGCCCTTGCACGAGGAGATCGCCTTGCACAAGCACCTGCGGCACAGGAACATCGTGCAGTACCTGGGCTCCATCAGCCAGGGTGGCTTCATCAAGATCTTCATGGAGGAGGTGCCAGGAGGTGGGCAGCGCTGGGATGGGATTTGGGGGTCGAAGGGGGACACGTGGCCAGATGCGTGGCCTAAACAGGGATGCTGCACCCCTCTGTGCCCCCTCTCCAGGGAGTCTGTCATCCCTGCTGCGCTCCAAGTGGGGACCCCTGAAGGACAACGAACCCACCATCGTCTTCTACACCCGCCAGATCCTCGACGGGCTCAGCTACCTCCACGATAACCACATCGTGCACCGGGACATCAAGGTGAAGGGGGTGGGAAACCACCCATGCTGGGGGCATGAAGCCTGACCCCTTCATCTCAAGGAGCACTGTGGAGCCCAGAGCCCCTGGGGTGATTCCCTGCTCAAGCTCCAGGAGCTTTTTGTAGCTTGGTTTTATTTTGGGGTGCCCTTCTCGCACCAGGGAGACAATGTCCTCATCAACACGTACAGCGGGGTGCTGAAGATCTCTGACTTCGGTACCTCCAAGCGGCTGGCGGGCATCAGCCCCAGCGCCGAGACCTTCACGGGTATGGGCAGCCCGGGACTGGGGGTGGTGGGATGCCAAAGACCAGGTGATGATGGGGTCTGCATCCTGGTACCCAGCATGGGAAGGAGAACGCACCCCAGGGGGAGTTTGGGTGATGCATACGGGCTCCTCTCACCCTTCCTCATCCTCTCCCCAGGCACTCTGCAGTACATGGCCCCAGAAATCATCGACCAGGGGCCACGGGGCTATGGGAAGCCAGCAGATATCTGGTCCTTGGGCTGCACCATCATCGAGATGGCCACGGGCAAGCCCCCCTTCTACGAGCTGGGCAGCCCCCAGGCTGCGATGTTCAAGGTATCCATGGGGTTAGGCAGGGGATGGGGGGGTTCCCCAGCCCTGAAATCACCCTGCTTTGGGGTGGCCGGTCCCTTGGCAGCCCCCACGAGTGCCTCCCCTCTAGGTGGGCATGTTCAAGATGCACCCGGAGGTGCCCAAGTCCATGTCGGACGAAGCCAGAGCATTCATCCTGCGCTGCTTCCAGCCCGACCCGGCCGAGCGGGCAACAGCCGCCGCGCTGCTGCAGGAGCCCTTCCTCGCCGATGCCAGGAGGGCTCGGAGCCGGCCCGTGCCCCCGGCGGGGGGTGAGTTGGGGGAGGGGCAGGAGGGGGGGTCCTGGTATGAGCTGCTGAATAACCATCTCCATCATCTCCCTGGCAGGTGACCCCCCCCACCTTGGGCAGCAGGGTGGAGATGTGGAGGGCAGCGATGGGACCAGGGGATGTTCCTCAGCCAGGCAGGATGCCCCGGTGAGGGGCACAGCGGGCAGCCCCCTCCTCCCGTGCCACCCCGGTGAGGCAGCCTCCAGCCGCAGCAACTTGGGGTAGGGCATCCCAGGCACGGGGGCGATGGAGGGACCCTGGGTGGGGGGTGGCTTTCTGCCTCCCGTGGCACCCACTCCCCCTGCCATGTCCCAGTGCTGCACCCTGCAATGCCCCCTCCTTGTGCCAGGGCATCGCCTCCCTCCCCATTACAACTTGGGGGGCTTGCAGGAGGTCCCCCATGCCCTCTGCCAAGCACAATGGCTGTGCCCACCCCAAGGCCACTATCCTAAATGCCCGAGGCTGAGGGGGGGCAGTGCCAGCCCTGCCTGCCTTCCCCTAGTACTGCCCAGGGCTCAGCCAGCTCCGACCACAGCCTGCGCTCGTCCTCCCTCGAGGAGAGCGGGGACCGGTTCCTCCTGCGGAAGGACAGCAAGCGCCGGGCCACGCTACACCGTGTCCTCGCCGCCGAGGCACCAGGCATCATCGCGGCCTTGGAGGAGAGCCAGGTGGGTGCTGGGTGCGCGGGGTGGGGGCTCTGCACAGCAGCTGGACGGAGGGTGGGCATGGTGGCAGCCCCTGAGCATCATCTCCCTCGCCCACCCAGAGCACGGCAGGGGCGAGGTTGGGCTCGGAGCATCTCGCCCAGCTGCTGAGCTGCCTGCGGAGCTACATCCAGCGCCCCAGCCAGGACCAGCTGCGCCAGGACCTCCTGGCACTGCAGACCCGGCTGCGGGCAGAGGGGCTGAGCCTCCCCCACCTCCAGGCTCCCCTCTTCGGCTTCCAGGCAGCGGTGAGTGCCTGGGCTGGCATGGTAGGGTGCCAAGCGGGTGCTGCCCTGGTGCAGGCGATCCCCCAGTGTGGGTGATACCCTGGCATGGGTGACATCCTGGTGCAGGTGATGCCCTGGCACGGCTCTGCCCCTTCCAGGTGAGACGGATCCTGCGCCGGCATCACATCAAACCCCACTGGATGTTTGCACTGGATGATGCCATGAGCCAGGCGGTGCAGGCAGCTTTCACCATGCTGGTGAGAGGTGGGTGGCACTGGGGGACAGCTGGGACATGGGTCTGGGTCCCACCACCATGGCTGGCTGGCTGAGTGGAGGAAGAGGGTGGCTGGCGCAGGGTGGGCTGGGGGACTTGCGGGGTACTGGGAAGGGGATGTTGAGGGGGGACCAGCACTGGGGAAACCTTGGCCAGGCCCAGCTCCCCATTTTATCCCTGATGCTCTGGGGTCCAGGGCACCTCTCTGTGCCCACCACCACCTCTGCCCCCACAGACCTGGGACTGAAGGCCAGCTGTGTGGCGGGGGACAGCACCAAGGACACGAGTGACAAGGATGACTCTGTGCTGCCGAGGCTGTTCATCCCCAGGAGCCAACCCCAGCAGGACAGCCCCAGTTCGGGGCTCAGCACTGGCCCCACCACCCAGCCAGACCCCCTGCCCTCCCTGCAGGCACCCTCGGTGCTGGTGGCACAGCTCTGCCGTCTCCGCATGGAGACAAGCAGGTAGGGCTTTGCCAGCCCTTGTACCTCCATCTCCCCGGGTGCCAGTCCGTGCCCCCGCGGGTGCCCGTCCATGCCCTGCTCTCCCCCAGGCTGCTCCAGGAGCTGGCCAAGAAGGAGCAGGAGTGGCAGCGGTTGATGCAGCAGGCTCTTCACCCCAGGGATGAGGACACCGGGGTCCCCAGCCAGCCCCAGCGCAGGGGTGAGCACGAGGAGGTTGCCCTGGGGTGCTTCACCCCTGGGCAGGGTCACTCGCCCCCGAGCCCCTCAGCCCAGGGACAAGCCGATCCCCTTCTCCTTGAGTGGCTGCAGCAGCATGGCACGGACCCGGTCACCACGGCCACGGTGAGGCCCGCGGCCAGTTGGCACGTGGAGCTACATGGGGGCTGGGGTCGGGTCCTGCTGGCATGAGCAGGGCAGCCCCCCCGGCATTGCCCCCCCAACACCCCCCACCACCTCCCGCAGCTCCTCTCCCACGGCTTCACCCTGCGCGACCTCCTGGGCTGTGCCACCCCTGATGACCTCTTCTACGTGGGCATCAGGTACCCCCAGACCGCATTGTCCCTACCGGCCTGGTTGGGGGGGGCGGGTAGTGGGGGCAGTGCTGGGAGACGGGGGACACACACGGCTTAGTCCCCTCCCTCCAACAGCCCCTGCGTCCCCGCAGGCGCGGGCTGGCGTACCGCCTCTGGGCAGCCATCCTAGAGCATCGCCAGACCCTCACCCAGCGGGAAGGGGAGTGAGCCCCCACCCCAGGGCTGGGACCCGGCCCAGGGGCCCCAGGCACCCAGGGGCTGGCAGGACAGCGATGGAGGGGACAGCCCCACACCAGGAGCAGCAGCTCCAGCCCCACACCAGAGGGAGAACTCGGGGTACGGTGCCCACAGCAATAAACAGCTGCCAAATGTGCCCTCCGGTGCCACTTCATTGCTGCTGAAAGAGTAGGGGGCGTGCAGACCCCAGCCCCTCACAGTGATGCTCCAGGCTCAGCTCTGTTCCCCCGAGGGTCCCACAGTCTCGCTGGCCCCGGGGGGTCCCTTGGGGGGCTGGGGGCTATGCCCGGGGGACCAAATTGGTCCTCAGGGGCAGCAACGCTTCCACCCACTGGCCGGGCTGCTGGAGCAGGCGCCCCCACACTCCCCGCTCCTCTGCCGTCGAGTCCATCCAGCCCACTGGCAGCCCGTAGCTGCTCCCTGCGGAGAGACCACCATCGTCACCCCCCCCCCCAGCCACCCTGCTGCTGCCACCACCCCCCTGCAAGCTGCGGGGGGGGCACCCTGGGGTGCCCGGGGCTGCCCCCACCCCTTCACCTGTGCCCAGGCTGAGCCGGATGCCACCCAGCTGGCGCTTGGAAAAGGCTTCGTGGTGCCAGAGGGTGAACTCGGCGCACGCCTCGGCCAGGTCCTTGGCCTGGAAGCCGTCGTACACCATGGTGTGGTTAAAGAGGGGGTTGAGGCTCCGCTTCACCACCCGCGTCTTCTGCCGGCTTGCCTTGCTGTCATCCGGCAGCACATAGCTGGGGGTGACAGCAGGGTGAGGGGACACACACACCCCCAGCCCTTCTGGGTGCCCCCCAGGGTGCCAACCCCCCCCTTACCACTGCACGAAAGCATCCACGGTGCCGCTCTGCAGAGGGATGAGGCTCTGAGCATCCTTCACCCAGATGTGCAGCTCACCCGTGGGTGGCAGCCCCCCACCTGTGGGTGGGAGGGGGTCAGGGGCACCCTGCCACGCTGGACCCCCCCCACCTGAGTGCCCGTGGGCACCTCTCACCTTCCGAGCCGGCAGGGATGAACTTCAATGCCAAATTGAGATTGCCCCGGCTGACGAGGCCGTCTGAGGAGATGGGCATCTGGGGAGGATGGGGGGGTTATAGGGGGCTATGGATGGGGGGGAGGTGGGCAGGTGGGGGCTGTGAGCTCACCCGGGGCTGGAGGCTGAACCACTCGGGGCGTGTGTTGGCCCAGTCCCAGGCGCCCAGTGCGATCTCCACCTCACCCAGGAAGAGGTTCCTGCCCAGGCTGTCGTGGTGCCACACGGAGAGGTTCAGGGTCCGGCCCTGCAGGTCCCTCTTCTCCAGCTTGTACTGGTGGGGAGGGGACACAGGCAGGGTGAGGTTATCTGCCCCCACCCATCCATCCCGCCTTGAACCAAGGGGAGCCCCCAAACCCACCCCAAAGCAGAGTTAGAAACCTTGAGGGTCTCATTGAAGATAGGATCCAAGCTCCTCTTGCGCACCGTCGTCTTGCGCTTGCTGCGGTTGGACTTATCCGGCAGCAGGTACGTCTTGATGTACCTGGAGCCAAAGGATGAGGTGGGTGCAATGGGTACCACCGTGGGCATCACCCGGGCATCGCCGCTCGTGGCCGGGGCACTCACGGGTCCGACCGCTGCTTCTTGGCCTCGGCCAGCTCGCGGCACCCGCAGCACGTGGACCTGCAGCTCCTTCTTGGCCGGGTCGTAGCAGAGGGAGAACTGGACGCAGCCCCGCACGGCCACGCTGCCCAGCTCGCCCTCGCTGTACAGGCTCATCAGGCTGCCGCTCAGCTGCAGGGTGGTGGGACAGGGTCAGGGGGGCTGGAAAGGTGCCCCCCCCCCCCCCCCCCCCCCCCAACAGCCCCCAGCCCCGTACCGTGGAGGAGCTGAGGCTGGACACAGAGGAGCTGGTGGTGCTCAGCAGGCTGCTTGGGGGCACGTGGCCATTCTGCAGGGGCACATGGCCTGGGGATACCGGATCTGTCTGGGGGGTCCCTGGGCCCTGGAGATGCAAAGCAAAGAGGGGTCAGCAACACCCGCCCCAGACCCCATCCCCGGTGTGGGCTCCTGAGGGCTCCCAGCAAGTGCCTGGTGCTGGCTTGGCACGCCTCAGACGGCCCCCCCAGCCCCCTACAACACATACCCCCCCCCCCCATACTCCATACCGGCCTATATAGCCCCCTCCAGCTCCAGCTCCCCCAATCCCATACAGCTCTACATAGCCCCCTCCAGCCCACCCCAACACCATACAGCCTCCTCCAGCCCCCCCAGTCCCATACAGCCCCCCCAGTCCCATACAGCCTTAAATAGCCCCATACAGCCCCCCCAGTCCCACCATCCCACCTGCCCAGCACTGGGGCTGATGTGCGCAGAGTCAGGCTCTTCCTCATCTTCCTCCGTGCTGGATGTGCCGAAGGGGTTCCCACCTACCGTGTCGCCTGCAATGGTGTGGTGTGGGTGGGGGGTTCTGATGCAGTAGGGACGGGGTGGGGGGGTCCCCTCTTTTTTTGACAAGAGGAGTGAGCAGACAAGTGAGGGATGGGGGACTATGATGGGGTGCTGGGAGGAGGGGGCTAGTAATCGGTGCTGGGCGGCTCCCGATGACAGCACTGACCCCCCCATCATGGTTACCTGGCTGGGCCGGGGTGTCCTGCTCCCTTGCCGGGACATCACCCTGCTGCAGGGGCTGTGACACCAGGGTCCCCTCCAGAGCTGGGGCCGTGGGGCTGCCCTGCGAGGTGGCACATAGGGGAACGGGTGAAAAGGGGCACCCTGGGCACCCTCACCTGCTCCCCTCAGTCCAGCCCCCTGGGTCCCTGGGGACAGGGTGGGGGACAGTCATCCCATGGGACATCGGTCCCCACACCACAAGGTTCAGGATCATGCTTTGTAAGACCAGGCACAAGGCTGGCCCCAACAGCAGCACCCTCCTGGGGAGCTACCGTAGCTCTGGGGCCGTGGCAGTCAGGGTGACCCAGGCTGCAGGGCGCTCCCCCACTGGCTGAGCCCATCACCCGGGCATCGGGTACCGGCTGCAGGCTCTGCCCTGCCGGCTCAACCCCAACACCAGGCACCGACCTGGGGCTCTGCAGCCGCCTGCGCCTCCTCGGTAGGGGGACTGCGAGAAGAGACAATAATTAGTTTCTCTCGACAAGGAATTAGGCTAACGAGCACTTTCTGCCCCCCACCCCTGCAGCTATTTACGGAGCTGGGGGCCCGCAGGGCTGCAGAACCCCCTGGCTGGTGGTTGGGCAGACACCGGGACGGTGCAGCTCTGGCGGTGTCACCCCCTGCACCGTGGGCTCTGCTCTGACTCCCCCACCTGACTCCTGCTGGGCGCCCCAGGACCATGCCACCCCCAGTGGGGTACTGGTAAGAGATGCCACCTGTGGGATGGGATGGAAGCCCCCCACTCACCTCTCCTTCAGCTCTGCCACACCGTCCTCATCCTCATCCTCCCTTTCCGTCAGCGGCTCGCTGATGGCCTCCAGCTCGCCCAGGCTGGGGCCACACTCCAGGTCCCCCACTCCTGGGGACATCGGGGACCTCAGCAGGCTGAGCCCTGGCCCCTGGTGTCCCCCGCCCCGTGTCCCTGTCCCTCACCTACCCCGGGGCCGCCTCCTGCGGCGGATGGAGGCGCGGACAAGGTCGGAGCCCAGGTGGTGCCGGTGGCGCTGGGCACGGGCATCGCAGAACCAGTCCCCGGTGAGGGTCCTCAGCCGCACCGGGTCCGACACCGACTTGCGGAGCTTGCTGGTGGTGGGAGGGCGGCGTTGGCTCCCCCACCCCAGTGCTGCCACCGACCCCTTTGCCACTGCTCCATCACCCTTCCCAAGTGGATGATGGAGCCACCACGACTGGTCCTGGGGACACCAGCCACCATCTCCCACAGGGCTTGGGACCCCCAAGGCTGGTGTCACCCACCATGGGGCTTCACCCTGGCTGGGCTCAATGGGTGCCCCATTCCCAGGGGAAAGGAGATCTCCCAGCCTGGCTGCTCTGTCCCCAAGGGTCATGGACCCCAAGCTGGCTGCTTTTGGGGGGTTCATGCTGTCCCCAAGAGGGGACACCCCCACCTCACCTGATGCGCCCCTCCTCGCGGCGGCGGAGCTGCCAGTCACGGCGCAGCACCTCGGCGATGGCACACCTCTCCTCCTCCGTCAGGAAGCTCAGGTCCAGCAGTGCCTCAGCCCCCAGCTCCAGTGCCATGGCGGGCCCAGGTGGGTGGCAAGAAGTGGGGGGCTGTGGCCGGGGTGGCTTAGGGTGCCGGGCATGCACCAGCGATGCCAGCATCTGGAGAGGGACCTTGGGGTCGCTTTGGGGTGGAAATCATCCTGACCCTCTGCAAAGAGACGGAGTGGAAGCTCAGCATGCACCCATACACACCTATTGCACCCCAAAACACCCCCAGGACCCCCAACGGGGACAAATCGAGGGGTGGGATGATGCCAAGGGCACCAAGGGAAGGGGCACAGGCAAGCCCGCGGGCAGGCTGGGGGAAGCACTGTCGCTCCTCCCGCTGCCGGCCCCATGCCAGGGCCAGCCCTGCCCGCTGCCGGGATCCTGCCCGCAGCCCGTGTTTACAAAGGGTGTTTGCTCAGGGCCAGCTCAGCCCCTGCCCGCTTTCCCCACGGCCTGCACGGCTGCCACGGCACCAAGGCAGGTGGCAAAAGGGGGCTCGGCTGCCCCCCTGACGGGCTAAGACCAAACCAGGCTGAGACCATCCTCAGCTCATCACAGCTCCCAGGGTGGGGGGTGCAGCGGGGGTTCTTGCCCCACTGCCCGGCGTTGCCTCACTGCTGCCCTTCCTGGCCCTGGCACGGAGGAAGCTCTGTCCGGCCTGAGATGCCAAGGGCAGGAAATTGCAGCAGCGGTGGGGCAGGATCGGTGCTGCCTCCCCCAGCCCCCCACCGACCCCGGTGCCCCCCCCCCGGGATGTGAGCACCGGCACTGCCGCATCCTGGCACAGCTGTGGGGCTCCCACCTCCACCGTGGGGCTCGGACACCAGTGGTCCTGTCCCCAGTCCCGAATGTGACCCTGTCCCTGCCCCCGGGTGCCCCTGTCCCCAGCCCTGGGGGGTGTCTGGTCTCAGGCATCCCCCAGAGCTGAGGATCCCAGCACAGGATCTGAGCACACCAGGGACGTTGGGTGGGCTGGATGCCAACCCCACCACAGACCCCGCTGTGAGCAAGCACTGGGGACCCCCCACATCACACACCAGGGACCCCCCACACTACCTGGAACACCCCCAGCACCCCACTCCCCATGCTTAACATGGGGAGCCTGTGACACCCACCAGCACCCAGCCAGGCTGCACCAGGGCTGGCTGGGGGTCTTGGGGGGCACTTACCAGCTGTCACCGGAGCTGGGACGATGCTGCCACTGCCTCCTCGCCGCAGCCTGCTCGTATCCTGTTTACTGGTGGCACACGGGGGTGTCCCCCCACCCCGGAACAGAGCCAGCACCCACAAAGGTCACCCAGGTCTGGCCCGGGTGCTGCCGTGGTCCCCCAGCCCCCGCGGGGACCCCCACAGGTGGGCACAGCAGGGCAGTAAACAAGCACCCACGCCGCTGTGCAGAGGGGTGCTGGGCACCCGGCCCCCCCACCCTGTATGGGAGACCAGTCAAACCAGTTAAACCTCCCCAGTAAGCCGCAGCTAGGGAGGGTGCACGTCCCCCGTTTTTGTTTGCAAGCAGCCCACCGCGACGGAGGGGGGTGATGCATGGTTTGAAACACATCCCCCTCCTCCCCCCTGCCCCCCAAATGCACCCAGGCTCGCCCCCCACCCCCAGGCCCCTGGGGACCGGCAGACCCCAGCTGCTTCCACCGCAGCCCAGGGTTGCGCCCCCCCCAGTGCCCCCCAGCTCCCTCCCAGCACCAGGGGCCATCACCGTGGCTTCAGACCCCATCCTGCCCCACTGTCCCAGCCAGGCCTCTGGCACAGCATGGGGACAATAGGAGCCACCACAGAAATTTGTGTCCCTGAGCCCCCATCCCGCCCCTCCTCAGTGGGGAGCAGAGTGGGAGGGGGGCTGCAGCCCCCCCAAAGCAGGGCGAGAAGCCAGACCCCCACCCCGCTCACCCCGGAGTGCTGGTGCCCCCCCACCGTCGGGCAAGCAGTGGGGTCAGCCCCTCAGCCCCACGGCCACCCTTACCTGCCCAGGACTGCACGTGGGGGTCACAGTGGCTCGTGTCCCAGCACCCCACGGGGACCCTGGGGAAGGTGGGTGGCCCCCAGTCCCCACCCTCGGCAGGGTGCTGGTGGCCTGGAGCTGAGTCAACCGCAGCCGAGCAAGCACCTCCTCGCCCCGGCAGCACGAAAGCAGGGACTGGAGCCAGCAGCACCTGCCGGACGGGACTGAACTGGGCTGAACTGGGCTGAACTGGGAGGCGTCAAGCAGTCTGAGAAGGGGTGGTGCAGAGGGGAAGCACCCCAAGGTAGGGGGACCCCCTCCAAGGCTGGTGGAGTCTCAGAGCACGGGAATGGGGTGGGAGACCCCCAGCCTCACCCAGGGGTTCCTTGGGGGGCACGTGGGGCAGGATGTGGCCGCGGGGTGCCTTATGCGGAGCAGCTCTGGGGGAGCTCCTGGGCTGCACTGGGGGGAACTGGTCTTTGCTGGGCGTGGGGGCAGCAGTAAAACCCTGCAGCCCCCACCTCCTACCCCCATCCAAAAGTCCCGTGTGGGGCAGCACAGGGTCCTGGGGCTTTGCAGCACCCCCATCCCACAGGGTGTCACCAGCCCCATGGCTCCCATCCCGGGGGACAGCCCCAGCCCCCCCAGCCTCACCGCACGGCCACCCCCAGCCCCACATTCCCTAGCCCTTGGCCACCCCCAGCCCCGCAGCTCCCATCCTGTCCAGCACAATCCCATCTTATTCCAAAGGGCCGGGGCTCCCAACCACCCAGGACAAACCTGGGTGCTCAGCACCGTGCCGGATCAGGCCAGCAACGCCTGGCAGTGGTAAAACCCAGCACCCAGGGCAGGAGCATCCTTCCCCGGCACAGCAGGGGCTTGTGCCTCAGTTTCCCTCGATCACAAGGGGAAGGTGGCTGGCTGGGGGGGGGGGGGGGGGGGGGGGCTGTCAGGCTCCCCACCAGGCTCCTGCCATCACCCCGCCAGCTTTACAGCGAGACGGCAGCGCAGCTGGGGGAGGAATTGCAGCAGGGTGCAGCAGCCTGGCAGCACACGCTGAGCACAGGACCACAAGAAAAGGGGATTATTTTTAGTGTGGTTTCTAAGGAAATGAGACTTTAGCAACGGCTCTGTCTGTCTGTCGGCCACCCGCCCCTTCCTCCCCTCGCAGGGTGCTCGCTGCTTGGCTCTGGTGGGGAGAGGGCCCCAGATGCTCTGTGGGTGCTCTGGAGATGCAATGAGTGCGGCCAGGTCTCTGCAGGGGTGAGGGGTGGTGGCTCAGGGACTGGCGTGTCCCCACAGGGGTGCTTATGGGCTCATGGCTCAGCTCCGGGTCACCCCAGGTGGGCACCAAGTCCTTTCTGTGCATCCTGGACCCTTTGTACCAGCACCAGAATGTTTATCGGCTGGGACAGGAAAGGACGTGGCAGGATCCGTCCCCTGCTCGTGGATCTCTGGTGATGGATGGATGGGTTGTACCTGACCCCCCAGCGATGGGCTTGCAGTGCCCCTCCTTGGGCCACGGGCAGGCAGCTCAGGGCACACCCTGCCAGAGCCCAACCGGGGGCTGGAGGTGTGGGGGAGCAGTGGGTCACATCCTGCGGGGTGCGTCCCCACACCATCCCTGGTGACCCAGAGGTGCAGTGAGGGAGCGCCCACAGAGCAGAGCCTCCCTCTGCCCCAGGTGGCCGGAGGAGGCTTCATCAGCCCAGTGACACCCTGGCCACCAGCACAAGGCACTGGGCCAGCCCTTGGGGACAGATTTCCTTGCAGAGACCCCGGGGTGAGCCCGGCAGCCGCAATGGCCCGCAGCCCAGCTCCACCGCCTCCCGGAGCAGCACCCATGGGAGCAAACCCCCCTGCCCCTGGGTGCTGGGTGCTGGCAGCACCCTGGCGGGTGCGCAGAACTGGTTCTGCCTCATTTCTGCGCTGGGTGTTTGGGCACCGCCAGGGCCAGCCCCAACCAGCGCTGGCAGCGGGGAGGGAGCAGGGGCAAGGAGCAAGTCCCATCCCACTCCCCAGCTCTGTTCCCACATCACCCCCAGACTTGTTCTTCGGGTCCAGCCAGGCTCTCCTGGGGGGAAACTGAGGCAGGGAGCACGTGCTGGGGCAGCATCTCGCCCACCAGTGGGCTTGCGGGTGGGGAGTGGGGCAGCACCCACAGCGGCACCGCCCTGGCTGTGTGAGCAGTGGGACCACCGGGCGAGCACACCCAGGGTGGTCCATGGGGCTGGGGGCATCAAGGGAAACCGGGGATTTTAAGGCTCCTGTGGGAGCTGAGCTCCACGGCCACCAGCTGCCACCTCAGAGGGATGGGGGCCCTGGGGTGGCCCCTAGCCCACATCCCCCCAGCCAGGGGGTGCTGGGGGCAGAAGGCCAGGCCAGGTGGGGGTGCCTCTCCCAGGGACTCTGGAGGGGAGGGCAGGGCTTCCTCCTGACACCTGGAGCCAACACAGGTGGCAGAGGCAGGAGATGCCGAATCCCCCCCCCCAGGCACCCCTGTCGCAGCACTATCCAAACTCACCGGCTGCAGCAAGGCTTTTACCATCCCATCCCAGTTAGCTTCCATAAGCAGTTCCCACACCTTGTCCCGGCACAGCCACCGGTCCCCCACAAGGTTTCACAAGCTCATCTACTGTCCGGGCTGTTTCTCCATCCTCTCCACGCCAGCCCACCCTGCTTCTTGCCTCTGCTGCGCCCAGATTCTCCCTTCTCCAGGCTCCTCTTCCAGCCGGCCTCTCCTCACCCAGGCCCCTTTCTTCTCCCAGGGCCTCTCCATGTCCCCCCTGCACCTGGGGCACTCTCTCTCCTCCCTCCACTTCTTCCAGGTCTCTCTCCACCCAGTGCTCCTCTTCCATCCCCTCAGAGCTATTTAACTACTTAGCAGGAACCAGCCACAGCTGCACCTCATCCACACCAGCCCCCCCCCCCCCCCCCCCCAGCCAGCCCACCGCTGTACGTTATCAATGGTCATTAACCTGCCCTCATTCCTCTATAATTCCTCTGCGCACACCCCCAGAGCCTCCCCCAGCCCCAAATCCCCCTTTCTCTTTCTGCCCTTGCTTTTACACCGCCATGTCCCCCCCAGTGAGGGGTCTTCTGGCACCAGCCCCTTCCCAGGGACTCAGCTCCCAGTGCCCTCTGCCCTCCCAGTGCCTTGGACGTGCCACTCCAGTGCTCCCAGGCACACGGGGACGGAGCCCAGCTCCTCTTTTTAATTTTTAATCCCTGCAGTAGAGCAGGGACCTTGTGGCATTTCCACCTTGGCCTCTGGCTGGGAACGATGTACGAGGCCTGTCTGGGAAGATGTGGGCATCAAGAGCCCCCAGAGCTGGGTCTTGCACCCCCTTCCCCTCCCCTGCCTGGGAAACACGGGACGATGGGGTGGCTGAGGATGAGGAGGGTCCTGCAGCCCTGGGGGCACCACAGCCCAGAGGCAGCAGGGCTGCAGGCAGCCCAGCCACAGGCGCTGGCGTTTTCAAAAGCTCCCACCCGTGCAAATGCTCAAGCGCAGTGTGATATTGCCCCCCAGGGAGCCCTTTGATCCCCCCACTCCTAAGGGGATGAGAAATGGGGCCCCTTCCCCTCTGGCCAGCTGCAGCAAAGCGACCTCACTTCAAAGGTGGCTCCACGCCAGCCTCCAGCGGTGGCACAGCCAGCAATGGGGCATCTGCTCCCCCCCACCCTGGGGAGGTTGGAGACCCCCCAGCCCCACTCCCCACGCTGAAGAAGCCCCCACACTGTGGCTGCTGGGGTGGATCGGTCACACTCAGCCTTCCTGGGCAAGGGCAGAGGAGCAGGAGGCAGCGAGGTCCCTCTGATGTTCTGGTCCCGGCCATTTGGCAGATTGGGCCAGATCCTGCCACTCCGTTTTGAGCCTCCCTGGCTTCCAGCAGCCTCTGTCCCTCCTGGGGCTGGGCTGGCCACACTGAGAGGCAGGAGAGAAAAACGACCAGAGCTGGCATGGTCCGGCCTCCTGCTGTGGCCAGAGAGCTGTGAGCACCCCGGGCGCCCGAGTGTGACTATCTTGGCTGATCCAGACTGGATGCTTCCATATAATCCCCAGATACACGACCCGAACCGCGTGGCTCAGCTCCCATGCACCTCAAGCCAGATTCCTGCAGCTCCCCAGGCAGCAGAAGTGGGTTAGAAAAATCCTGCCACGCTTGGGAGGCGAGCAGGGACCCAGCAGCAGTGCAAAGCTGTGCACGCTGGGCAGAGCACGTTCCTGGGGGGTTCTGCATCCTCACCTCATGCTCCAGTGACAGCCATGTGCAGGATAAACCCCTCGGAGGCTGCTGCCATCCCTACTGCTGGCATTTTGCAGCCCCAGAGCCAAAGCAGGGGCTGGAGTTAACGCAGCTGCAGGAGCAGCGTGATTTGGATCGAGGGGCTGAGCAGGAGAGGATCCAGGTGGTGTTTTGTAAGATGGCTGCACCATTAAATCCCTGAGCCTCGTACACAACCTAATTTTAAGGCTGATCTACTTCCCCCACCGCGCAGCTTTGGCCTCTGGATATCAGATGTAACGGAAAATCGGCTGCTTGCATTAGCAATCGTTACAGCACTCGGAGGCCCAGCTTCCCTCGCTCCCAGTTCAGGCAGCAGCATCCTGCTGGGAGAGGGGAAAACGAGGCTGGCTCTTTGCATCCCACTCTGCTCTCCGCTCCTCTGTAGCTGCCGGCAGCCCCAGGCCCAGCACAGGCACCCCCTCCCCAGCAGCTTGCAGGGAAATGGGAGGCTCTGTTCTGGCAGGGGAAAGGCGCCAGGCGACCAGTGCCCCCAGCCTCCAAGAAAAGAGAGATGTCAGCCACTTAAGGGAAAGGGGAGCTACTCACAGCTAAAGCGATCAACCTGCAAAAGGGGGCTTATCTTCTAAGAAAGCATCCTCCTCCCCCAGAGAGCTTGGCTCCCCCCCATCCCGGGCTCTGCTGAGCAGGCAGAGGCTTCGGGATCCACCAAGGGCAAGAGCAGGCAGAGCCCCTTCTCCTCCCAAACAAGACAAAGGCTGTTGGCAGGTCCTTGGCTTTAAATCCTGCAAACGCTTCCTGAGTTGCAGCAATTGGGTTCCTCCTGCCCCCACCCCCCCACCTCCTTCTCAACAGCAGGTCTGAAAATAGGGCTGTGTTTTCCCCTGGAGCAGAGCAAAGGGCGAGTTCATAAAGTAAAAGGTGTGGGAGCTTCGGGGTCCGGCTCCTGCGGGCAGCCAGACACGCTGCCTTGGCGCAGGAGAGGGGCCAGAGCTCAGCAGGCAGGGGGGATACCAACCCCACTCCGGGCTGATGGCTGCATGGAGGAGTCTCCACAATAAGAGATGTGGCGCTTGGAGACATCCACAGAAACAAGTTTTATTTCCCCTACCGTCAGGATTATGAAACCACAGAAGCAGAGTTTAAATATTTACAAAGTAATCCAGCGCCCCACAGAGATCAAGAGAACAAAGGATGAGGGTACCGAGGGCTTGCCCTCGCCGGAGAGAACAGCAAAGCCACGGAGCTCTGCAGCACGTGCAAAGAACAGGAGCATAAAATTGGCATCTGGAAGGTGAAGGACATGGTGAACCTTTAATGTGGCTAGTTGAAGGGGGCACTGCGAAGAAGCCAGCAGTGAGATGAAGGAAGCTGCACAGAGAGGACATTCCTTCCCCACCCACTCCTGCCACCTCCCACGCCAAGCAGCAGCAGCCTACGCCCCTGTAGTGGGGTGCTCCCGCACTGAGCACCGCCGGGGCTTCGCCACACTCCCACCGCATCGCAGGAAGACCAAAAATCCAAGCAGCCCACCTGCCTCCCCCAGCATCCGACCTCTGCAGGCACCATCCTTCATTTCATGAGTACAGACGGCTTTGTGCGTGCAGCATGGACGTGCAGGCTGGCTTTGCAGTACCTCTGCTCGGGGCCTTGCGCTCCCGGTAGCCGTGTTTCCTTCGGATGCCCAGAGCCACCCTCCATCTCCGTCGGTGGAAGCGGGTCGGCTGTTCCGGCAGGACTTGGGCGAAGCGCCGCTCTCCTTCCCCGGCAGCCAGCGCTCAGACCCACTACAGGGCCCATTTGCTGCTGCTCCATTAAGGCTCCGTTCGAAACCCGGATCTGGTAAAAAGCATTAGGAGCAAACGACAAGGATTTTCACGGTGGGGAATGGCACTCAACATGTTTTCAGGAGTCCCAGGAGTGAGAACTGTGGCCAGCAGCCCCACTCCCAGCCTCCCCTGACAACCTGAAGTCTCAGCTTTGGCAACGCTTTTATAGCTTATCAATAAAACACTGAATCAACGTGTGAGACAGGCCTAAGAGTCTCTAGGTTATTGCTACTGCGTAAGACAGGTTGGCTTCAGCCCTGGGGCCAGGGACTCCGAGCACATCCTTGGCGGGTCACTCTGAGAAATCATACTTAAGTTAAAAAACTGAGGCAAAAGACTAGTCTCTCCTGTTCAACTGGCTAGTGCTCGGGCACGCTAGCCAGCAGACTAGCTGGGTGGAGGCCACAGCGACACAGGGCAGCTCGGGAAGACACCATCCTTTCATCGTAAGGTTCTCTTTGATCAAGATCTTGGCTTTTTAATCAGCTCCAGGCCCAGCACCCTCCAGCCCACTCTCCACACAGGCTTGAAAGGACTGCACAGAGCAGACACCAACAACTATTTCAGTTCCAGGTAGATGCACATATCCACCCGCCCCAGAAAGGCCAGTACCAGATGACAGAGACAAGCGGGTGCCACGGAATGGTTTAAGGGGTTATTTAAAAACGCCTGAGGAAAAGGAGAAAATGCAGAAACCGAGAAAGCCCAAGAGGAGTCCCCAGCCCTCCCATATGGCTAGAGTAGTCGGGGAGATGGGAGAAGATGGGGAGGCACGTGGGACAGGTCTGAGAGCCGGCAGGGTGATGATAAACAGGCTTCCCAGTCAGAGGAAGCCACAGAGATGGCACGCAGTCAAGAAAAGCTTTCTTGCTAGCCACAAGCGCTCCTTGAGGTTGAAATCCATCAGGTAGCAGAGTAGAGCTGGCCTTTCAAGGCACGAGTGGAAAAGCTGTTCTCCTTTCTTTGCAGTCAGAGGGGATCTGCTCAACTGCACAGAATCCTTCAGCCACACTTTTTTTTAAAAAGCCACCTGGCTCAGAGGCCCACAGAAAGCAGCATCTGCAGGCCAGAGCCTCAGCAAACAGAGAGCTGCATCCCTCACCCTGGAAGAGGCTCTGGGTCCTGTCCAAATTCACTTCCTACCTAGCACTAGAGAACAACCTATGCCCCTACTGGCCCTCCTGTCTGATCCAGGGCTCAAAAGGGCCACTGGCACTCCAACGCTGCCAGATCAGCATTTCTCATATCAAAGCCAGTCCTGCAAAGTGCTTTTACCCCTGGTGTGCTCACCAAAGCACGACAAGAAAGTAAACAGACCTTCACATTCACCATCCCGGAACCAGCCGCAAGAAGGCCAGTGCCCCAGTTTGCTGCTGCAAAACCCAGCCGGAACATGGGTATCTTCCATTTCTTTCACCTCTTCTTTTAATCTCTGATGGCCCCACTAAGCTCAGGTCTCGGGTGCTGCTCTCACGGATGCTTTCAAAACCCTACGCTAAGCCTTCTGCCCCAGAAATATGTACCTGCTGCGACCGCCACCTCTGCAGGCTCAGGTATGCTGCAACACACAAAGTACTAAGGGATCAAAGGAAAGTAAGTGGCTCGTGAAAAGCCTGACGACAATTTTAGATATTCAGAGCACAGGGAGAAGCAGGGGAGCTATATTTTCTCTGGCACAAGCTAAAAGGGACTTAGCAGTAGACTCCCAACTCTGCAACAGGCCGTTGAAAGTGTGCAGACTGCCATGAGCCATACCCAAGCCAGCCGATCGACTTTCCTGCCTTTCTGGGCTCACCAGCAGGACCAGACGAATTTGCCCTGCCACAGAGCGTTCCTCTGCACATCTCCTCAGAGGAGCGTCCCGCCATCAACACCTTGCTGTCGCTACTGGGGAGACCGTCGGCAAGTTCTACGGCACTCTACATCCCCAGGAGGAACCCCACACCTCCACTTTGAAACATGTGCTACAGGAGAGTTGTGCAACCGGGAAACAACAACTTCTTCTGGGAGACGCGGGAAATCTGAGGAAGCATCTGATGAAGTCTGCCTAGAGGAAGAAACCAGGCGATCAGAGAGAACCTTACAAGGTGTATCTGCTTGTGCTCCTGAACCAGGAGGCAGGGTTTGCCTTGCAGCTTTACTTGGCACTGAAAGCAAAGCTGCCCGCGCCTCTCCTTTCCTTATTGCGTTTTTACCTACCAAATTGCAGAAAGGGAGCACATTCAGGGAGAGAGCAGGAGGCTTCAGGACCCCTGACACTGGGAAACACCATCAACAGAACGAAAACAGAATGAAAAGAAGCCGGTTCCAGGAAAACAAAGATGAGCTGTTTACAATGGAGTGGAGTTGCCACCTTCCCCAGAAAATGCCTCCCAGAGTCCCATGCCTCCGTCTCGCTGGATCAGTCACAGTTTCTTCCTTCGTGTGCCCACGGAATGGGGAGTTCACAGCTGCCATCACCGCAAATGAAGTGTGAGAACAATGGTCATGATCACCCCCAAGAAGAGGACAAAGGGAAGCCAGGTCTTCACAAATCCCCCTACACTGCAAAATGGAAAAAAGGGGAAGGGTTTAAACATTAAAAAAAAAAAAAAAAAAATCAGCAGAGAAAGACAAAAAGGGGGAGAAGGATGTGAGAATAACAGGAGAAATCAGAGGGAAACAGATGCCCTTCCGACTTCCTTATCCACTGCTGGCACTGCCACACACCACACATCCTCGAGATTCAGTCGGTGTTAAAAGTTGAGACTAAATCAGGTCCACGAATAACTATATCATGAACAACAGGGCTGGACTCTCCTTCCAGCTTAAATTTGGGTTGAAGACTAGCACATTTCGTATCTGCACAGATGGGAATGGTGACAGGAGACCACAAAAAAAACCCCAACAAACCGCTACTACAGGCCTTTCAGACTGCTGGTGTATTTAACCGAGACAGCAGGGACTACACTTGCCTAAAAGCTGGTAGAGAAGCTTTTCCAGAACGGGGAAGAATCAACAGAAGTGGAGCAACTCAAAAGCTTTATGTAGGGTAGTCCTCGCAGAATCTCCTCTTCAGGCACAAGGAGCTGAAATGGAGATTAAGTGCCCTTTCTAGTATGGAAAGCTCGGGGTTTCCCTCTTCACTCAAGCTGAAAGCTCCAGGGCAGCTGGAAATCTGACTAGTTTTTATGTAAACAAGATTCAAGAGAGGGAAGAGAAACCAGTAATCCTTGGAGACAAGCCATTCTGTGACCTTATGTTCTGACCTAACCCAGCCAAAAGACAACACAGAGTGAGATTTGCTTTAGCTAACATTTCCCAGATTCCAGGCACCCTAAATTAGCTGCCAGATACAGTATTTCGGGAGCAGCATTTAGTGCAACCCAGTAAGCACTCTTGGTTCTTTTCCTAAGAACAGGCAGCAGGCAGTGACAGTACCACCTACCAGCAACATACACCCACATGTTGTGGGGGAGAGATGTAACTCCCCTTTCCACAGGACAGGCTGAAGCTTTAGAGGGTTAGGAAAAACGAGAGAAACAGAACCCCTCTGCCTGCTTAATCTAGACTGCTCCTCAGCTCACCTTACGTACTTCCCATACAGGAGTGAGAAGAAGCAGAGTTTCACCATGTTCCAGGAGGTACTGTTATCGTATCTCATCAAGTTTAAGGCCAGAGCAACATGAGAATGGCAGTTATCACAGCAAAGGTTGTGCTGCAACAGAAGAAGGGGCATGGGATTAGAAATCCTGTTCCTGAGGCTCCCCAGCTCTGCAGCCTGCACTGGTGCAGAGCCACAGGTCCCACTCCTGCGGCAAGGACCCAAACACTGGGGAGATGTTCCCCCACACAGACAGGGACATCACCACCGGAGCCGTACCATTCGGTGCTTGTACTCCTCCGAGGCATCGTGTACAGCTGTGTCCCAGGCGTTGGGACCAGTGGAGTACACCTTGTTGGGATCCAGTTTCCAGTACCTAGAAGGGTGAGAACAGATGTCTTCACGTTACTGCTGCACCTTCACAACTTCTTGCTCTTCCCAGCAGGAAGATGCTTAAAGGACTGAAGAGAAATCTTATCAATGCATACAAGTATCTTAAGGGTGAGTGTCAGGATGGGTCCGGGCTCCTTTCAGTGGTGCCCAGCGACAGGACAAGGGGCAGTGGGCACAAACTGCAACAGAGGTAGCTCCAGCTGAATACGGGGGAAATTTTCTTTACTGTGAGGGTGGCAGAGCGCTGGCACCGGCTGCCCGGGAAGGCTGTGGGGTCTTCTCTGGAGACATTCAAACCCACCTGGACGTGACTCTGTGCAACCTACTCTGGGAGAGCCTGCCTCAGCAGGGGGTGGGACTGGGTGATCCCCAGGGCTCCCTTCCAGCCCCAACCGTTCTGTGAAATCCACTGCCTCGGGAGTCCATAGAGCTGAGCTCTTCAAGACCAACGTTTGCTGCAGAGCGCAGCAGAAACTACTGCTCAGCACCCTCAGCCTGACAGCACCCCAGCAAAAGAAACCGCAGACCTCAGGGGTGCAGACAAAACTCTGACCTGCTTTCACGTCCTGCGATACAAAACCTTCCAGCCATTCAAAACAGACACACAAAACCCAGGCACCTCTCTCCTCCCCCCAGAAAATCATTAACAGGATGTGAGTGACAACAGTTCACTAATATAGGGCAGGCAGCATTTACTTGGAGCATTTGTTGTTAACATTATATTAAAATGTTTTAGCCTTTTCTTTTCCTTTTTTTTTTTTTTAATAAAGGCTCCATACATCTCTAGTTATTAATACCATTACATTGCTGTCACAATTCTAAAAAGATTTAATTTAATGTGGTTTCTTGAAAAGCAGAGACAGTCCACTTGAATTAAGGCATCTGAACAACAAGAAAAGCAATATTATAGCATGTCTGTCTCCATGAATTAAAGGACATCTGCAGGTCAGTTGGTTAGTTTAATAAAAACTAACAAGAGCACTTACTTCACTGGCTTCCCAAATGCCATGTTGTCTTCCTACAAAAAAGGAAAAATGTCTCAAGAGGACAACCCCGCGCAATATTCATGACATGCCTCTTGCTGGAAGGCCTCACAGCCCACGATTGCTTAGTGATAAAACTGTCACATTGCCTCAGCAGTCTCAAGACACCAATCTTATTTGTGCGTCTGGATTTAGATTTCAATTGTTTTCATACTCCTGTTTGGAGCATGAGTATATTTATACTCTATACACGGTGACATCATCTAGCTATATGGTGTAAATACTTTGTTCCCCCTCTTTTTTTTTTTTTTTTTTTAATTGTTAATACCTTGTTGACCCAAAGTTGTAAATGTCCCAATCTGTTCAGAGTATTAATTACCTTAAATTAAACCCCCCTTACTTTCAAAATCCACCAGACTATAAAGCAGTTTAGAAGACTGGCACATACCTACACTAAGCAGCATGAAAGTAACAGCCATGCTGAGGAAGCTAGAACACAGCTTCTACTACTCAGATTTAAGATGACTGTAAGGAAATTTATGTCCAAAGCTCCTAATTAAGGGTCTGGACTGCAAGATTTTTCCTCTTCTGCTCACCAAACCGAACCAGTCACTACTCATCATATCCCCCAAACGACCTCCACTGGATAGCAGCCCACAGAGTAACAGCAAAGACCCATGATCTTCAGAAACTTCTAAAGCCATTACTTTGCAAAACTTTGAGCTGCAAAAGACAGGGGATGGTTCAAAAGTCACCAGCAAAGGCGAGAAGCAGACCAAGCAGAGATTCTCCTTAAGCACCTGGATCCATCATCTACTTACTGAGACAAAGTACGGCCCCGCAAAGTCCCGAATGACTCCAGTCGACGTGCAGATACCCATGTGGCCAATGATCGGGAAGAGCCACCTACCAAGGCAACAAGCAAACCATCAGGCTGAGGTATTTGTCCCCCGATCACACCGAGTGCGTGCAGCATACTGCCAGGAGACTGCTGGAGCGGCTGTACCGCCAGCTGCATAGCATGGGATAGATGGGCACAGTTAATGTGTTGTACGCAGCTGAGAGAAGAAAGCAGGTTGAGCCAAAGCCAGGCAAAGACCGGTAAAGACGCAGAAGAGGTAAAAGCGAAAAAGAAAAACGTGCAGGGAATACCCAAAGCTGTGCTGACAAGCAGGTCTAGTCAGCCCATCTGCGGGGCAGTCAGGGTCCAGGATTTCACTGTGACCGACGGCAGTTACAGCGAGCACAAGACTCCAAAGGCCTGCACTACACATGGCCCCGGCCCTGGCCAGTGTCCCAGAACAAACCCATTTGTGTATGCAAGTGTAAAGGTTAGATCCAGGAGAAACTGTCTTGAGATAAAATCAGACTGTCCACTTCAACAACTGAAAATAGGATCACCCTGCCCATCTTCCCATTCACGCTGCAGCTTTTCACAGCAAACTAGATTTAAACACCTCAGACAGAAAATAGGGCTCCTGGCTTCAGGAAGAACATTCCCTCCCCTAAATGATCCCATTGTTTCAAAGACCTTCTCCTTCCCGCTAGGTATCTACAGCCCTAGGGAGCAGCATATTTATATCCCAACCCCCTTCCATCATCATCGCTTAGAAGTAAACACTTCAGGGCAAGTTACAGCACTCTCCCACATTCTCAGGTTTGCTGACCTCTCTCCGATTTCTCACTCCTCTCTCCCTGAGGGACTGTGTGCAGTGACTAGTATTTCAGAAGAGACTACAGCAATGCTAAACAGCAACAGATTCACAAGCCACAGCTCATTTAGAGAGGTCCTAAAACTACCAAACTGCAAAGGGATTGAGACGGTTAGCTATTATAAAGAAAGACAAGCCGTACACACCAATAAGGGTAGCTGAGTTATAAATAGCATACAGCTCCTGTTGATAACATAACCCTACGACGTGGAGAAAGGGCTCTGCAAAGTTTGATGTTCTGCGCTTTCATCACTTACCCTCTGCATGCTCCTGTCTGGTGCAATGCAAAGCAGCCAGACAGTTTGGCTATCTGTGCAACATTTTATCAGCCAGAAGCGATGGCTGAATATAACGCTGTCACAGCATTGCCACCTTCAAAGGTCTAGACGCTTCTTCCTTTTTTTAATCCTCCTCTCAGCACTGACTAGCTTTCAAGCCTCCATATCCAAGGATGAGAGGAAACATCAGAGGGAGAAAACGGAGCTATTACATAGTCTAATGAGAAATCTTGCCAAATAACAGCACTGAAATTTCTGCTGCAAAACAAAACCAACAGGAAGATGCCACTATTCATCAGGGAATGAATCCACAAACGGATGCCCAGTGACTCTGGCAGCAGGACAACTCTTCATCAGTCCCAGTGGGAGATAAGATGGTTAAAAGCTTTGGAATGGCCTTCAGGAAAAGATTAAGGGTGGAAATTTTAAGCAATCAAAAAAAGAAAAGAGGTAAAAACCAGTGCTGGTTTGAAGCTGTATGCAAGACAGCAACAGGAAAGTTGCAGCTTCTCCTCACGGAGGAGAGTTACGGTGCCATTCCCAATCCTGGCACAGACCACACCACGTCTTCTACCTGACTTTCGGCTCTGGCTCAGTAAACATTATCACCTGATTTGAACCGGGAGGGAAGAGGAAGGCATAAAAATAAGCCTTTGTGTTCCCAGACTACCCCCAAAGCCACATTTTGCAGCTTTCATTTTCCCACGTTCTCCTTGGAGCCTGCTTACACTTGGCTGTCGGGCCTGGGAAGGCAAATCGACTTCTAACTCCTTTAAAGCAAAGCACAGAGGCTCTCCTCAAGGCAGAAGGTAGTCTAAGATCCCCGCAGCCAAACCCTTGCTCCAAAACCATGAAAGACTTCCCACGTTTCACTGAATCCCCTCCATTCCCGCTCCTGTAGGGACAAGCCCGCTCACCACACAGCCTTCCCCGCACCCCCACGCCCTCGCTGCGGGGAGAGGAGCACCCTGCCCCACGGACAGAATCCCACAGAGGCCCCGACGCAGCCTGGCACTCAGTCACCCCAAAGCAGGCCGAGCCCCCCGGGAGCAGGCCAGGCAGCCAGTTACCCCGGTCTGTCTGCCCCAAGCGAGCCGGCACCCGCTTACCCCAAAGCAGGCCGGGCTCCCTGCCAGCTCCGGAGCAGGCTGAGCGCCCGGGCACCCCGAAGGGGGCCAGGCAGCCGGGCCCGGGGAAGACGGGGGGGGGGCCCTGCCCGGGCCCGGGCCCAGGCCCAAGCGGCCCACCAGGCCCCAGGCCGGCCGCCCGCCGCCGGAGCCGGCCGGGAGCGCAGGGCCCGCACTCACGTCAGGACGGGGATGGGGGTCCACACCACGCAGTAGGGGAAGCGGCCGCGCTCGGCGTCCAGCCCGGCCCCACCGCCACCATTGAACTGCTTCATCTTGGCCTCCGCTTCCGCCATCACCGGGGCCCGCCCCTTGCCCGCCGCGGTTGCGTCACTTCCTGGAGACCGCGCCCGCTTCCGGGCACGGCCGGTAACCAGGAAGCGCCCGTGCGGGCCTCACCGCCCCGGGCCTGCCGGGCCCAGCGCCCCCGCCGCGGGGCCCTCCCCGTTCCCGGGGGGGGCGCCGGGCTGGAAGGGCTGCTGCTTGCCCAGGGGCGGGCCGGCGGCTCCCAGCCCCGGCACAGCCGGGCTTCGCCTCCCCCGGGCCTCCGGCGGCTCCGCGCAGGGCCCGGCTGTGTGGCCCAGCTCGGGTGAAGCTGCTCCAGGCAGGTACCGTCACCCTTCGCACCTACCTTGTGCGGCTTCGCCACAGGAACCGCAGCAGCGAGCTTCTCCCTGCTGCCCTTCCCCGGATCAGAAGCGGGGAGAGTCACCCCCGGGAGCTGCCGGGGCGAGGAGCCCCCTCGGGGAAGTGCCAGAGCAGAAATAAGCATCGCCCCGAGCCTCCCACGAGAGAGGAGGTACTGCAAGGGGAGGAACAGCATTTACAAATGGAGAATCGGATTAGAAAAATAACAATTGCTTTATTAGGAAGTTTAATTCAAACTACACGAGAAAGCTGAAGAAGAAATGTTTATTCCAGATTTCCACCCCACCACAACACACTCGGCAAAATACAGAGTGACAACTCACTGAACTAGTGGGAAGAACAGGGAGGACAGCGCTTGCCCCGGCCAGCAGACCCAGGGTGGGGAGGTTCTGCCCAGCGGGTGCAGAAGAGCTGCCGAGCGTCCAGCCACCCCCCTCCTCTTCGCATCCTTCCATGCTTTCCTTGGAAGCCGCTTATTTCCTCCTCACACGGACCCCTTGAGCTGCATTTCCCTCCAAAGGCCCATAGTTACCAGAGCTCTCCAGCACGGTTTGTGGTGTTACACAGCGTGATGCCAAGGGGGTTTGCTAATAAAACAGTCTTGTCCCCTTCCTGCACGTGGTTGGGTTCCTCCTCCCGCGTAGCTCCAGCACACGGAGCAGAGGCAATGCAGAGCCAAGCACTCTGCTCACAGAAGGTGCTGGCTTTTGTTATCAGCAAATCCCGTTAATGGCAAGAGCCACACTCCCAACGGTCATCACAAACTTACAGCTTCCACGTAACAGCCCCACTTCTTACTGAAATTTCTCTCCATCAAAGACTTATCTCCATGTGTTTGGCTTTCCATTACCTGACTTTGTTCAATAATTAAGCCGAGTCCAGCCTTCCACATTTATCAACGTGTTCTCTGTTCTGGGGGCAGAACAGCACTTACGTGCTCACTGAATTTTAGCCTAGTGAAGCTTCCAGGTTGAAAGCCCAGGAGATCCGTAACCTCTACCTATAACAGAGGCACATCAGAGACACCGATTTCCAGTTGCCGACATGGCAGTAGAAAGCACTGGCTAACAGTCTAGTGCAGAGGTAGCCTACCTGCCCTCAATATACGCTAACTTGTCACTGGAGTACTCGGGCTTCACACAACTAGCTTAGTAACGCACTGAAGACTACATTTCCTCGCCTCTACTGAGCCCTCAAGAAATCATCTAACATCCCATCTCATTTCCTAGTCTAGACCATGTTTTAGGACAGCCCCTCCAAGACAGGGGGCTGCTTCAGAGGCATCCAGGTGGAAGCAGAGCCATCCACCACGGGCGCAGAGTGGCTCAGGTCTTGTCTCAGCGTGACCTGTCACTGAGTTGATCAAGAGCCTGAGATCGTGCCCCTCGGAATCTGATAGTGAGGGAATTCACAAAACAGTCCAGTTCCAAAGGAGAAAAAGCTGAGGAAATACACTCTCGAGAGCAAAGCCATGCCCGGTGCTTGGGTTTCTAACAGACACTTCCTATTTTGGCACTTCGCATGGAAGATGCACACAAAGGTTGTGTGTTTCAGTGAACACCTTTTGTTCGATGAAGAAAAATACTTGCATTGATTTGCTCCAGGCTAACATAAATATCAGAGATTGTTAAAAATCTATGAATAGAGGCCAACGTTCACATCAGCTAATGTGGTCCTGGCGTGTTTGTCAGATTAGGCGATGGATTTGCTCTTCCTGCTTGTGTCTCAGAGGCTGCTAAGCAGCGTATCACCAGGGACCAGCTCCCTTGGCAAAGCCACGCTGCAGGGACGCCGCTGACAGCCTCAGTAGGACACATCTCCCTGCAGTGCCGCCTCACACCTTCCCCTCCCGCGTGGGCAGGGGCCATTTCAGACACCCCAGCTTATTCCCCCTAAAACCAAGCGCAAGGAAGGCAAACCCGGCTGCTGGAGCACGGGAAGAACACTGTTTTCCCCAGGCTGGATTTAAAAAAAAAATAATAAATAAATCAATACAGCACTCCTGTACTGCACAGCTTTCTTTTGTGTTTGTCAGGCAAGCAGAAGGGCTCTCCATCCCCAGTACCACACTGGCAGAAAATGGGTGAGCTGTAGCTGACAGCAGGGTCTTCCTAGTGACAACTGGGAAGCTGCTGCTGTTCTACGGCTATTGATCTAAGCAGAATACAAAACACCTGAAGTCAGCAGGGAAAAATAGCTGCAGTTGGAAAAGAAACTGCGGGGGGGTGAGGCAGGGGGAGGGGGGGAAACAGGGAGGGGAGAGCAGGTAAGAAGTTCTCCATGCATAAAATTAAAGGCTGAGCTTTTTATTGCAGCTATCTTGCCTGACTACAATACTGGATCGATGTACAGAGCAGGAATACTGCCATCATTGTTTTTGCAATCTCTCATTTGACAAGAAACAAAAGGTTTCACTCCCACTTCTGCCAGCGAGTCGCCACCGATGGCTCCTCTCTCCCCTGTTGTCAGCAAGGAAGCAGCTCTACCACCCGGCAGCCCCAAACATCCTCAGGACAACGAGGACATTTGCCTGCTCGCTGCAGGTGCTGGTGCACCGCTCGCACCCCGGAGATGCGGAGCCGTTCCGAGAGGAGAGCCTGTCCACTCTGGGAAGGAGCGGCCCAGACCGCACAGCGGTTCGGTTTGTCCGAGTGCACGCCACCATGGCTGGAGCTGGAGCTCAGCCTGGGAGGGATTCGGTTACCTCCCCTTTCTACCCCGGCTCATCTCTGAGCCTGAAAGAAGCAGGCACCCAGCCAGCTCTTGTTCAGTAAGCAGCTTCCTTGGGAACCTTCCCTGTTGTGACAGCTCAAACATTACAGGGACTGCCAGAACCAAACCACTCAAGGAAGAGATCCCCTCCCCCTTCTGACATTGACAACTGAGGCAGCAGCAGGCAACACCGCGTGCAGGAGTCTATTTAAAATGTCACCGAGGCACAGGCTGATGGAGGACACCAAGGCGTCCTTCCCCCGCCCTGGAGGTGATGCTGGGGTGGGTTGCTTTGCGTTTTTGTTGTTCCTTTCCTGTGGTCTCTGCCTGCTGCAATCTGACAGCCTCTAATCGCTCAGCATGAACCAGAAACGTCACTCTCATCTGTATTGATGATGGTGCTACTCACAAGCGCCAAGAACATACGCAGGCTCTGCCACCCACCCCAAAAGCATGCCCCTAAGCCATCTCACCCCTCAGCTTTAACCTTCAGGTCTTTTCTGCTTCCCTGTCACTTGAAAGCTCCATTTCCCTCTCTCTCTCCCTCTCCAACTGACACAGCCAATCCACAGGGCAACTTTTAGGTTTAAAGAAAAAAACACCAGTTTCTCAGGGACAAGGGGCACAAGGTGGAAGCTCTCAAAGAGCCAAGTGCAGGTCACGATGATTTCTCAGCTATGAAATCCACGTAAAGGCCCACCTTCTCTCCTTACCAGCCCCAGAGAGGGTCCAGATCAGTCTCATCTCCTGCAGCAGCAAGGCCTGAACAAGCTACGAGGAGCATTAACAGGCAGAGGACTGAATTCCTCACTGCAACAACAGCAGGCAGTTTTCTGTCATCCTGCTCCCATTTTGCTCAGAGACAGGAGCCATCTCGAGCCCTTTGCAGACTTGTTCCTGGCACTGTGAACAGTTACATCAGAGAAAAGCAAACTCATCAGTAGGGCTGTGATTGCTCCTCTCCCCCACATCCCAGTGCGTATCGCTCCTCTCCCTCCTCAACCCAATTCCCTTACCCAAATTACAAATAAAACTCATTTTCTGGGTCCTTCTAGCCATTTCCACCGATGATTCAACCACTCAGCTTCCCCTTCCATGCTCCCTCTTTGTCCAACCACTCAGTCCAAGATCTGACCTAATTAGTTGATTGCCAATTCCAGCTGTGGATGCACACTGCTTTGTTAGAGCAGAGCTGTCTTTTAAAGCAATAATTTATATCAGACAGAATTTGAAATGAAGAGGCCTCAAAAGGCCTTCAGCTGAAAGATGTCCAACAGGAATTTTTAAGAGAAGAGGTCAAATGGATTCTGAAAATAGCAGGCTGGTTTTCTAACTCTTACTTAAGGCCTGGCATTGTGCAGCTTGGAGGGCAGGAAAGTATTTGGGAGGTTTTGCAGCAGGAGCCCAGAGGAGAAAGTGAGTTTTTGATAATCCTTTAGCAAGGGATCATCTCTGGGTCTAAACGTAGATGTCCGACACACCACGCTGAGTGTGAGACACTTTAAGGCAATAAGTGTGCTCTTTCTGACAGCGGAAACATCCCAGAGTATCAGTCAGTAACACGGGGGCTCAGGCAGGTGACCTTGGGTCTGCCTCACAGCCTAAGTCACCAGGGCTCTGCTTCTCAGGGCAAAAGGCGATTTGAGAAGAGCTAAAAGGCAAGGATGCACTGTTTTCCCTCCTCAGCTTTTTGCCTCCCCCTCGCTCACCTCTAACTCTTGGGTTCAGCAGGGACTTAAAGAGGATTTTATTAATTCTAGCCCCCACCCTGACCAAACATGATTCAGAAAACCTAATTCCATTACAGCACCATTCATCTTTCTGCAAGATGTGCACATCACTGCTCTCTTCCCCAGCAAGCCCCAGGCTGCTGTTCTCATCTTCACCCCAATCTCTGCAGCTTTGGCTCTAAACCAAGCCGGAGGTGGACGCTGCTCCTGAACACAGCCCCGGCTCCCGCTCCACCGCCAGATCTGAGCTGCCACACCTGGATACACTAACATCAGCACTGAGTACCCACCACGGCTCACAAGCTGTTTCAGGCTCCGCAGCCCCCTTTCCCACTCAGGTTTACTGGGGCCTCTATTCTCCACGAAGCAGCCCCGCTGAACAGACAACATCCAGCCCAAGCAGGCCACCCTCCACCCACCCTTGTCCACCTCCACAGTGGAGAAAGGTAGAACAAAGCCAGAACAATCCCCCAAACAAAATGACACCAAGAAAGAACTAGAACAAAGAAATGTTTAATTGCTTAACTCTTTCTCTTCCAGGGACCAGAGAAACAAGTTTTCTGCTCCTTCTAATGAGGGCAGTAAGGCTTGTGTGTTACCTCTACAACTGCAGGGGCAAAATTTACGAGATGATCATCTTTAGTACTTGAAAAAGCGAGAAGCCATGGTCATTGCAACACTAAGAGAATCCTAAAGTCTCCTAACGGAGAGCCCACTGCTAGAATACAAAAATAAAGGAGGCATTTCTGCATACCCCAGGCTAGAAAGAGTTAACCAGAAAGAGCAGGAAGAAGCTTTCCCAAAGAGGGGGTTGAAGTAAACAGCAGAGGTCAATAAAGCAACATCTCCCTACTTCCCCAGAATGTTTTTTCTTTCACCAATAAATACAAACTCCTCCTTAACAAGCGACAAAGCAGGTAATCTGCCCACAAAAAGGGGAAAAGGGGCTAGAGGCAGAAAGATTTTTCTTTCCCCTTCTCTCCCATTATTATTTATCTTTTTAAACCAAAGCAGCCATTAAAAAAAGCAATCCACTGCAGAGGCAGGGAATCTTGTAGCTTTCACACTGCAACTGGCAGGTAAAAGAGCTGCACTGTCTCACAAGGGTAAAACCAACAAAAAATAGCTGCCACAGCAAAAGGTGAATGGGGAGGGAGAGGTTTGTTCTCTTCAGAGCTTTCCACCTCAGTCTCTCAGTTTAAAAAATCAAAGTCTGCAGACATTGTCTACTGAAAGCTGAAAAAAAAAGTTTGAGTGGGAGGAGAAGAGGAAGGAGGAAAAAAAAAAAAAAAAAAAGGATGCGTCTAGCAGGAAAGCCTTAAGCAAAAAACAGAAAAGGCCAGACCAGTCAAAGCAGCCACCCAAGTGAGAAGAATTTTCTGCTGTCTCTGAGTTTTGAGAAGCCTTGAGTGCTGGGGTACATCTGGGGTGGGGGAGCTTGTACACAACCAAACAGGTAACTGAGCAAGCAGTCAGATCCACCGGCGCCGGTACTGTGTGAAAACAGGCACACATGCCCTCAGCATCCCAGTGACAGCCTGGCCCAGGAGGGCTCTGCTCCAGCAGGAGATGGTGGGCAAGCCTGCCACCGCAGCCTGGCAGAGCACAAGGGTAGCCAGCTGTTTCTGGGTGCCCAAGGGCATGCTGCCACAAGACTGAGGTTCACTAGGGCTCGGTTTCACTCACACGTGAAAAAGTAGATGCCCTTCTTTGTCTGAGGGCCAGAGATCAGGCCCCGCTTGGTTCCACTGAGACTACAAGGCAGGTGTGTGGGACCTCTCCGCAGAGAACAGTGTCCTTGGAGAGATGCTGCCAGCTATGAGACTGACCTCTCTCCCTCCTGTACGAGGCTCACTCATCTCATAAAGACTGTTCTGGAAGGGAGAGGAAGCCCGTTACCCTCATCAGCCAGCACTGTGCAGTCTCTCTCATCAATGCCTGGCAGCCAGAGAAGGAAAGGGAGGCCTCTCATCTTTCTACAGCAGCAACAGGAAGACCAGGGATTGCACCACATGGAAGAACAGCCCTATTGCAGCACACACACATGCACACACACTCCCAGACACACATCTCACACCCCTGGGACCAAGGCTAGCATGTTCAGACCTTCAGCAGTAAGAGATACGAGACAGCACAGAGCAGTTAAGATCTCCAGGGGCTCTTTGGTCTTAGTTGATAGTCCTAAAAAAAACCCCAACCTCTTCGGATTCGGTTCTAGCACAGCTGTGTAAGATCTATTCGATATTTAGTGTTTGGCAACTGCAAGAGGGAAAAACAGGGCTGCACGTTACAGGAGAGGGGAAGGAATGAAGTACAGTGCTGTGTTCTAGGTGTCCTCCTGGCTCTGCAGCCAGAGTCAGTGTGTGGAAAGCGTCAAGAGGAAGGAGGGTTCCTGAGAGGACCACTAATCCGTCAGATGTTACGCCAACGATGAGGCGGAGAAGGCCCACCTAAGCCAAGACAGAGCAGCTGACCGCACAAAACCGCTGCTGTCTAAAACCTCGAAACTTTACTTGCAACTTATACACGGTGGCAACATTCTCAGCTCCAGCGCAGGTGACATGGAGAGAAGGTGAATACAGCTACACAGTTTGGGCAACAGAAAGAGAAACTCTGGAAGAGTGCTGTTACCAGCCCTTTTCCTCAGCAGCTTTAGCTACGCGAGTCCTAGGTCTCTGATGGAACCTGCTCCCATCGCTGTCACCTTTCTCCATGGGTTCATAGACCACAGAAGGAAGTATCTGAACTGAGCAAGCACGTCCTGCCCTGTTGAGCTGCACATACTCAGTGCCTTCACCAATTCATCAACTAAGATGCCCAGGGACAAGACAGGCAATATCCAGTCCTTAATACAACACAGCCACATCTGGTGACAACGTGTTAAGAGATGGAAGCCAGAAGAAAGATGTTACGGGACACAACAGGTGTTTCATGGCCAACAATCCTAAACCAGGGGCCTCTAGACAGGCTGGTAGCACAAAAGCAGAGTCAAGCTTTCAAAACCAAGATCACTGCAGTAAATTCATTCCATAACCCCTGCCCTAGGTTTGTGTTTTATTCAGGAATTTAACATCCCCTCTGCAAATGCATGAATCGGGCAACATCCCCCTGTACCAGATCATACAGCAGCTCTGGGAAAAAAATCACCAGCTTACACTGCTTATAGACAACTCAGACACCCCTGTTGGGACTAAATTCCACTAAAGGCAAACCCCGGACTGCACTGCCATGCTGCTCAGTAGCGTGACGGGAGAAGGAGGAGGTGGTGGCGATGGTTTAAAGAGACGGTCGCTCCTGCCCCTGCCAGCTTGTCCTACTCTGTGCATAGTGCGAAACAGTGCAGTCATTCATCAGAGAAAGTTCAGGACCAAGGAAACTATGTTCCCTTTCAGCCAAACAATTAGAGGAAGGAGAGGCAGTTCTGTTTTAGCTGGGCCGGCACTGGACTTGCCCCTCTGAGCTGTCTTCATCATCTGAGCCTCCAGCCCCACCACTGGTCAGTCCTGTAATCCGGTACCCCATGTTCAGCAACATCACCTCCAGCGGGTCTGCATTCATTCGTCTCTGGTTAGCTTGGGAAGCACCTTCCATGTCTACTACCACACGGCCATTAAGGGTTTCACTCTGCAAGACAAGAAGGGAGAGAACTCAGCGAGGCAGCACTAAGACCAAAGAGGGGCTGTTACTGCTGCTGCAACTATCAAGACAACCCAGTAGGAAAGGCCAGTACCTCTTACATCTCATGACAAGACAGTCTTTCACCGTGGCTCTTACCTCTGGCCTAGGGTTCCACAGTCGTACAACTGGGTCGATGCCACTGGTAGCCAGGAAGCAGTAACTGGGATGAGGCTGGAGACAATTGACAATCGACTCGTCTCCCTGCAGCACTCTAACCAGGTTGGTGGTTTCTTTCTCCCAGATGAAGAAGGAGCCGTCATCTGACCCACTGACTATGTACTGTGCATTGCTAGGGTGAGAGGAGCAGAGACTGGAGATCACAGCTCAGAGCCAAAGCTAGTCTCTAGTAGACAAGAGAATCTCAGTTGGCTTCTACAATCAGCAGGCTGCCACCCCTCACGCTTATGGATCCAGATAAAGCTTTCTGTGTTGGTTCCCTCCATCCCCGGGATTCACGTTTTCAATCCCAAATGGATTTCCTGAAACGCTAGCCCAACCGGGTCCTCTGTGGATCTGCTACTCAACCAGCTACTCATGCAGCCACACAAGGAGGAGGGTTTCTGTCATCTTTTTCAACCCTGCAAACCAGCGTCAGCATCATTTTATGAACAGTCACATGGAGCTACGCATGAAGCTTTATCCGATGGAAGAGAGCACTCTGCTGCTGCTCACACTCCTGTCCTGCATCCCTATACGCTCTGCCAACATACCTGCCAAAGAAATTGGCCTCTTTGATGTCTGTAGTAGTGTTACAGTGGCCACAGTATCGGAATTTGTAGTCGTAGCTGCGCTCCCTCAGCACCATCTCATCCTCCGAGATGGAATCCTTGCGGCCTGTGGCTCGCAGCCGGATGGGGCCACCCCCTTTCTTGTCTTCAGCTGGAAGGACAACAGATTTCCCTCATCACAATTTGGGGAGGAACACATTCTAAGCAAACAGCACTCCAGGAGACCCCAACAGCTTTAGAGAACAGTTAAGGACAATTCCAGCAGGGAGCTGGGCTTAGAGCACACGCTTCCTCCCAGATTATCTCCTGGGTACATCAGACTCCTTTTATCATAACTCTTGCTCAAGAGCAAACCAGGACCAGGCACACGGCAAGAACAGGCTCAGGCCAGTTTTTGTGCATAGTAACAATCAACCTCCCTCAGAAATTGGAGCTTTACTTCAGAGTGGCAGTTTAAGGAGAAAATTCCTTGTCCGATCATTAGATTTTAGTATAACCTTGAAGAACCACACCGAACACTGGCACTCACCGTTATCACTCTTGGAGAAGAGGGCTGCATTGATGTCTCTGTCTAATGCATCGCAGGCACTACTATGTGCTTGTTCTGGGAACTTCCCTTTAAAGTCATCCAGACACTCCAGTGCTTCTGCCACGTACTTGAGTTCAAATAGACAGCGGGCAAGACGGAAATGGGCTTTCAGGTGGCATGGATTCAAGGATATGGCCTTCAAGCAGTCTCTTAAAGCATCATAATGGTCCCCATCCCTGAAGAAAAGGGAGTGGTGGATTAGACAGCCCAAGCAGAAACAGCATACATTTTCCACTGCCGTTTCCCAGCCCTCATCTCACTCCAAAGCTTGCTGTTTCCAGCTCTCTCCACGCAAGCGGACACCCCACAAGCTCGCCTACTAACAGCGTTTGCTGCTTCTCAGGGGCACCATCTGACCAAGCCCCGCTTCCCAAACGCACCCCCACACCTACACAGCCAGCCCTGCACTGTGACCACACAGGGGAGCCCAGCAAGTCTTGACCTGCCATTTTAAATCCGCCAGAGCAGAGCTCACTGCTGTAACACATTTCGGGAAGTCCTTTGAAGATGGAGGATGCACCAGCCCTCTGGCCAAGCAGACACAAGGCCTCTCCTGCAAGGCAAGCGGGGCCTCCACAGAGCACGGCAGCTCACGCGTGCCCCTTGGTGGACGCACGGCGTGGCAGCACGCATCCCTGCCCACCGCGCACCCCTGCCCACCGCGCACCCCTGCCCACCGCGGCCCACGGGAAGGAGCGACAGGACCACCACTGGGCTTCACAGCCCTGATGGCCAAATCCCTAAAGCAGCAGTCTTTTCTCGCTTTTATAGGAAAACCCTTTAAGTTTTAGAAAGCAGCATTATAGCAGACTAGTATCATAATGGATATTTATATCCTATTTACAGTTACTGGAGACTACGCTGGACTTCCCTAAGCTCCACGGCTGTGGGAATAAGAATGCCTCTGGGAGCAGGGGAGACTTGATGAGCCTTGCGTGCTGGTACTCAGTTCAGCCTGACAGAGGCTGAGAAAACAGCTTGAGCTGATGCCTGATGTACCAGCATCGAGCCTAAACTGTTCAATGGCACCAGTCTGTCTTAAGAGAGTGCCAAGTCTCCGTATGATGGCTAATAACAATAATGGTTTCACACCTGTAACCTACGTGCACTGCACCTACCCAAGTCTGAAACAGTCCCAAGAGGCAGGGGGCAAACTGCCCTGTGCCCTCCACAGAGTGACAATTTTAGGTCATGTGGAGCCTTTGTCAGGGAAGAGGTGCTCCCATGTCTCTACTTATTAAAGGGAGCTCCAAATCTTTGGGTTATGTGCTAAGCAGTGCTTATTCAGTGCCACAAGCATGTTCTGCAAACCATTCATCCTGTTTGCTCTCTCCTGTCTAGGTGGATTTTGGCCACATTTTACAGCTTGCTAGCACAGTACAGAAGGTGGAGTGCCTTACCCATGAGAACTGCAGCAGAACAGAAAAAATATGGTTCTTGAGGGCTGTCTTAGCAGCACTGTGTCTGTGTTAATCCAGGACGCTGGATGCACAGCATCAGGCCATTTTTATTCAAAGAAACAGTGAATGCAAGTTACCTGTTACGATGACAGACGGGTGTCTCACATTTTCAGAGCTGACTGGGCTATTAGCTGCTTTGCCACCCTCAAAAATCCTTCAACCTCAACTACAGTGTCCGACTGCCCAACAGACTGGTGTGAAAACGTACATGTTGAGATGTGAAGCAGACAGTGACTTCTCCCATTGTTACAGATTTGACTCAGCTTGTGCAAAAATGCTCTAACTAGAGATCAGCTAAGTACTGTCAACATAGACTGCTCAAAGCAATCTGGAGAATGATGCAGTTGGCTTTTATGAGCAAATTTTTAAAGGACAGCCTTAGAAGTGCTGCAGAGTAGGAGTAGCATCTTAAGGGAGATGAGCAAGGGGAGGTTAGGAAATTACAGACCTCCCTTTTTTCTAGATCTCTCCGTTAGTCAGAGAATGAGGCCAAAGCAAGACCTGCAGTATTCTGCAGGGTGGCCTCTAGCTGCTCCTGCTCCAACGCTCCAACGTGCAGAACACCTTAGAGTCACACAGTCATTCAGCATGGGCCACTGTCCAACTGCTTCACCCTCCTTCTCGGTGACATCCCAGCCACCTTCTGCCATAACCAGTAGCTGTTCCTAGCAGAAAAGTGCCCCATCTTTTCTGCACCTGAGAAGGTATCAGCTCAATACTATTTAAATTCTAATAGCTGCATGCGACAGAAACCCATTGTGCATATATTTGCACGTCTTCCTGCTACCAAAAACTGCAGCAAAGCACTAGCTGACACACAGAAAGGTTCAGATCTGCCAACATCCTTCGGGAAAAAACGATTCCTATAAGAAAAATGTCATTCATGAGATCAGCACTCAGCTTCTGTCTTCCATTCCTTAATCCCAACCTATTGTTCTTCTCCTCTGAACACTGAGGTCTTTTTGAGGCAGCTCCCAAATCTCTGCTATTGCAAAACAGCCAGTAGGCCAGTTACCAACAGTCACAACAACTGCTGGCTGCTCTTTATCTTGGCAAGAAGATAGGAGAATTCATACTGGGGATTTCAGCAGGGGGAGGAGAAGGATATCCTCACAAAGCAAATGTAGATGAAGGACCACAGCTATTTTAAATATGTTAATGGCAAGTCATGCTACTCAGTCTTACTCTGCTCAAGGGGACAGATACTAAAATAACTCGGCTGTATCTTGCAGATGCAGCTCTGGCTATTGGTCAGAGAAGACATTACCTACTGCAGAGGCTAACAGTGTATTTTGCAACAACCAAGACAGAACTCCCCCAGACTCTGAGGCACCAGTTGCCACCTCCCCAGATCCCTCAGAGGTTTGTTTCCAGTCAAGGGGAATGTGGGTTAGCTGGGGTAACAGGGGAGCTGCCGGGTCACATCTGACTATCTGCAGTACTAGTTACTTGGATAAAGCAGCAACCAAACCAACTCCAGGTAGTCCTACAACAATCTTATATCATGAGGTATGGAGTTATAAAGCATAGTAACCATTACCTCATCCACCGACAGCAGATTTAGAGCCACACTCTAATGCAGATCAGAACATCCAAAGAAATGCAAACACCCTTGGAGACACTCATAATGCTGTTACTCAGATGCGGATTTTTGGTTTCTTTTTCAACACAAAAGGAACAGAACGTTACTCAGCATGCCAGTAGGCAAAAAGATGAGCTACTACCAGCTGTGCTTGCCTGTGCGGTATCTGTGGCTGTAATTTCTCCAACACATGCTGCTGTGTAATCCCCTTGTTCTGTGCCAGAGGTGACCCACTTATGGCTTGATCCAACGACCCCAACCCTGCTCCGCACACAGGGAAGGCAGGTGCTTTGCAGTGGACAACAAGGTATCTGTGGTACTCGGAAGTCAGGCGCCAGCAGTGCCTGTGACACTAAACTCTGAAATTCTTTGCCTCCTTACCACTTGCGTTTCATGTAGGCAGCAGCTCTGTTTCCATACAGCATGGCATTATTGGGGGCTTTCTGGACTGCTTTGCTGTATAGCTGGATGGCTTGAGTCCACAGCTGGCAAGCAAAAGCCTCGTTGGCTTGCTGCTTGATTCTCTCCAGATACGGAGGTAACTCCACCTGGGGACTGAAGTGAAAGAAGAAAGGAACACAGGTAAGTCTCACACGCTAATGCTCTGCTAACTCCAGTTAAACGTCTGCAGTGTTTTGTTCTAGCTCCACAAGTCCAGCAAGCGTTAGCTAATACCAGAAGTTTCAGAAAAAAGGCAGAAGAGACCCTGAACCTGAATAACCTGAATTTAGGAGGAAAGTTTCTATTTGATCATCATTTGGCTGTTCCCGCTTTTTTCTTTACATAGACATATACTCAAAATTAAACAGTGGGCATTTTAAACACCTAATCCCTCAGACTTCACCTTTGCTTTGACCGCATAAACCACATTTCCAGTCTTCTTTCAGCAACGTATAACAAAATGCAAATTCAGAAGGAAACCAAGCATCTGAGTTCACAGGGCTGCACAAGGCCCATGCTCAGCAACCCAAAAATTCCAGCCACATCCCTGCTGCCGTGGTAGAGGGGCCATCTAGAGGAAACAAGCTGAAAACATTCAACAAAATGACTTTGGTGGAACCTAGACTACCCATATATGGTATTAAGCAACTGTCTCGACTTTTAACCATGTCTCATCAGCTGGAGGGAGAGGCAGCAAGATGTGCCTCAAGCCTGCTTCTGCTTTGCCCCAAATGCATTTTCCTCTTAAAGAAAGCAAGCAGCGTGAACAACAGAAAAGGGCTCTCCATCCATTCCTAGCCCACATGCAGACTGAAGGAGTAATGACTCCAGTGTCATTGTAGTAAAGCAATTTTGGCTGCTTCAGTTCAGTTTGCAGCAGAAAGGTGCTCAAAAAAAGCAAAGGGAAGCAAGGCCCTTTCGACCTGACAGCCTCTCCCACTTACTAAGACACAGTTCCGGCAGGTCAGGAAGTAACAACCACTCAGGACAACTAAGGAAACTTTGTTTCCAGGCCTAAAAAATAATTTCTTAGTTTTGTCCACAGTAATTCATCATAAGAGGGGAACAATCCTCATGGACACCATTTCTTCCAGGACACTTGCCTGATCTGACTCTCATTCATAGCCCACGTGCCAGAAGCAAATACAGCTCCTAGGACAGAGGCCACGACAATGAAATCAACATGCCATGAGGATTTGCACTTCACGGCTTGTTTAGCAGCACCTAACCCTGGCAAGAAGAAGAGGACAAGAACAAAGCCATAAGGCAGAGCTGTCTCCTTACCTCACATGTGCTCTTCCTTCGGACAAGCGGAAGCCATTGCTGTGGAGATGGATGCCATTTGACACTCCATTGGTAGAGGTTTTTCCATTCTGCACTTCTGAAGGTTAGGAGGGAAAAAAAATCCAATATCTATCTATCTATATAACTATATATATATATATATCTCTATACTAAGCATCAATGTAGATTATAGAAACTAATACCTGAAGCTTCAGGGTTTATTTTACAGCAGAGCCAAGCCAACACCACTGCCCCATTCAGAGCAGAAATAAAATTTCCATGATTCCAGCTTATATTTCTACAAATTACATTTATGTTGCAGCTGGGAGTGCTCCTGCAACCATTTCACAGGCTGGGAAACTGGGGACACTGTCCAAGCAGTCTACTGAACTGCTCAGGGATTTCAGTGTGCAGAGACGTGCAGGCACATGAAGTTTAGCCTTTGTACTGGTACCGCCTTTCACAGCCCTTGCCTGAACTTTCTGTGCCCAACAGGGTGGAGTGTTTGCTGCAACTGTACCACTGTGAGCCTGTTCAAACGCTGTCCTTGCCATTTAAAGCGTGATCTCACCAGATACCACAGTACAGATCACCCACATGCATTCAAGACAGAAGAGTAAAGCAGGCAGGGCACGTATTTGCCACCAGGATGTGAGTGTTATCTTGAGGCCTAAGGCACACCGAGTACACAGATCAAACTCTGCCAGAGCACGCTGCGAACAGGGAAGGGGCTGAGCAGGGGACACTCCCTGGTAAGAGTCAGCCTCTGCCCGGGGAACAACACTGCAGCGATTCACTGCGTGCTGCCTGCAATATCTGTGTACAAACAGGCCCTGTAAGGAACAGGGCCAGGGATAAAAAGGCTTCTGGATATACTTACTCATCAAATAAATGACTTTTTGACTCAACTATCTCACCACCAGGAGGGATATTAGTGCCAGGCCAGATTCTTAGACTAGGGGAAGAGATCATTCTGTCTCCTTCCTAATGGGTATATAAACGGGTAACAGATGTATTCTACATTTTACTATTAAGTTCAAAAAAATAAAAACAATGTACCATTTCCATGTTCACAAAGCTTTCCCCCTTAGCTGAAGGCTGGATACCAGGACCTCAACCACTCTACAAAGTCTACTTTATTCTTTCAGAACAGCTTTACGCATTCTCCTTAGCTGACACACACGTACAACTCCCAACAGCTCACTTCTCCCCTCCAGACACCCATTTTGTCACTGTGTAGAAGGGTTTTAGAGCTCAGGGTATGAAATGCACTGCAGAAACACCTCAGCAACAGCCGTGCCCTACTTAATTTTCCTAGTTTCTGCCCACTCTGAGCTGCCCCCTGAAAAAGAGTTGTGTAGTACGTGATTTCACAATCGCATCATACTTACCCCCTGAAGTATGGCATTTCTTTGGGAGGAGAAAAGTATATGGTCGCTGTTTGTATGTTAGATCAAACAAATAGACCTAAGGAATGAAGAAAGAGAATGAAACAGTAAAAGTCAGCAAAACATAGATGCTCAAGTCACAGAAATAAACCAGGGCTAGACGGGTATATGGTTCCACATTTGTGCTTTTCTATTTCCAGTTTTCTAACTGGGAATCTTGTTTATAGATGAGTACATACAGGATGACAGCAGTACCAGTGGTGTGTTCCATTCCAGCATTGGGTTCAGAAAGAATAATGCTGAGAAATGGGAGCTGTGTCTTTCTGAAGGTAAGAAAGCCCTCTCCACACCTACAGAACTTAACAGATGACCTGACCACAGACCAACCTGCTCAAAAAGCTTCAACTCCAATAAGATATTTTAACTATTTCATTAACACAGTGATCATGAAGAAATCAAACATTCATTGACAGAAAAGGGGCAGCACACTAAACCAAGGCAAAAGTCTAAGATGAAACCAGGATTTCCTGAGAAACTTCAAAAGCAGCCCTGCAAAGCCCTAATTTAAAACTGTACTGGTATAGGAACTGACAGCTCAGATCAGACCCACAATTCATCTAACTCAACACCTTCTCTTACAGGGAATGAGTGCACGTGTGAGGAAGATCTGCAGAGGACAACCACAGAGTAACCTGCCCACAAGCGAAGTTCCTCCTTAATCCATGCTGATTAACGCTGTCAGGAGGATTTTCTCATTTCACTGATAGGCTTTACAAAAGATCCATGAATATCACCCTGCGCTTAAAATTAAAGCAATCAATATTCCAGGTGAAGGCCTTTGCTTCTCTAAGTTCCTTATTCACTAGATTCTATTACAGAAGCAGTTTGATGTTTCAAGAATGAGTTATGAAATCTTTTCTAGGTCAGCAAAGGTCAGTTCCAGAACTGTTTTTCTTCCTCTTCCAGAGAACGAAACGTGAATTGGAAAACGAGAACAGAATGCGGTTTAAGTTTGATCCGCAGTAGTATAACAAATAAATTCCTAGTACCAAGTATTTAACCTGAATGAATCAGAAAGCAGTTTAAAAATCAATCATATTACCCACAGAGAAGTTGCTATACCCATTTTCAAGAATGCACAACAACGTACAGTGATCCAACACACACAACCGAAGGTGAAGCTTTCTGCCAAACTGTAGCTGTCTCCTTACCTGCTCCCCTCCCATGTTGACTAAGAGCTCAGTGCCATCAGGACTGAAGGTGACGTACGTGGCCACCAGAACTCTCAGCCGGTTGTTGTAGTCTGGAAGCTTCACTGGAAGGTGCCCTGTGGAGAGAAGAGGGCTGTAAGTATTAGCGTAACTAGTAACTGCTGTCTTTGTCCTACCCCAGCTGCTGCCTTTTACAAGAGGTTGTTAGGAGAGTAATGTCATGAAGTGCATACACCTAAGTGGTTTTCCTTTTCCTACTGCTGTTTATTGAATCATTCCATTAGCCACCAAAACACATAGATGTGCACAGCTGCCTTTTCACAAGTTCTAGATATCAATTCTGCAAGGCCATCTCCATATGAAGTGAAGACTGGATTATAACTAGCTTGCTAACAATGAAGTCTGCAGAACACAGCAAATCTCAGTTTTAGGGACTCACTGCAGATTTGGCTTCTGTGATTTGTGGCCATCTGCAAACAAATACCTCCATCTTCAACCCTCTAATCAGGTTTCCTTAGTAAAGCCCTTGGCACAACCAAAGCAAGGCTCCTAAATATTCAGCTCACACGCAGGTTCTTTTGCTTCAGACAGCAGATGTGTTGCATGACCAATTCAGGGGACCTAAGGAATCCTCTAGTGGGACTAATTTGAAGCAAGACTGTCAAAATTGGGTCTGCTGAACATGCTGGTCTAAGATATTCTAAAAAACCCAAACATTTTGGGGAAAAAAGATAGTAAATAACGAGCACTGGAGAAGATTGTCACTAGACTGCCCAGATACCGCATTGCTGATTCGTCATCTGCAGGATGAGGACAAGCCACTTCTTTGCCAAAAAGATTTTGAACAGCAGCCTTGCTGGGACCATTTCCAGGAGAAAGGCTACAGCGCCCAGGTTATCTAATCCTTGACTTTCCAATAAAAGTACAAAAAGACATTTACACTAGACAAGAAGCAAGGCCAGCTCACCACCACACACCACTGCCAAATCAGGGAAAGTGGGCAGGTAACATAAGCAAGAATTCACAGCATAGAAGTGAAATAAACTGCAATTCCATGGAACATCTCTGTATCAGAGAAGAACTCTTCCCAGCTGTGGTTTCTTGTGTGATGGGTAGAACTCCACTCCAGGCATTAGAAGTCCCATCAGTCACCCCCAGCACAGGTCCCAGTACCTGCCACGTAGTATTGCGCCGCACCATCTGGGAGGGGTTTCTGTCTGTCACAGAATGTGTGTACTCCAGCTGAAGGACTCTGCTTCATGTTTTTTCTAGCCAAAAAGAAGAACAGTCTTATAACCACAGCATTCAACTGCTGGAAACCTGACCTATGCTGACACTTCTTGTTCACACGTGAGGGCAAGGCCTCATGCCTGTACAGCTGTGCAGTCACAAGCCTGCTTCACACCACCCCAGTGCACTCACACCGGTCAAAAAGACTGTGGGTGACAGAAAAGGCTGGGTAAAACTTCACAGTGAGACACGCAAGTGCCAGATCATTGCAATTTCCCCTTCCCACCAGAGCCTTGAACAGATTTCTGTACATTTCACGGCTGCCCAGAAGGCCCAGAAAAGCTAGTTGCCATCACCTGTGGTTGTGGATCATGCGTATGTCGTAGAGCCGTACAAAGGGTCCACTTGCTCCTACTGCTAAGTAGTTGTTATCCTGGGGGTTGACCGTCAGGCATTTGGCCTCCACCAGCTGCCCGCAGTACTCTGTCAGGTCTATCAGGACTTCGGAACGTTTGCTGTTCTCTCGCAGATCGTACTGTCTGCAAAGGGAAGGGAGAGTCAGGCAATCCATGTCACTAGACAACAGCAGCAGTAAGACAGGTCAGCTTTCCGTGGTGACCAAGCTGAAGACCACTCAAAGCAGCACCTTTATACTGCTCAGTAGTGACCTACACCTCATTATCTGGCTTGCGCATGATGAGGTGACACAAACGACATTAACAGTCATTTGTGCCACAGGTTACTGGAAGCATCTCAGTTCAATACACAATGTCAAAATAACCATGAACACCAACTCCCTAATGTGCACAGATTTATTCAAATTAAACTCCAAGTCATGACCCCACAAACAGTAGCTTGTACGAAAAGTGGAACAAACTCTCGTAGCAACATTACTCATTTAAGCATCTCAATGACTCTGGAGGGAAACGTCACTTATTGTTGTATCTCCCTTCCATTTGACATGTTCCTTTCTTGGCCTCCCTTTTCAGTGGAGGAAAACAAAGGAACTGAAGAGAGAATTTATCAGCGGAGTCTACATTTCAAGATGAATCCTTCCAGTTTCAGGAAAGGGAGAGATTAGCTTAAGCTCTTCAGTATAGAGACAGTCTCTTTTCAGATCTGTGCATAGTACATACTGCAGTAGATCCTAATCCAATTAATGTGGGGGCAGAACAACTAGTTCTGTACCTGATTAGCCCATCTTCTGCTGCACTCCAGAAGGTGTTAGGCCACATGGGAGCTGTGGCAATCCGTTTAACTCTGTTGGTGTGATCTCCAAACATGTGGATGGTCTCCTTGACAGTCAAGTCATGGACATGCACCTTGGAATCTGCAGCTCCCGTGATGAGGATCCGATCCCCTGAATGTGGCAAGAACTGTGGGAGATAGATTTGACATTCAAACTTGAGAAGTGCTGAGGCTGTTCACATAGATACCGCTGAGCTGTCCTGGCAGCTTACAGAGCAGCTTGCTTTAGGAACACGGGACGACCCATGTTATTACCTACATTTACACATACGCCCATGTGCACACTCAAAGAGTCACCAGCTACAGTAGCACACAAAATAGTCTCTTCATCACACATCCCAATTGCTACAACCATTTCCTTTGAATCTACAGAGAGAATGAGATGAGCCTGGGAGATGCATAAACTAAGAAGTGCAGGTATTAGATCTAATGCAATTCTTTCCTAACATTAGAAATACTAAATTATTGGGGGTGGAGGTGAGCAGGAATTGACTGCAGGAGAACGTTTTCCAGCAATGATCTATTCTCCTGCTGCTTAGGCTGCTGATTTTGTTAGCTGTTCATTCCTTCTAACCGCATACCTTGACAGAAAATATGTTTGCAGTATGTCCCGTGTGCATAGAAAGGAGTTTCTTGTGGTGCAGAGGATCCCAGACAATGGTATGCTGGTCATCAGAGCCAGAGGCCAACAAGCTGAAAGAAACAGAAGTATGCATCACATATTCTTCTGCTCTAAGCTGTGACCAATTTCTTAGAGTGGTTTGACCACAGACAGCCATTAAGTTAATTCAGCTCTAAGAAGCCCACTTCCTCTCTCTTTTCCCAGCTATGCGCTCTTGTTGCTCCCCATGCGCCAATCCATTCAGCCTGTTCAGGGAGCTAAACCAGCCAAATATCAACTCCATAGAAAAGAAAAAAAAAAAAACAGAAAAAAAAAAGCGAGTGTTTTTCGTTGGTTTAGCTCATTGAACCAGCTCACCACAGATTCAGATGGCCCAGGGGAAAACAATAGGAGCATTTGGTCAACAACAAAATGCAGAGCCTCCATTTTCCTTATTAGCCTGGCTGCGTTAACCGTGCCACATCATTCCCGAACCCAAGCCAAGGCTTTCATTCCTGGACTTCAGATGTGCCCAAGCAGTCCCAAGCCAGGGCTCATTTAGTGATTCACAGGCAGTTTTTTAAGTGTAGGGTGTGGCAGGGGTGCTGCAAGGCGCCGTTTGCCTTGTACAACTACCTTCACTTCAAGTACAACTACCTTCATTTCAAGCAAAAGAATCTGACATCTGCAACTATCAGCTGTTTTAAACTTATTTCCTTGTAGCCAGATCTCTTTCAAGCACATGAAATTTTCACTGGTAAATAATTCTGAAAAGTACCAGACAGCAGACTTTGGATCTTGTAAGAAGCGTGTCAAGAAATACACGTTCGTTCTTCCTTCCATCCAGTCATTTCTCATGCAGATACTCTTCATTCCACGTGATTAACAGAAATGGTCTTACATTTAGTTTGCCTCGAAAACTGCAGAGGGGTAAATGCTCTACCTCTCTCCCTTATATATATCTGTGTCCCCCAGCAGAAGCTTTTAACGGCATGGTGAAGGGGGTGGGGAAATGTCACCACCAGCTGGGCAAATCCTAAAGATCCATTATAATCCATAATACCACTTAAGAGAAGAGTAGCAACCGTCAATCTCCACTGCTTAGTCTGACCATTTCCCTTCTGAACTCACTAGAGGAGCATTTCTAATAATATCTGGATATATTTAACAAAATAAAGCTTTTTTGAAGCATAAGCTCTACTATAGCCCCAAACTTTGAGCTTGAGCTCCTGTTTAATAGAAATGGGAAGCAGTGCTTATGATAAAATGACCTACATCCTACTCTTGGGAGAACCTGGGGTTATCAGTTTGTTGATCCCCTGAATCAAGCCAAATACTTACTCTCCTTTTTCATTCCATTCTAGACAGTTGACACACCCAGAGTGACCCTGAGCAAGAAAAAAAGGGAAGATGGTATTACACAAATTTCAGACTTATCCAACAGAGCTGTTCTAAGGACACAATGAGCTCCCCGCATATAACAACTTGTTCCAATACAAGCAGGTTTTGGTTTTTTTATTCCAGCTCTGCAAAAAACCACCCACAGGACAGATAAGCATCTCCAGAAAAGACAGACATGCTATAGCAGTTGGGGTAGAAAAGGCAAAATGAAACAAATAACAAAAAAAGTAGCATTGAATAAAATGGCAGTTTAGTCTCACAGGCTACAGATTAAATCCCGCTGTACACATGGAAAGGTGACTTTGCTTCAAAAGCCCTTGGCTAGGCTGACAAATTACATGTACAGGTTCTCTGGGAATGCAGGGAAAATGCACTTTCGATAACTCTTTTAGAAGCACCTTGCTGCTGGGTGACTATATCATCCATCTTCATCCAACTTAACTGTACCAGGAAAGACTAGGGGAGCACCGAGTAGCATTTGATACGGAAGATGCAAGTGAAAAGGGGGACAAAAGAATCCTTTCCTCCTCCAAACCAAGACAATCTTAAGATCTTCCTAAGCTGTGTCAGACTGCAATACAACAACCTACTCTTTAGGCCACACACTGCACTCTTCAGCATTGGAGCTGAGTATCTTGAATCGTTCATAATTACTGTCTTCAGGCACCACTGCTGGGATTAGCTGGTACAACCCATTAAAGGCTCGCTTGTAGGTGCATTAGGTAATGCAGAAAGCTCACACAAGATCTCACTGAGCTATTCCTGGCTCTAATGCAGTTTAGAGGACTAAGCAATCAGTGCCTATCCCATACGAGAGAATTCCATACACTCTTGCATGCTGCTGTTTCTGCAGAAAGTTGTCCAAGCAGCAGCTCAGTTTGCTCTTTAAACACTGTCCACTTACCTGCAATTCTGCTTCTAGGCCCAGGCGACGAATGAATGGATCAGTGACATGATAGTGTCGTTCGAAGCCCAGCGCACCCCTCTCCTGCACAAAGCAGACAAGCACCACACTGACTACAGCAAACAAGACACTCCTTTTCCCCTTTAAGACTCAAGAACTTGAAAAACCAAGCAGGGACCTTGCCCGCTATTAGGGTGTCCGTAGCATCAGGTACCTGTCCTGTAGCAGGGAGACATCATTTACATCATCCCCAGGTAGGCACTTTGTAATCCTTACCCCTGAACTGGTTTTAAATGACTTTTATCCAATTGCCAGGCTTCAGCAGGGTAGCCAAGACAAGGTTTGAGAGGCCCACACTAAGACAGAATAAGTTGCCTGCTTTGGGCCAGAAACAGAAGATGCAGAAGAGCCTGGGAATGCCTGTCATTACCCTTTGGCATGGATTTCAGAAGCAACTCGCTCCTGACGACTGCAGTACTAGACCACAACTGCTCAGAAGTCTGCCATTACGCAGAATCTGTGCTGAAGCACCACCAGCACGGGGCAAAGTATTGGGGAATGTAACTGAACAACACCCTTTAGAGATGGCTTCTTTCATCAGAAATGGTGTAGGAGCGCGTAGCTGCAGTACCACAGCACAGCCTGTTCTACAGGGAAGGGAACAGCTGCCACAGAACTGCGTCAGTACAAATGAAGGTGAAGAAAAGCAGGACAGTTGTTTCCCCTGTGATCTCACAGGGTTCACAGATGCATTAGCAGATGGCTTCGATGAAAGAAGGCCAACTGCAGAGGCAGGCATGAAGAAAAGGGAATGCAAGTCATATTTTGGATGGAACATCTAATGTCCAAGGAGGTTCCTTCCTAGGACCTGATCCAGCCTTGGTTCTGTCCCATGCCACGCTACAGTCACGTGAAGACAACTTAAGCCTTCGTTATCACCTTTTATAGATGAGAACACGAATGTCAAAAATTGCACTGATGGCACTAGGAACATGTTTGTAGCCACAGAGCAGACAAAGAACTAGCATTCGACATTACAGCTCTGCAGACCAATGTTAACAAATGAACTCCACACAACAGCAGCTATTTGAAAATGAAATGGAGACAAATATAAGGGGACTGGAGGAAAAACAAAACAGGCTTTTTGTAGTAACTTCTATTACAAGCTTCAAACCCCTTGACACATTTTTACGGATAGCATTCCCAAAACGCTGCTAGGCCCGGTGCAAGGTGCTGTGGTTATAATTGCCTTGCTATTGCAACCTCAGTGGCTTTGTGAGGTCTGTGCAGTAGGATATTGCTTTTCCTACAAGGAACTGACAGACTTTGCAATCTTCCCAAGGTCACACATGAAAGTCTTAACAGAGCAGACAGCGTGAAAAAGTCCCAAGCTAATGCTCTAACCACAGAACCATCCCTTCCTTGTTAGAGCAGCAAAATAAATCCTTGCACACGGATTAAACTACAACCTTATAAGACAAAGTTTGGTACCAAACTGTAAAGTGAAGTGAGCATTCAAGCTCCTAGTTCCTCATTCTGGCCACTTTTGTGAATGCTGACTACCAGCAAAGCTGCAAATGATTTAAGGCCTCAGAGCCCAAGTAATAATTGCCTATTGTGTCTGCTGCAGCTAGTCCTTTCACGTTAAGAGATATTTCACAAATGCAGCCATCAGATGACTGATCCAACCACTGCAGAAGTTTTTCCCCTACACAAAGGAAGCAACACACCACTCTTTAAAGAAAGAGACAGAAAAAGACTGAGACAGAGATCATTAGCTTTACTACAGTCAGAAAATACCTTTGATGGCAAGATCACACGAAGAGAACACATAAAGAAGCAGACAGAAAACTCATGAGGGAAGATAGCTAAGGGTCCTTTATGGTGCCCAAACACAAGCAGCCATATTTCTCTCTCCAACATTGTACTTAAAAGGAACAGACCTGCTCATGTCAAACTAGCATGGTGTGCTCCTGCTAGGGAGAAGAACTGTATTTCTGTTATGTCATACTTCATCCCAGCCCTTCATTAAGGATAGTAACAGGTCCTATGTGTTTGTTCTCTTAAGCTTCTTATACAGCTTATCAATATATAAGTAGCAGAGATCTTTTCAGAAGTAAAGGCAACACCACAAGCACCTCCCAATCCAGTATGAACACCGATTCTCCATCTGCTCTCCACCCAACACAAGCGAGCACTTGGCTAACACATACCTTGATCTGTCTGTGGATGATGTCTCTGGTAATGTTTGCTTTTGCCATCTTCTTGCAATGGGGCAGACGGAAAGAAGCTATCGGAAGAGCTGCTGTGCATCCAAGCATGCCAACAGGGCAAAGATCCACACTAAGAGCATTTAATTACCTGCAGGATAGAACAGGGAGGGTACAAAGGCAGGCATACAAACATGTTAGGCCATTCATACACAACGTCAAGTACTTTATTTTCAAAAAAATAGCGGTGGCTAAGAACTGAAAAGTTTTGTATGAAGGGTCCGTGAAGAAACTCAAGGATGGGAAGGAACAATGTAAGACTGAACAATGTCTGACTTAAGAAGCCATCCCTAGTTTGTGGGGAAATTTGCAACGAGAACTCCAGCACTGCATCAGCCTAGAAAAGCCATGTTTCTATGCTAGCAAAGACCCTGCAAGTCCCGGGTAAGCATCCTGTTTCACAGCTTGCCTCCCACCATTACATGTTTACTCATGCCCAATTTCACATTTGTTGGCTCTACAACCAACAAGACTTCTTATATTGTGAATAAACAAGGCATCAATATTTTTGGCCACCTCTTCTCTCTCATTTGCTACATTTGATTATCAGCCAAAAAAACCCCAACCCAAAACAAAAGGGCATTAGTGTTCCTTAGAAATCACAACAGCCAACCACCAGGTGACACTGTCATCTGAACACCCCATTACTTTAGTAATAGAAAAGGGGTGACCATATAAAGTTGTATTTCCAGGCAAAATTAAAGAGTTTTTCACACTCTTGATGGAGTTCCATATTTAATGCACTAACCTAAACAATTTAAACCCCATAGAATTAGCTACACCTGCCTGAAAACATTCAAATCACTGTGACTGTCACAACCCTGCTCTGGACAGGCTGCCTAGCAAAGGACTGGTTAGTCTCTGAGAAATGATGTAATTCACCTCATTTACATACTGCAGGCCCTGCACTGTGCCATTTCATTATTTCTACAATTCTCTTTAAAAATTAAATTTAAATATCCGTTTTGTCCTATGAACCCAATAGTTTTAAATTCTGTTTAAAAGCATTCATAAGCAGAACAAGCCAAAATCTCCAAATGTGTCCTCTTTTGAATGAGGAAATGCCGATTCATTGAAACAAGAACATTTCACAGAAACACGGCAACAAATAACTCCGCTGAGGTCAGGCAGAAGTTTTGATAAACCTGCCTGATTATCTACCGGTTCATCTGTCAGGTTGCTGCAAAGCGAGGGCTTCCATCGTTAGCGACTTGAGGGCTGTGCAGCCATACTGCAGCTTCCACTGCACAGCAAAACCAAGGCTTCTGCACCCCGCGATCCCTAAAGTCCTGGGCTTCAACTTCAATTTGCTTTCAAAAAATTGTTAGTGTGCACACACAGGCATTTCCCCATGGGTAGGAAGGTCCAAGAATTCACGTTTCCTCACCGAAAGCAGAGTTTGTCCAAAGTGGAAGCTTAGATTGCTTTCCTAACACTGCTGGCTCCTCTGTGCAGCTCCACAGTGAACACTGAAACATCACTAGACCTACCGATAGCAAGAAAAGCCATACAAACAAACTGAAAATCGGATTTTCTTGCAGTGAGCTCCTAAGTAGGATTTTTAGGGTAGCCATGGGATCTCTCCAATATAACAGCCAGAGAAAAGGCAGAGCTGTCTGCAGGTCTCTGAAGACGAACAGTCCTACTGCAGACAGCAGAAGACAAGCAGCCCTCACGGTTGCACCCCAGTCCTCTTCTGTATGTATGATGAGAATAAAATTCATAAAATTCCCACAGTGAGAACGCCATCCTTGAACACAAGGCAAGCCAGGACAGCGGGAGGACTCCACAAAGCAAGCCTGCTCCCAGTCCATACCCAGCGAGGGCTAACGAGGCTGTCCTTTCACTGGGACCGATTCAAACCCCAGACATATACGTAGCAGGCCAGACTCACCACCATCCAAGTCTAGTCTCTGCAGCAGATGTGTCCAGTAAGCCAGTGGCCTCTGTCACACATCTCGAGTTCACTGTGGCAGAAACAGCTCAACTCACCCCCCCAGATGTTGGAGCAGTCAGCCGAGATCTTTTTGCACCCCTTCATCTGTTCTAGTGCATAAATTGGGGCTCCCCTAGAATCCACTGGCCAGCCTGAAACTGAGCAGTGTGCGTGTATCCGTTCATCACATACATATTTAATTCACATTCCTTTTACTCCAGAAGTAGCACCAGGAAAGACGGGAAGACACCTCATGTTTTAAGCATCTTTAACCTCACACACACTCATGTTAAGTAACAAATAGTTGCTTCACTCCCAGGCTTAACAGCAAGAGGCAGCACTGTGACTGCATTTATCATCAGTATTTCACACTAATTCTTGTAGTAGGATGATTAAGCTATCAGATTTTGATACCTTCCTCTGGCTTTCCACATGAGCTTAGCGTGGGTAATTGTTTTGCCTGTTTATGGAAGCAGAGTCTATCTGGAGACAACAATAACTGCCCTTAGGAACAGCTCACAAGCACGGGAAGGAGAGGAAGCAGGTACCTGCAGCAAAGTGCCTCGGCACAAGGGCAGGTGGTTCCTGCTGGCTCTGGAGCTCAGAGGTAAACAGGGGAAACCAGGACAGATCCATGGCTACTTGTGTGCAAGGCCAGATCGACATAAACATGCCAGCTAGGCTAAATAAACTACATTGCTGGAGACATCCACAGGGATGTGGTTGCCAAGCATGCTTTTTTTGCGAAGTTCTGTAAGCAAGAGGACTGCTAACTCAAACAGCAGCTTCCAGTTTGGATAGACTAAACATGCTGGGATGAATGGTATCTGTGATCTCTCTCCTGCAGTCTCTCCAGACGCTCTTACCAGCTAACAAGCCTCCACCTGCCCTTCTCCTAGGCTGGATCCTCACAGACTGGCCTCCTTAAACCCTCAGTACACAAATATTTTCTCCATCCACAGCTGCAACAGGGCAGAGACCCTCCATTGTTCTGCAGTGCCTCAGCTGCTCACCCCCTCAGGCAAGGGACTCTGGTACTCATTGTACAAACCCCAAGATCTTCTTACCTCTAATTTGTATCCCAAGGCTCCCCTCCTCCTCCTATTAAACACACCAGCCACCCAACCTCACACAGCACTTCTCCGCAGGAACCCGTAACCAGTGACTGATGACAGTTAAACAACTTCTCCGGAGAAGTGAATGATCCATTAACCCAAGGTACATGGTCAAGAGACACGAGGGACAACATTCCAGCATCTTGTCCACAGCTTTCCACTCTTCCTAGTGCTTCCCCACAATGTGCCCAGACTCCATCTGCAGTCCCCCCTCTCCAAGCAGCACCTGGCTGACTCCTCTTCCTCCCTACCAGGCAGGGACTGCTTGTCTTCCTCTTTAAAACCAGTTTAGTTTTCTTTTCATCTTAGGACCCCAAAGAGCCCTAATACCATGCCAGAGCCAAGCAGGCAGTCACCACCCCACTGCTCTCTTAAGAGCCCTGGAAGTATTTCTGTCAGACTTCCTACCTCTAGTCATGGCTAATTTCTAAACAGCTCCATTTTATTCAACTCCTATCTAGCAAGAAATGGCACCAAATGACCTGAAGGACACGCATGGAGAAATGCATGTTCATGAAAAAAATACAGATCTCCCACACTACAGACACAAATAACCCATAACAAGAGGCCAGTTTACCGCTAAGTAAGTTACTGCAAAACCACTAACACACTATAAATCGACTCTTTGAGTGTATGAATAGGATGCTCAAAGGGAACAGACATCCAAACCCCCCAAAACCTACCATCCTTAAGAAAGACTCAAATTCCCTTGCTCTTCAACAAAGTCCCCACTGCCACAGCATTTTATACCTTTCAGAACTCTGAGACACACACACACTGGCTGGAGGAGACAGCAATACAGAGGAGCTTGCTCTATCTGCATGTGGTTTTATGATTACAGGTGGGTTGCGGCACTTCCCAACTCTCTGGACAGGTCATTGTCAGCTGTGGTAACACAGAGGTGTTCTCAACAGACTGTCATTCAACAAGAGATCAACACATCTTAACTTTATTTCTTAAAAGATACGGGTGAAGAAAATCATCCATGAAATCAGCCCTTTAGTTGACAAAGCAGAGTAAGTCAGAGTTTAAACAAAACACCTGATGCAAAACTGATGTTAAACATGCTACTATCAGCATCCAAGGCTATGCTAGCAAATTGTTCGGTGTCTAGTATACCTGAGATGCTGGTGCATGCTTTTAACATTCGATCATTAAAAAAAAAAAAAAAAAAAAAAAAGGGACAGGCTTGAAAAAAAACAGTCAAACAGGAATGCACAAGCCTAAGATGTCTCTCTTGCCTAGACAGGGCTTGGTTTGGCTACTGAGTGTTGTAAAATGCTTAAAGGTCTCCAGGAATACTTGTATATGCTTGGCCAAGACTCCAAGAGCCTTTCTTGCTTTCATGATGCTATTTTTTTGTTGCTCAACAGGTACTCCACAAAGGTTTTGGAAATCTGAAATTACCGTGGAATCACGAAGAATTATGAAGTCCCAAATTCTCATTCCAGGTCAGATCTTGTCCATTAACCACAACTGGTCACAATCCCAGACTCACATTCACCACAAATATAATAGTTACCTAGTTCTCGAGTTAATACGTGTAAGAGCTCCTACTACGAAACAAGCATTAAGTGCTTTTAATGCTAAAGATTATATTGACCACCCCACTGTACATGTAGATCAACAGTCTCTAACTATGTTAGAAATTGACCCTGGCATAAAGCATAAAATCCTCTAAGATTTGTAGGTCTTCTGGAAAAAGATATAATCAGACAAGAATAAACTGCGCCTCCCATTTCTCAGACACATATAAGCTTCCAATCATGAAGCCCCTTCAAAGAGTCTGTCCATTTGTTAACACTAAAGGCATGTAAATTGGTATAGGATGTTCCTCTTCCAGCAAAACCTCTGCTTTTTATTTCAGCAAAACCGCTGTGCAAATTCTGTTCACTTTTAGATATATTGTTTCCAAAACCATTCATGCAGTTCTCTGGCTTTCAACTAAACCTGCACAAGCAACTCATGAAACGACAGGATTAAGTCCCAGTGACGAGGAACAGTTCAGGGTAAATCTGCACTATTGCTACCAGTGACGACCCCACAAGCAGCTTCACTTTGCTACACATAAGAGATCATCATGATCTTTTTTCACCATTTATTAGATGACACCGAAGCACGTTTCTCCATCACCCCTCCAGAGCATCTGTGCACTCAATTCCAAGCAAGGACAACAACCTCGCATCCCTCACTGTTACAAACCTGCCTGAAATACCCCAGACAGGACTGAAAACCTGGGATCTAGTTACAGCTGTCACCTCATCCACAGTTACAGCCTCTTCTCAAACTATATACACCCTGAAGCATAAAGAGGACCATCCCACCTGCAGTTCATTTGTGGACTCTTCTGCTCCTGCAGTGCAAAGCTCCAGAGGCAAAAAAAACTTTCGCAACACTTGGCCTTTAAATCTACAGTCAAAAATTAACAAGCCCCACATTTCTGTAGGCTGTGGGCTCAAAACTTGCTAGGCTGTATTTATGCGGACAGTAACTTAAGAGCCCCTTAAACTCCTGCAGAAGTACACTTTCCAAGGGTGCTTTGGGGTATGGGGAGGAAGATTCTCTGGCTTTCCCCAGCTGGCTCTTCGAATTTTTCCAAAACACTTGCTGTAAGTCTGGAAACAAAGCCTTGACACTGATAATGCAAACAGTTTAGTCATTTTTATATTGAACAGTCCCAATGCAGCTAGGATTTGGGGGGTTGCTCCTTTGCTTGAATGTATTTTCCCCTCACAGAACCACCTGCACACACACACCCCACCTCACACGCACAGTAACACACTGACACAGAGAACTGCTCTGCAGAGACAGGCTTCAAAGTTCAAACCTGGGGACCACTGCCCTTCAAAAAAGCTCCATCAACACTAAGAAACTCCACAAAGCAGCAGGACTCATTCTGAAATCAGAAATCCTAAATAAGCAATCCAATTCCTAACTGTCTAGATGCGCCCAAGTTTCTCAGCCTCCAAATTCAAGGTCATTGAAAAAGCAGCACTCTGCATGCTACAAGCCTTGCAGATACGCAACTCAGCCCAAAGGAAGATTCCTATGACTCTTCCCTTAAGCATCTATAAATTACTTCACCCATCCAAATACCACCTCGGACCCAACTCAGCAGGCTTCTTTAGCCTCACAACTTTTTTTTCCCTAGCCTCTTTACCTTGACTTTCCAAGAGGTCACGGATCAAATCAAAATATATACGTAGATCTTTTTTAAACAAACCTAGAGAAATGAGAGGAAATGACCTGGTTAGCAGCAAACACCTAGTAAAAAGAAGGTTTTGCTACAGCTGAAGGAGTTGCCAGGAGCAGCAGTTGCTCCCCAGGACAGATGGCTCAGAACACGGAGCCAGCCAACAACAGAGGAAGGAGCTGCTCACAACAGAGGTGGACAGGAGAAGAGGTAGGATCTGAGACCTGACAGACCCTGCACAAGAGAAGGGTAATGTCAGGGAAACTTTGAAATGCCTGGAGCCGCTGGCCCACGCAGTGGTTATAGCTCAGGCAGCAGCCCTCTAAGCTGGCATCCCACCTCTAGCCTTCATCCTCCAGATGACACGGCCATCCACAGGAAGAATGGGAAGATGCCAGCCAACACCTCAGCACAGCACAAGTAACACCCCGATGCCCAGACCCACATGGCCCAGTAGCTCCAGGAAGGAGTCTGGACACCGGGCAGTGGAGGAAAGGCGGATCTGCTCTCCATGGAAAGGGGCTGCAGGGCACCCACCGGGGCAGGGCAAGTTCCACTCGAAGGCTTTAGCAAGGGAAAGGTGAGCAGGGCAGGGTCAGCCCTTCGGAAGAGGGAGAAGACCCTGACAACAGGGCATTGCCAGTTCTGGGAAGGGGAAAGAGAAGTCAAAAAGCAGGGACTACACCTGGCAGTGGGGCAGGAACCAGCCAGGGGGTGCAGGTATCAATGGGGCTGGGGGGAAAGCAGGGCTGGGTTAGAGGAGGAGGGCAGGCAGAAGGGATGGGGAAAATGGGGGATGAGGGGCTGGGTAAAGGAGGGCTTCTTGAGAGGGATGGGCAAAGAGCTGCGTGTAGAGGGGTGCCTGAGGGGAGGTAATGGGGGGGTGGTGCACCTGACAGGGCCTGGGCTGGGGGGCACTGACAGGGGAGAGGGGGAGAGCAGGGCGGGGGGGGTCTGTCAGGTAAGGGAGGGAAGGGGCGGGGGTCGTAGCTGCCAGGGAAGGGGTTCCGGGGGGCACAGCTCCGGGGAGGAGGGGCTGCGGGGCGGGCGGGGCCCACCGGACCGTTACCTGTCAGGCCTCCCGGGCGCGGGCGCAGCGGGCACTAGAAGTTGCGAGGCTCCATCCATGCGGGGGGAGAGCGGGACCGAGCGGATGGGGGAGGGCACCAGAAGGGCCCCGCAGGTACTGGGTGCCGTCCCCGGGGCGCGGGGAGGGCCCTCAGGCGCGGCCCGGCCTAGGCCCCGGCCGTACCCCCCCGCCCCTTCCCCTGTTTACCCCCTCCAGCTGTCCGGGGCTCAGCAGCACCCCCCTCCGCCGCTCGCCCCGCGCAACTCTGCGCATGCGCCACGCCAACTGCGCCACCACCCGCCTCGCACCCGCAGCGACCCCGACTCCACGCAAATGGCGTAAGTCGCTTTCGGGAATAGCTCCCCGGCCTGCCCTCCCGGCCGCCACTGCCCCTGATGGACAGCTCCCTGAGCCAACGGGAAGGCAGAGCGCCACGTGAGGGCTCGGCCAATCGGTGTGGAGGGGAGGGAAGGAGCGCGGCGTCGCGAAGGGGCTGCTGGGAGTTGTCGGCGAAGGGAGTTATGGCCGCCAGCCTTGGGGCCTTCGTCTGCCGCGCTGAGCCTCAGGGCCTGGTCACATTCCTCCGTCTCTCCCGCCAGGCCTTGCCGCGATTCTCCTTCCCCCATCCCCAAACCTGCGGGCTGCTTAAAGCCAGCCCTCGCTGCTCCCGGCTCCACTCAAGCTTGCAGGCCGCAGCGGGGCCTGGGCCGCAGCAGCCTCACGAACTCGCCCCAGTGGGGGCCCGGGCTGCGCCGCACCCGCCCTCAAGGACGGCCTGGATCGGGGACTTGGGCTTTGCGGCCCCCGTTTCCATGACCCTGTGGTCGTCCCGTCGCTGCGGCTAGGAGCCATCCCGCACGGATCACCCTGCCGCAGGGGAAGCCGCCAGGCCAGTGCCTCCGCAGCGTGATCTCCAAGCAGCGGGTTGTGACCGAGTCCCTGCGGAAGAGCTGATCCCTGCCCGCCGGCGTTTGGTCTTTCTACCAGCAGTTCGTAGAAGTGAAGTGCACAGCTCCCGCAGGCTGGACAAAGTTTTTTAAGGGAAAAAAACCCAGGAAACTCTCTGGAAAGAGCCAGGGGGTGGCAGTGTCTGCAAAAACCTTCCCTTCACCTTGCCTTTCCAGCTGTCCAGCACACCCGGCCACTGGCTCTGGGGACCCTGCCACCAGACCTTAGGGCAAAGGCAAGACTGGCATTTCCACTAGTCCTGATTATCTTAACACACCCTTCTGAAAAGAGGGTGTGTGTAAAATAAATCAAAAGTTATTAATTCATCCCTCCATAATTTATTTCCACAATTAAACATTCCAAAGTCTATTAATAAAGTATAATGGCTTCAGTTTTGATTTAAAACTTAATTCCATGGCTCCTAGATAATCCCAGCTGCACAACAAAAGAAAATTGCTACTTGCCTCTTCTGTGTTAACAGAAGGAACAAAAAGCCCCTTAAATCAGATATTACATGGAAGCGTGAGGACTCTCCCGTACACCTCCAGACTCATAAATGACAGATCACCCATTAGCTGTAATGATTTGTCTTCATCTCGTAACCTATTAACTTATTCAGCTGTTGTCAAAGTTCTTTACGGAAGATAATTGTTAATTGTTGCCTCTGCATCTGTCCAGACTCTTAATTAAACAAATAATAACTGGGATACATCACTATCATCCTTACAATGGGGTTTTATCTTCTTTTCTCAGATGCCATCCTCATGGGGTTCTAAAGCTCTACATAGAAAATCAGGCAGGCTTTGGATGCCCTTGACATGTAAGTTTTACTTGCTGATGGAGAGAAAATTGGGGCACAGGAGCTTGATTTTTTTCCAAGCTGGTGACGGACAGACGTAATGGTGACTGAAGCCAAGCAGGACCAGGGGTACAAGGACAAGAGCTGTAGGTTCCTGCCTGCAATCTAAAAGGGAACTGGAGGCACGATGAGGAATGTAAACAAGGCATCCTCCTCCCAGCACCTGACCTCCTGCAGGATAAACATCACCTTGGAGAGTATCCTCTTGAAACAGGGCTGTGGGGTTTTCAGTCCAAAGAAAGGCACGGGGAACAAGGGATGAAATTTCCTGAGAGTTGGACTTGCCTTTCTTACAGGGAAAGCCATTTAAGTCATGCAGAAGGCATTTTTTAATGCCTGTCCTTGATCTGTGCTATACACAGAAAAAATAGAAAATTCAGCGTAAAAAGAACACAACATACACACAAAAATTATTTTTTACACCCCGTGCTACATAGTCACAGCACGCACGTACACAGGTTCATAGACAGATCTTATTCTGTGAGAGAGAAGCAACACCATTTGTCCTGCAGACATCTGGCCAGCAAGCACTGGAGCTGGAGCAGGATTTGTCTGCAGGTTGAAGTGGTTGGACTAGAGCAGCTGAAATAAAATTCAGAGTCGTGCATCCTCTACTTCCTACTTCACTGTGCTGTCTATTGGGGTAGACAATAGAAAAAGAAAATCATTTGAGAGAGAAAGCCTGACCTGCACCCACTTTGCTCAGCAATCACAAGCGGGGATGGGGGAACAGGGGCAAAGTGTAAACGGGAAGAGAGGTAGTGGTGCCCCCCAGTTCATCTTTATCTAATAAATGCACAGAGGATGAGAAAGAAAGATCTGGGTCTAATATAGAAATGGACTATAAACATACAGACACGTTCTTCTAGCCAGTGTGGGCTACAGCCATATATATACAGCAAGATCTGCACTCCTGGGTTTTTTGAGCAAATCTGCTGCAGATTCCTTGCACGACTTCAGAAAACACTTCCCTTTGGCGTCTTCCTGAGTTTACCTCCCTGTGCAATGTAAATGATGTTTAGCTTTTGAAGATTAACATCTGCTGGAAAATATTTAGACCCTCTGATCAAAGCTACAACAGAATAGCAAAGCTTCATAGAGGACTCTCTTAATACAAAGGCCAAATTCTGCATGATTTACATGTGAACATAACTGGGCATTTGCTGGGTACTGCAGCAGCATGTGCTGGGTTATGAAGCTCTGTACACTTGCATGGCCTGGATGAGCAGGGGGAATGCAGGTGTCTAGGTCAGAGAAGGTGCCAAGCTGCACAGCTGCTCAAGGTGCAGGAGGTGTGAAGTATTTCCAGGGGCCAAGGAAGACAATTATGAATTTAGCTATATACACAGTCTGATTTTGCTCTCCAAGATACAACAGGGTAAGTTCTGGTGTATTGTAACTTATGTAATTTGCTTGATGGGACATTTTTAAAGCTCCCTCTGCCTGTTCATGTGGTTGTATTGCTCTCCCTTTGCAGGTTAAGAAGCTTAATCCTAATTACACTCCCTCCCAGTGCAAGTTCCAAGAATCACGGCGAGCATCTCAGCTGGGCCATGAAAAGCTGGAGGTAACTGGACTGCTCTCCTAACACAGAAGACACAAATAACTGCAAAAAGCCCCAAGGCAGCTCAAGCCCCAAGGCCCTGTTTGGGATTATTTGCCACTGTCAGAGTGCTGCAATGCTGATGGATTAATTTGGGAACACAGATTTAACTGGATGTCTCCAGGTCCTCATCTCCCAATCCGGAGTAAGCAGGAATATCTTTCCACTTTGTCAAGAACTTGCACCAACTGAACTCCTTTGCAGAGTTCAATAGGTTGCCAGGCCCTTGTCCGGCCAGTAGCATTCAGCCAAGCAAGTTGGGAACGTACCAGCCAAAGTAGCAAGAGTTAATCTGATGCTGCGTCCCCCATTGGCAAAGATATAATACCCGGTTCAGACAAACCCACTAAGGTTGTGACTGATCCAGGCAAGAGGAGGCAGAAAAATCTGACTCAATTATTTAATGGGAATATTGTATCAGTGTTAGCTTCTAGGAACCGTTCCCGAAAGAAAACACCGCCCCCCCCCCCCCCAGTGTTTTTTCCTGAACAAGTCTAGTTGTCTGCATGCTGCCAGTGCACGGTCCTGCTTCAGCTGAATCGAGTACCAACTGCTGTCGTCTAGGATCAGGCTTCTCCCCCAGATATGACTAAGCCCTTTCAAAATGAGAAATGCTCAGGATTTCTTGTTTAATTGCTAAAACAGATTAATTTGACTATCCAGAACATAACCAAGCGGAAGAGAGGAATTGACACACCTAGCTGGTTCCTGCTCACGTTGATGATTCACTTTAATTGACGGGTCACGTTTGTTGATGATTTCCACCAAAGAGCTGCAGCAAGGCTGCTGCGCTCCCCTCCTGTCTGCCAGGAAGGTGAAAGGCCACATTCCCTGCAGCCTGCCCTGAGCGAGTCCAACCACCAGCACTTTGGGAGCTGACACCATCTTAAAACAAAAATGTAACCAATGCAAACCAGCAAGTGTAACCTTCAAAGCTCGAGTTTTAGCTACCATGTGACATGTCAAGGGCCTATGCCTTTCCCCGCAGAGTACTCCAAGGATTAGGGGCTGCATCTTCACCAAAAGGCTCCTCTGCCCCCTGAAGTTTAACTAATAAATCAGTTCAAAACTCCCGCTGGTTCTGCTTGCTCCAGTCACACACACGTGACACTCAGGAAGTAGGTAGCAGAGCCAAGAAATCAGGGTGGCTGAGCCCAGTCACACGGTGCTGAGCAACCCCCCCACACTACTCCAGTGGTTTTACTAGAGCCTTATCAGATTTCCTGGTGACTCAGACTACGCTGCTGACCCATGCAAAGGGCATGATGGTACCAACAAGCACAGATGAGGTTACAGCACCATGTTGGTCCAGAATAGCAGCCAATGCCCACCAGGCCCATCCCCCTAGAAGTCATTGCTCCACAAATCCCACCGCTGAGGCTCAGCAGACCATGGCTGTCCCTCTCCAAGCTTCAAACACAGAGGAGGCAGGTGGCTGCTCTGCTGGCCCCGTGAGGCCTGGCTGGGCCATGCACCTGAGGTCTCCCTGCCACTCCCACACTGCTGGGCATGGTGTGTTGCTGTGTCACCCCACTGCACCCCTCCAGCAGCGGGCACCTGCCAGGCCAGTCTGCAGATCCTGTTTCCCTCCCTTTCTTTCGGACTCCCTTGCCCTTGCATTAGGGCCTCTTTGACTCGTACCCCTCCATCTATGTGCACCCCTCCTTGCATTTCACCCCCCGCCCCGTGCCTCTTTGCATCCAACATTAGCACCCTGTGCCTCCATGCATATCCTCTTTGCCTTGCACCCCCTTGTCTCCTTGCACCCCATATTGCCTTGCACCTCTCTAAGGCTTGCACCCTCATCCACTGCTTGCCTCTGTGCATCCCCTTTATAGTTGGATCTCACCTTGCTGTAGCACACTCCCACTTCTCTGCTCCCCCCTTTGCACTGCACCCCCCGGCATCACACCCCATCTTGCATTGCATCCCCTCCTCCATGCAACCCCTTTGCCCTGCACCCCCTCTTCCACCAGGACCCCTAGCTCCCCCCTCTGCATCCCGCTTTGCAGGGCCCCCCCTCTTCCACCAGCACCCCTGCTCCCCCCTCTGCACCCCGCTTTGCAGGGCCCCCCCCACCAGCACCCCCAGCTCCACCCTGCACCCACCTTTGCAGAGCACCCCCTCTTCCACCAGCACCCCCAGCTCCCCGCTGCACCCCGCTTTGCAGGACACACCCCTCCACCAGCACCCCCAGCTCCCCCCTGCACCCAACTTCGCAGGGCACCCCCTCTTCCACCAGCACCCCCAGCTCCCCCCGCGCACCCCACTTTGCAGAGCCCGCCCCCTCCAGCAGCACCCCCGCTACCCCCCTCTGCACCCCGCTTTGCAGCCCCCCCCAGCAGCATCCCCCTCCCCGCAGCGGCCCCGGGCCCCGCAGGCCGCCCCATCCTCCCCGGCCCCCCCCGCCCGCCTCCCGCCGCCGCAGGCGCTGCCTCCGCCCCTGCCTCCTCCCCGCGGCCGCCCCGGCCGCTCGGTGGGATGAGCCCCGGCGCCGCGGCCGCCCCAGCTGCGCTCCGGCTGTCGGCGGGGCGGCTCCTGCCCCACGCCGCCGGCGGGCCCCGCCGCCCGCCCGAGCCCCCCCGCCGCCCCCCGCCCCGCCGCCATGGGCGCCGCGGCCCTGCGCGCCCTGCCCTGGGCCCTGCTGCTGCTGGGGCTGCAGGCCAACCCCGCGCTGGGCTCCGAGCCCCCGCAGGGCCAGCCGGCCCGGCTGCCGGAGGACCAGATCGGGGGCTTCACCCCCGCGCCGCCCCCCTCGGCCCAGGAGATCCTGCCGCTGAACAAGCAGCCGGCCAACGGCTCGGGCGAGGGGCACGCCAAGCCCCGCAAAGCCTTCCCCGTCCTGGGCATCGACTACACCCACGTCCGCATCCCCTTCGAGATCTCCCTCTGGATCCTCCTGGCCTGCCTCATGAAGCTGGGTATGTCGGCAGAGTGGCGGGGGGTCCTGGGGGGAGGGCACCCTGGAGGGACCTCCCAGCACCCCCGGGGAGGGACCCCGGCTTCATGGGGCAGGCACCCTGAGCATCCCAACGAGGGCCCTCTAGGCATCCCAGGGTGGGACCCCCCGGCTGAATGGGACGGGCAGCCCCCAGCATCCCAGGGAGGGATGCCCCCAAGCATCCCAGGGCAAATTCCCCTGCACATCCTACTCGACCCCCCAGGCACCCTCTCCCCACGACCTTGGATCTCCAGCATCAGCCTGGCAGGCAGGGCAGTGGCACCCCAGCCCCTTTGCTCGGCACGGGCTTGCTCATCTTGCTCTCCAGGAGCGGGGCTGAAGGTGCTCCCTGACCCCTGACCATCTCCTACTTGGACCAGGTTTGCTTTCCTCCCTTTGGCACTCAGGCAGCAGCAGGGAGGAAGCGTTTGGTTTGTTTCTTTGCTTCCTTTCTCAACCACAGATGCCTTTTGTAACCTTGGAAGAGTCACTTAAAAATCTAGTGCTTCAGCCTCCCCTTCCTCCCACTCCGCAGCAAACCAGGGTAGGCAGCTGCCTCTGCTGCAAAACGTGCTGAGGATTCCTGCATTAAAGATAACAGCATCGGAGCCAGGGGGCTGGGAAAAGTCACCCGTTACAATGACTCGCTCTGGGAAAGCATCAGTCACTGGGGTTGGTGACAAAGTGTTTTCCAAACTTCTGCAGCTGGATCAATACCAAGCGAATTACCCCAAAGCGTGTGATGTGATGTAACTGCTCCACACTCACTGGCACCAGCGTGCTGGACCCAGCCTCCAGCAGTGCAGAGGTCGAGCTGGACCCAGTCCTATTAGTGGCGATAAAGCCAAGAGGGCAGGTGAAATGTTTGCCTGTCCCTGCCTTAAAGTGGGTGACAGAAGGGAAGGGAGCTCTGTGTTCCTTCGTTTTGCTCCTCAGTTACCATCAGTGGTTTAATAATGCTAACAGGAGTGCTCCAGCTTGCTGATTGAAATCTTGCTTTGGGAGCTTTTTTAAGCTGGTGCCTGTTGGAGACCATGCCCTGGCCTGGCCTGGTGGGGTCCGAGACACCCCCAGGAGCTCAGATCCTCCCTGCCCAGCTTTTCCTAAAAATACCTCATCCCCTTCCCAGCCTGCTGTGAGCGTGCGTAGGCAGGTAAAGCCCCATTTTCACAATCCCTCCTGGGTGTTTTATTTACGTGTAGGCGCAGGACTGCAAACACTTCAGACCCAGAGGCTTCCTGCCTGTCTGGGAGACAAGTGGTTGGGGCAGAGTGGAACTAGGTGAGATCTGTGGGGTTTATCCTTTCCTGGCTTTGCCCAAAATGATCTAAGGCACGTTCAGCTAGAAGGTACCTTGCCATAGGAAACACAGCCAGGAAATCTCCTTTCCGAGGGCTTACCCAGTGCATGCTAAGCGACCTCTGCTAGCTGTTTGGGGCTATTGCACTGCGTTTTCAGTCCTGCCTCGGAGAGCAAAGAGTGATGAAATCAGAAGTATCTGTGCGGAAGCTGGTAAAGAAAGGAGGGGCTAACAGCATTGGCCTGCGGCCCTGCTTGGGGTGTGCTTTGAGAAACCACTGCTGGAAAGCACCAGAATGGGCAGCAGAAAGCGGCTCCCCAGGGACGTAAATGGTGGGGGGCACAGGGGCATCACTGCCCGCTGGCTGCCCCCCTCCCACAGGTACCCTTTGTCATCGGCACTGCACTGGGTTGCTGTGTGAAGCTGTTTCTGCCACCCTTGCCTGAAGTTAGGACTCATTTGTGCTGCAGGAAAAGTTATTTCTGGCGGTGAGCTGAGCACCGTCGGTTCTTACGTGTTAAAAGTATTATGCAAGACTGCGTGTTTAAGGGGTATATTTTAGGAGGAGCTGCCTTGCAAGTTTGGCAAGGGTCCTTTGGAGATGGCAGGTGCTCTGCAGAGCTCCAGGGATGCTGATTATGTCAAAATCCGTACCTTAGGCTACCTACACCTCTAACAGGGGCTTCAACAGCAAAGCAGTCCTGGGGCATCCTTCTCTTTGGCCTCCTCTCCAGGGTTTTGAAGGGGATAGCGTTGCTTGTTCATGTTGTCTTGGCACGTAGTTTCCAAGTTGCTGGTACAGCTGAATACTCAGGCTCCCTCTGTGCATGACCTGCAAAAATGTCTCACTGCTCGGTGTCTAAATACTGGCCCCGTCAATACCACCCTGGATCAGAGGATGTCATTCGGGAGCAGCAAAATATGCTTTTTTTCACCCAGGGATAGCTCTTACACAACCAGGCACCGCTGCAAGCGTGTGCAGTACAACCTGTGATGGCAAGATGAGGCATACACATCTCCAGGCTTCCTAACTGGAGAGGGTTTGGAGCATCCAGTTTCCATGTAGAGGGGAAGGGGGCTGATGAGCAGAACAGGAAATTGTGGCGCTTCCTCTCTCCCCACCTCTCCTGCTAGTGTGCATTTAATTGATGCATCACCATAACCCTGCAAAACTCTGTGGTGCAGGGGACAAACATCCTTTCTCCAAGAGGGGGAATTTGTGCAGCGTGGGCTGTGCATGACAGCTCAGTACCTCCTTACTGTCCTTCCCCGGCTTCTCCAGCTCTGGATGCCCCTTTTCTGGGTTAGGGCTGGGGATTGAGCCACATGTTGCTGCGAAACTGAGTCTTCAACCCTGTGAATGGCTTACGGGTGTCATCTGCTAGCATACTGCGGAGTGACCATGTAGAGGAACTCCGAAGTGGTTACAGAGCTCTTCTCCAGGCCAGGAGATGCAGCCTGACCCTGGTCCTGTTGTTCAGTTTCCCCTCGTCACTCTTGATGCTTTAAACAGCTTTTGAGGCTTAAATGAGTCCCGGCGTTGTCCCTTCCCTCTCCCCAGCAGCCCTAACTATGAATTTGGAGGATCAAAGGTGTGAGTTGAGCCCTTCCTCTCTTGATGTAGTTTTTGTAAAATGCCTCAAAGGATGTTGGTTCCTGGAGGATTTACCACCTGACAGGGGGTGGCTTTCTGGGACAGAGGGACTTGTCACCCCAGGGTGTCCTGTGGGTGTGGGCTGTTTCTGCTTTGTTAATCCTGGTAGAGAAGGGGAAGGCTGGTGCTGGCTGCTTTACTTAATACTCACGTGGTATTTTAAGACTGTGTAGGAGAAGAGGGGGTGAGGGATAGCCACAACCATGCCTTTCCAAAGCCCCACCAGCTGCATGCAGACCACATCTGGAGGTGGCTCAACTTTGCCAGTAAAAGTGGAGAAGGGTTTGCGGCTGAGGGTTGCAACCAGACTTTGTCTCAACCTGTTGCGTAGCTGCAGAAGGTCAGACCTTTGTAAAACAACCAAATCAGAAATCTTCTGTGCCTGTGTCCAAGGTTTTGCAAGGATATTGTAAGGGTTTCCTTTGCGCCATGCCCTGAGGAGCGGTAGGGAAGGGCTGGGGATTTCTCAGCACAAGAACCTGGTTTCCTGACTCTGCGGACTGACCTTTCGGCTCATGTGGCTCCGGGAGATGTTCAGTGGGATCCAGGTCCAACTGTAAACGCATTTCCATTTCAGGGGAAGGAGTGACTCAGGAATGTAAATAGTGGGTTGTGGTTATCAGTCCCTTTGCTGGCTGTGTGGACACAGTGGTCCCTTTGCAGTCCCTTTGCTGAGGCCTGGTAGCCAGAGCTTTATTGCAAGCTGCCAGCTCTTATCCACCTTGGGGAAGAGTTGGGGTTACCTGTGTCTCCAAAGCACATCTCAGGCCTTACCTTCTGAAGTGGAAACGCACAGCAGTCATATTTCCATCCTGCATTAGGAGCTGCCTTTGATCGAAGCATGCCCTGTTGTCTGTCTGTGGGGCCGTCTGTCTGCACCAAATGGCTCTTCAGCATCTGAGAGCTTCCCAGCTTCTTTGGAGCATTCTGGCCATTCCAACTTGCAGCTCAAGCATGTAGTGGGATGTGGTGGGTTGACCTTGACTGGATGCCACATGCCCACCAAGCCACTCTGTCGCTCCCCTCCTGAGCAGGACAGGGGGTGAATAAAAACCTCATGGGTAGAGATTAAAGGCAGTTTAATAAAGCAAAAGCAAAGACCATGCATGGAAGCAAACCAAAAGATTTATTCTTACTTTCCATCAGCAGGCGATGTCCAGCCACTTCCTGGGAAGCAGGGCTTCAGTACGTGTAGCAGTTGCTCTGGAAGACAAACCTAGTAATAAATGCCCCCACCTCTTCTCCTTTCTCTCAGCTTTTATTGCTGAGCAGACATCATATGGTATGGCATATCACTGCGGTCAGTTTGGGTCAGCTTTCCTGACTATGTCCCCTCCCAGGATCTTGCTCATCCCCAACCTACTGGTAAGGGGGAAGTGTTGGAGAGACAGCCTTGATGCTGTGCGAGCACTGCTCAGCTGTAACCGAAACACTGGTGTGTTATCACCACCTTTCTAGCTACCAATACAAAGCACAGCACTATGAGAGCTGCTATGGGGAAAATTAACTCCATCTCAGCCAGACCCAATACACGGGGACTTGATTTCTTACATGTCCATGCCAGAGACTGCTCAGAGGGTCCCTGCAAGGCACTACTTCACGGCTGAGCTCTCCTACCCTGCTTTTGCTCATTGATGCGCGTTAAGACACTAGCTAGCTGCCTGATGCCGTACTCCGGTTGGGATTGGAGCCTGTAGCAATCACTGAGTCATTGCTCTGTCTCTTTGTCCTTCTTTCACAGCGCTCAGCTTTTTCATGTGTCTGGGTCAGGGAAGTTGTCTGAGGTGTTCCCCCTCCCTCCAGACCGTCTGACGGCAGCCAGCGCCAACCTGGTGCTTCCAGAAAAATCACCACCGTGTGATTGTGGGGCTGGTTGGTGGAAAGCAAGAGTCTGTGCTAAGCGAGCAGAAAGGGAGCCCAGAGCTGTGGGTGGCAGTGTGTTATGTGGGGACACATTGCTGCTTTGAGGGTTTTTTGGTGACACATCTCAGCCTGGTTTACCGGGCACCGGGCACTGGGTATCCTGGTGTCAGGCTCTGGAGTTCAGTGCTGCTCCTGCAGCAGTGCTTGCCTTTGGGCAGTACCGACTGTCCCCATCACTGCAGGTGTCTGGGGAGGAACAAGATTAAGGAAGTTCCCGGTGCCTGCGGGCTGGTGATAGGAGCTGGGAAGAGAAGAGCAAGACATGACAGATGCAAGTGGGGTTGTGGAGCCTCACAGAGGCTCTGGGCATGGCAGGGTGGCTTCTGTGCACAAAAGAACAGGGACAATTTTAAAATTGCCAGAGAAACATTTTTAGAGGCTGGTGACAGCTGGCTGGCAGCGAGGTTTGGGTGCTAAAAACTTGGGTGCTTGTCAAATGCTTTTAGCAGCCCCCATCCCTCCCCTGAAACAAGGGCTTTTGGAGGGGTCATCCCAGAGGTCCCTGTGAGTTGAGGGACTCAAGGGTTTGTTTGGGCAAGGGGTGATAAGCAGGGTCGGAAACGTGTTGTGGTGGCATAGGATGTGAGAAGTGGGTCTTGAGACCAGATGCAGCAGAAACACGCCAGAGCAAAGCCACCAGCATGGGGAGACCACTGCGGTGAGACTTGAAAGGCTTGTAAAGGGGATGGGAAAGATGTGTGTCACCCCAGCCTTCATCATCATGTTGGAAATACGTGTGTCTGACATACAGGATGGGCGTGCCAGAGGTTATCTCTGTTGCCCTTCTGCCACTGCAGCGTTGGCTTCTCTAGAGCACCAGGCAGGGCTGTGCTGGGCAGGCTTCGCTGGGGATGGCCGTCACAGAAGGGTTTGGGTTGGAAGGGCCCTTAAAGCCCAGCTAGTTCCACCCCCCTGCCCTGGGCAGGGGCACCTCCTGCTAGACCAGATTGCTCCAAGCCCCGTCCAACCTGGCTTTGAACACTGCCAGGGATGGGGCACCCACAGCTGCTCGGGGCAACCTGTCCAGCGCCTCATCACCCTCACAGTAAAGAATTTATCCCTAGTATCTCATCTAAATCTACCCTCTTCCAGCTTAAAGCCATTACCCCTTCTCCTATTGCTACATGCCCTTGTGAAAAGTCCCTCTCTGTCAGCAAAGCTTGGCTGGTGGGAAGGGCTTCCAGAGGTTTCATGGGCTGTTTCAGCTGGAACCATGGGACTGGTTGATGCGGATTCTGTTGCTGAGCCAGAGGGAAACGCTTGTCTTAAAACCTACCCGCTCACAAGTGGCAGCCCCAGCTTATTTCATGTGTGGGCTGCAGGTACCAAAGTGGCGTGTGGTTTGAGATCACCCCAGACATTTCCCCGTTTTCAGCTGGTGCCGCAAAAGTGTAAATTGCCATGATAATTTAAACAGTCTCTTCTAATGCAGACTTGTTGCGTTCCCACTTCCTTATTGGGGAATGATCCAAACGCGTGCTGTGGTTTCCCTTTCTCTCTGCTTTGCCATCTCAGAAGGAACAGCCATGGCATTTTTTTTCCCTCCCTGTTCTGCCCATTGCTGGTGTCTGAGCAAAAAACCATCCAAACTGTTCCCTCCATGGATCTGAGAAAACCGTTAGATTAATTAGGGCTGGAAGAGTGAAAGGTTCCTGCTGTGAAATACGGGATGGTTGATGGAGTGGGAAAAGCTGAACATGTCTGTCATCACAGCCCATGCCTCCCTGGTGAGCCTTAATGTCCATTAAAGCAGAATTACACTTGGTTTGCAGCCATGGCTTTGCTCCCTGCAGGGACCCTGTCACCCACAGCGGTGCCTGGTTCTGCTTTTTGGACCTTGAAGCCACTCAGCAACGGAAGCTGTTGTTTCATCCCATTTATTAATGAAGGTTTGGACACCTGATACTGGGGATGAGGGATGGGTTGGCTTCCTGCAGTGTCTGCAGGTGGAATTTGGGATGTGGGCATTGACTTGTTGAGTCCTGCAGCAGGTGGGTGCTGGCCTGACTTTTGGGGAGATGCCATGAAGTTGTCCTTCCCCTGAACCCTCCAACAGAGCTGCGGTGGTTTGTGGGGTGGGAGCAGAACGTGCTGATATTTGTCCTGTTTGGTTCATGTATTCTGTCCCAAATTGCCTAAGCACCCAGCCGTGGCTTATGCACGATACCCAGAGGTGCTGGCGTTCCCTTGGGAATTAGTGGGGTGGAGAACACGTCTTTTGTCTGCAATTAGTATGGCTAAATAGAGTCCTTCAGGGTTTGAGAATTATATGTGGGAGAAGGGGAAAATGGGTGGTGGTGGAGGGAAGGGGGGAGGGTCGTTCTTTGGGTTACAAGTGTGTAAACCTGTGGCACCGAGGGACTGGAGCCTCTCCTCTGCAGAAGACAGACAGACATCTCAATGGCATTTGTATAAACTAGAAGCTTGTTAGGCTTGCAAAAGAGTATTTCATTAGCATAACCCTTTCCCTTTTCCCTCATGCAAGTCCTGGGTTTTGGCTGCAGACTGCAGAGGTAGTGAAGGCTGTAGAGACTGTCCCTGCGTCGTGAAGGAGTTGGTCTTTGGCTGGAGCATCGTTGGAGCTGTGGGTACCGAGAGAGGAAACTTTAAAAG